>NC_030815.1:51991214-52293714 GCF_001704415.2 Capra hircus | reverse complement strand
GAGTATGAAATGATGGTATTAATAGTCTTAGTCGGAGTCCTAGGAATCTTGTTTTATGATTTAGACTAGGCTTGCATGTGACTTTTATAAATATTGAATATGAAATGCTAAACAGCATATTTTCTTCTATTTAGCTAACTTTTCTGAACAAGTAGTAGATAATCTTCCAGCTGATATATCTACTGGCATTTATTATGGTTGGGCCAGTGTTGGAAACGGAGATGTCCATAAGATGGTGGTGAGCATAGGATGGAACCCATACTACAAGAATACTAAAAAATCCATGGTAAGAATTGTATTTCACTCCATAAATGAGGATGAGAAGATGATTTAGAGTAATATGCAGGTAGAACTCATCAGTGGTAATCTCAACAGTAATCCAGATTCTAGAATTTTGGCAGTGTATCAGAAGGGTTTAAAAGTGAAGTGTTTAGTTACTATTTGAATGGAATAACTTTTCCATCCTTTCACTTTCAAGCTGTTTGTGTCTTTGGATCTAAAGTGAGTCTCTTATAAAGAGGGTATAGTTGGATTTTGTATTTTTAACTATTCTGCTAATCTCTGACTTTTGGTTGGAGAGTTTAATCCATTTACATTTAAAGTAATTACTAGTAAGGAGGGACTTCTGCTATTTTACTTGTTTGTTTTTTTTTTTTTATTCCTTCCAGCTTTTTTGTCCATTGGTTCTTCGATTACTGACTTGTTTTAGCTGATTTTTTTTGTAACACATGTTGATCCCTTCTTAGTTCCTTCTGTATATTTTCTATAGATATTTTCTTTGTGGTTACCATGGGGACTGCATTTAACATCCTAAAGTTATAAAAATCCATTTTGAATTTATACCAAATTGGTAGTATACCAAAACTCACAGATAACATCATTGTGTACCCAATAACATAGATTAGTAAATTTTATAAATTATGGAGAAAATAGAAAGTGGAATCACAAACCAAAACTACAGTAATTAAATTTTTTATAACTGCCTGTGTATTTACCCTTACTAGAAACAAAAGTGAAATAAAGTTGAGTTTGCCACAGTTAATGTAGGTCATTTACCCTTTAATTGCTCACTCTGTTAGGGCTTTCTAGGAGGCACAGTGGTAAAGAATCTACCTGCAATGCAGGATACCCAGGTTCAGTCCCTGAGTTGGGAAGATTCCCTGGAGGAGGAAATGGCAACCCACTCCAGTATTCTTGCCTGGATAATCCCTTGGACAGAGGAGAATGGCAGGCTGTAGTCCATGGGGTCACGAAGAGTCGGGAATGACTTCAGCGACTGAGCACGCTTAGGTGAACTGGTAAGGGAGAACTGCTTACTCTCTGAATGGTGCTTTCTGATAAAATTGCAGAATGATGCTTTTTCTCCTCTTTCAACCCCCTTTGAGGGTATACATATTTTCCTGTTCTTATCATCAAATTTACACAGCTTAAGTGCTTAATCTTCTAGATATGGCTGAATCTTTTGGTCATCTAAATTTCATTCTCTTTGAAGGGTTTATAGAAATGTGTCACAGTTGAAAAGCTGACTGAAAAAGTACTGGTGTAAGCAGTAGAAGTGGTTCAGGACTACTGACCATTATGCTCAATGGTCCTCTTATTTTTCAGGATTAAGGGTGTGTTGGCGTAGATAAAGAAAAGAATTGATGAAAGAACACAAAATATTTTTCTGTGGAGTGAGGGAGGAAATGAAAGGGAGGGGAGGCTATCCCATGACTAATTTTTTTCTTATTTAGCTACCCAGATAACAGAACTGTTATTACAGAGCCAGTTAAGGAGTGCCTTCTGTAGTTAGGAGAAATTCAGTTTTCCATTGGTAGGAGGTTCATTTTAGAGTTTTCCTTTTTCCTTTTCTTTGCTGATAACAGATGTACATGATGTACCTGTTAAAGTCTTTATTTACTCCTTTTTTAAAAAATGGGATTGTCTGTCTTAATGACTGAAAGAAGTTCTTAATATATTCTGGATCCAGTTCTTTTGTTGGAACTATGTATGACAAATGTCTACTGTGTTGCTTTTTTTTTTTTTTTAATTTGATTAATGGAATGGTGTCTTTTGAGGAAGAGTTTCTTTGCTTATTGCCTCTTTGGTGTATTTGTTCAGTTTTTCCCTCTTAATAAGAGTCTCATTTTGTTGCATGTTAACTTTTTCTAAAAACAGCAAATCACACCGGATTTGTGGGATAGCATCTACCTTACTCAGTTATAATGTTTGCCTGTAAGGACAGGGTCAAGAACAGGAGCAATGGAAGAGTTTAGGAAAAACTGCATGTATATTTTAACCTGTCTTTAAAAATTTAAGGAAGGTTGATTCTTTCATTTCAGTGACCCCACCATAAAAATAAAGATATATTCAATTTTAACATCTTTTAACTGTAGGAAACTCATATCATGCATACTTTCAAAGAGGACTTCTATGGGGAAATCCTCAAAGTGGCCATCGTTGGCTACCTCAGACCAGAAAAGGACTTTGATTCTTTAGGTAAGTTCTTTTTTAGATCTTCTTAGATATTGCTGCAGCCCCTTTTACTGCTTCTCCTAATAATAATCACGGCAGGACAGATTGTATTTGAGCATGTAATATGCCAGGCCTTGTTTTAAGAGCCTTACATGAATCAACTCACTTTATCCCCATAACAACCACATGAAGTATTACGTAGTCTATTTTGCAGGTGAGGAAATTGTTAGAAAGGTTAAGTAGTTTGCCTGGGGTAACATAGTAAGTGATGCAATCTAGATTCAAACTGACTCTCTCTCTCCAACAGTATGAAGTTAATGAAATATATTTCCTTTTGTATTTTAAGAACAAGTAGGAATTGATATTGTGAATAATGGGTGCTTAGCAGTACTTGAAATGTACGAAACAGTAAATCAGAACATTTAAACTAATTGGTGCTGAGTATCTCATTGTAGTGTGATAGTTTTAATTCTAATGTAGAGTTTCTTTTACAAGTGTAAATACTGAAGAGAATTGATAGTGTTTGTTTCTTTCATTTAATATATGACTTGTACCTTTTTGCTAATGCCTTTCTCTAAGTAATTGCAAGACGATTAGGGACATCCTTTATGTACCATTGACTTTTACTTAAGTCTAGAAGAAAGGATGAAACAGACATTACTGGGCATCTACCCTGTGCCAGGGACACTGCCAGCTTCTAAGATTTAAGGAGAAGCTGAACAAAGAAGTAGTAAAAAGCACAGCAGCAGTTTTTCATTATCTTTACCTGGTATATTCTCTCCGCAGAGTCACTTATTTCAGCAATTCAAGGTGATATCGAAGAAGCTAAGAAACGACTAGATTTACCAGAACATTTGAAACTCAAAGAAGACAAATTCTTCCAGGTTCCTAAAAGCAAGATAATGAATGGCCACTGATGGAAAAATCACCTTATTTATTCATTCACTGTTTTCTAATATTTTACTGCTCATAACTCTGCAGTCTTATCTTGGTTATATTTTAAAAAACAAACATTTTCCTACAGCTGTGAATTAGTTTAAATAGTGCAATGTAGTTACCATACTATGTTCCAACTGTTCAATTAAACCCATCATGTCACAGTACTAAAAAAGTTTATTTTAAAAATAATCAAGATTTTTATGTTGTATGTTGATTAAAATATACCACTAGAAAGGTCTTAAGTGTCTTATAATGGAAATGAAATATGTATAAATATGGGTAACAGGCAGGTCATTAGTTTGAGATGAGAACAATAATTCTCATGGTAAAATTCTAGCATCTGTGTACTTGTATAGCATGCTCTGCTGATCAGAAAGCTTATAAAAGTAACTGTATTAAGCAGAGGTTTGACAGTTTATTATAAACTTAAGGGGAAAATCCAGACTTCATATTTTTTATATTTTGGGCATTTATGTATTATTAAAGACATGAAGACTGGTGAAATTTCACTTTAATTAGTCATTTCCTTTAAGGCCTCAAATCATTGTACTGTGTTCCATTTTTCGTTGCAGCTGCCTCAGTTCTAATTAGTCTAGACTCCCTGCCTTTTATTTGTTTTTCTTTTAAAACAGTAAAATGAGTGTTTTTCTTATCTCTAGGTCTCATTTTTGTGTTGTATAGCACTTCTTTCTTTTTAAGAGTAGATATTCTTCATCATTTTTCTTTAACCTTTGTTTCCTGTAACCAATAGTCAACATCAGTTTTTCCATTTACAAAATGTAGAGTTTCATCTGCCTCTGTATCTGCCATTCCACCCCTTCACTATATGAACAGTGGTGAAGTTGCATCTCTCTTGCATTTAAGAAAAAACACCCCCAAACTTCATCTCTAGGTTTTCTCAAAGTTTAAATGAACACAAAGCCGTTCATTTATATATACCAGTTTCTTAACATAAGATACTTATTTCCCCTCCACCAGAGAAAAAAACTTACTTAAAAGCACTATGAAGTAGAAAGTTACTCATTTTTAATGTGATTATATGTTCCTGAGCAAATATAAACTGTTGTAGTTGTGTGCACACAATGTAATTTAAGGCTAAAGAGTGCTTGTGGTTGGGGGGAAGGCATAAGTAATAAAGTTTCAGTTAAATAATGTTCATGCTATGCATTTCTTCCTCCTGCTGACTACTAGGAAATGATTTTTAGCCACTCAAGACTTCTGTTTATATTAGCAGAACCAAAACAGATATTTGGGATATTTAGGAAGTTGAGACTACAGATTATTTTGGTTTTTGTAGCACATTGTAATATGGTCCACTTTAACACAAGGTTTGGGGAGGGGGTTGGGGGCATAAGTATCTAAATGGTAATTTTAAAGATAACTCATTATAAAATCATTTTCTCCTAATCTGCATAAATGAGAGAACTAATTAGAACAAAGCTGTTTATATAATATTTGGAGAAACATCTAAAGCTAATGTTGGAGAAGGGAGAACCATGAGTAAAAGCAGTTGGATTGTTTTTCATTTTGATGTATGAATTTATGGCAAACAATGTAGTCTGTGTCTTTTTCGTTTCTTTATAGAAATACTTAGATGTAATTTAATGTTAGAAATCCTGTACTTGATAGAAGCCTTGATTATCAATGACTCTTTGAAACACAGTTAAAAACAACATGGAAAGTGTAAAAAACATTTGTGGTTGAATAGCTTGCTGCTGGTTATGTCTTCATTAAGTGTGAAAATTGTTTGATATTATCACCTTATGTCTTGTTAAATAACTTGCTTTTGAAAATCATATAGTGTGTGGTTTAGAAGTTAGTTAATAGTGTCTACTTTTTTTAAAATTTTATATTAAGTATTTATACATTATAAGAAATTGCAGTAGGGCCTTTTTCAATTAGTCAGTGTTTTCAGGCCTTGAAATAAATCTTGACCAAGTGATGTTTCTTCTTTTTCTCTGTGTCAGTTTGAATCTTTTACTTTGTCTGTGTGAATTCCTGATCTGTTGGTTGATGGTTATTGGTTACTGTAAGGTTGTTCAGTTCAGTTCAGTTGCTCAGTTGTGTCCGACTCTTTGTGACCCCATGAATCGCAGCACGCCAGGCCTCCCTGTCCATCACCAACTCCCGGAGTTCACTCAGACTCCTGTCCATCGAGTCTGTGATGCCATCCAGCCATCTCATTGTCTGTCGTCCCCTTCTCCTGCCCTCAATCCCTCCCAGCATCAGAGTTTTTTCCAATGAGTCAACTCTTTGCATGAGGTGGCCACAGTACTGGAGTTTCAGCTTTAGCATCATTCCTTCCAAAGAAATCCCAGGGTTGATCTCCTTGCAGTCCAAGGGACTCTCAAGAGTCTTCTCCAACACCACAGTTCAAAAGCATCAATTCTTCGGCGCTCAGCCTTCACAGTCCAACTCTCACATCTATACATGACTACTGGAAAAACCATAGCCTTGACTAGACGGACCTTAGTCAGCAAAATAATGTCTCTGCTTTTGAATATGCCATCATAACTTTTCTTCCAAGGAGGAAGCGTCTTTTAATTTCACGGCTGCAGTCACCATCTGCAGTGATTTTGGAGCCCCCCAAAATAAAGTCTGACATTGTTTCCACTGTTTCCCCATCTATTTCCCATGAAGTGATGGGACCAGATGCCATGGTCTTCATTTTCTGAATGTTGAGCTTTAAGCCAACTTTTTCACTCTCCACTTTCACTTTCATCAAGAGGCTTTTTAGTTCCTCTTCACTTTCTGCCATAAGGGTGGTGTCATCTGCATATTTGAGGTTAGATGCCCTGAATAGTGACTTACAGGCAACAGTTACAGGGAGAACCTGGCGAGCAGCAGTGGCTCTACAACCAGAGGCCTTGCCTTTAAGGGGCCCTGTAAGTAGGTCTGGATGCTTCCCTGAGGGCTCAGCAGTAAAGAATCTACCTGCAGTGCAGGAGACATGAGTTCAATCCTGGGTTGGAAAGATCCCTTGGAAGAGGAAATGGCAACCCACTCCAGTATTCTTGCCTAGAAAATCCCATGGACAGAGGAGCCTAGTGGGCTACAGTCTGTGGGGTTGGAAAGTCTGATGCGACTGAGCACGCACGCACTCAAACAGGTCTGAGTATCTTTCTATATCTCCTGCTTCAGAACGATTCTGTAACTCTCATGGCTTGCCACTAACCCCACAGCAGTGAACTGGGACTCTTGTCTATCTCTACTATATGCAGAAATTCACAGATGCTCTTTCAACACTTGATCACCAGTGCTGTCAATTATGAAGGCTTAAAGGCTTGCAGTTAGGGCTGTTAACATGGTTCTGATCAGGGAAATGTAAGCAGTAGTCTACTTGGAATTTATGAGGACAGCTCCGCTTTCCCTGGTGAAAGTGCTAGCCTTTTCCTTTCCTTCTCTTCCTTGGAAAACGGACAGGAGCTGATAAAGGAGAACCAATCTGACCTTCAGGAACTGAACTAGGAAATAAATCTACCTTGTAGAAAGAGATGCCATCATAAGCAAGAGTTTGCAAAAACAAAGTTACAAAATAAACTCTACAAAGATGATGAATATAGGGATTATCAGATACTGAACTTGAAATCATTGTTAAAGAAGAGTGTCAAAAATGGGGAAATAAAGTTCTATAAAAGCCAGGCAGATTTAAGAATTGTCAAAGTAGAATTTATATTGATGAAAAAATAATTGAAATTTAAAGCTCAGCAGACAGATTAAGTACAGCATAGACACTGAGCTATGAGATCTGAGTCTGATATATTGTATGTACACTCCAAATTCACCTCTCATGCTCTTTGTGATGTGGCTGGGACTTAACATTTCTTTGAAGCTGGCTTCCTTTTGGGTCAAGTCATACATGGAGGTTGAGCCCAAGCTTGTGTTACAGGTAACTCAGCCCTTGGACCTACAGTCTGCTTACCTCCCCTGTTTCTGAGTATGCATTTGGGATAGACATACATACCTGACAACTGAAGGAATCCCCATTTTGGTTCCCTGACCATAGCAAGGGCCAAGTAGAATTTGGAATAGTAAACCAAATCTGCTATATCTTGGGAAATTGCCATCATTAAAAATACAGAAAGATTCAAGGTAAAGTCTCCTGTCTTCTGGGGACTTCCTTGGTGGTCCGGTGAATAAGGCCCTGCGATCCCAATGCAGGGGGCCCAGGTTCAATCCTTGGTCAGTGAACCAAAATCCCACATACTGCAACTCAGCCCAAGTGCCACAACTACTGAGTGTGCATACTGCAGCTAGAGAAGCCTGCATGCCACAGTGAAAAGCCCAGTGCAGGCAAGAGGTTCAAATCTGTTTCAGCTGTGCAGCAACTTGATGGGTCTTGGGAAATGACTGTATTATCAAAATTGTCAGGTGATGACCTCAGCTGCAGCTGTTGTACAAGATATATAAAACATCTCAACATTTCTAAGGATGGGTGAATGAACACATCACAACATAATGGAGAAAAATCAGTATTTTAAAAATAACACAGTGGAGAGCTATGTTGAATGATGGTATGCAACATACAAAAGTTTATAGGATGTAACTAATGCTATCAAAATATTACAGCTTTAAATACAAAGAAAAGAAAGATCAATGACCTAAGCTTTGATGTGTTAATGCAGTTCATCCTTGGTTTAAAAAAGAAAGTACCACCCTGTTGATAATGGCTATGCATGTGAGGGGAGGGAGTATAACGGGAATTTCTGTTCCTTCCTGTCAATTTTGTTGTAAACCTAAAACTGCTTAAAAAACAGGGAGGGGCCTCAAAAAATTAATATGCAGGGTAGATGTTTTTGGCAAAACTTTTGTTTCACTTTTATATGTGTATATATATATTATATATGTGTGTGTGTATGTTGGATTGTGATGCAAAATGTTATTTTTTAGATCAAAAATTTTGCAGATCACTGTGGTTAAGTTATACTGGCAAATAAAAACACAGATTAACGTAAATCCCTGGTCTGGGAAGATTTCACATTGCCTCAGGGCAACTAAGCCCATGCATGCACCACAGCTATTGAGCTTGTGCTCTTGAGCTGATCCATGCTCTGCAACGAGAAGCCCCTGCAAAGTCTCCACACTGCAACTGCAGAGTAGCCCCTATTCGTCACAACTAGAGAAAGTGAAGTGAAGTGAAGTCGCTCAGTCGTGTCCGACCCTTTGCGACCCCGTGGACTGTAGCCTACCAGGCTCCTCTGTCCATGGGATTTTCCAGGCAATAGTCCTGGAGTGGATTGCCATTTCCTTCTCCAGGGGATCTTCCCAACCCAGGGATCGAACCCGGGTCTCCCGCATTGTAGACAGACGCTTTACCATCTGAGCCACCAGGGAAGTCAATTAGAGAAAGCCCACATGCAATAAGGAAGATCCATTGCAGCACCCTCCCCCAAAACAAGGAAAAAAAAAGACCCCAGTGAGCTCTCTCACTGTCTTTCCACTATGTGAGGATATAATGAGAAGTGGACAGTCTGCAAACTGGAAGAGGGTCTCACAGGAGGACTGGACCACACTGGCTCTACGATCTCAGACTTCCAGACTTCAGAACTGTGAGAAATATATTTCTGTTGTCCCTGAGTCATCCAGTCTATGATATTTTGCATAGTAGCCTGAACAAACTAAGCCAGAAACCCTGATGTGAAACAAAGTAGATGACCTCTTCCCTCCCCTCTCTCCTTCTTCCTTTACCTCTTGTTCAGGCTCTCCTCCCGTCTCTGTCTTCCCCCTTCTTTTCTCTTTTCTCTATCTCTAATGGAAACAGGTGTGAGCAGTTGAATTGAGAGCAAAGAAGATACAAAGGCATCATCTGTAAAGTTTGTAACTTTTCTCTTTGAAACTAGATATGAAATGCCCCCAGGGCTTCCCTGATGGCTCAGACTGTAAAGAATCCACCTGCAAAGCAGGAGGCCAGTGTTCGATCCCAGGGTCAGGAAGATCCCCTGGAGAAGGGAATGGCTACCCTCTCTAATATTGATGCCTAGAGAATCACAGGGACAGAGGAACCTGGTGGGCTACAGTCTATGTGGTTCCAAGGAGTCAGAGATGACTGAGTGATTAAGCAAGTACACACACACACATGAAATGACTCCTAGGGTATTAGTCTTAATAGAAGTTATTAAGATTAATGTTCTAAACCAGTACTAGTTACCTGGGTTACTCAGGACAATGGGGAGGGCAGAGCTGCTGAAGGGTGTGCAGGAAAGGGGTTGTTGCTAGTCCCTGTACATTTAAGAGTCTTGTGTGCTTACCATTGCTGTGCAGAGAGGCGCCTCATCTTACGAAGAGGTTAGGTTGTAAAGTCAGCAACCATGGCCAAAAGGCAGATACAGACGCCAAAAGGCAGATACAGAGGTCAAAGGCAGATACAGAGATCAAAAGGCAGATACAGAGGTCAAAAGGACCCCCAAAATTTTTGGCCACATGGCTTGCAGGATCTTCGTTCCCCAACCAGCGAAACTTGCAGCGGAAGTGTGGGATCTTAACCACGGGACCATCAGGGAAGTCCCAGAAAACTTAACTTACCTTTAAATTTCTAAAACCTAGGTTGTTGGGTAATGCAAACCTAATTTAATTCTTTTGTGCCTCTCTGCATTTTGGCCACAGACTCTTTACTCTGGGATAGCAGAGGTTGAGTTTGAACAGGCCGTGGTGGCCCAGAAGGTAAAGAATCCTCCTGTACTGCGAAAGACCTGGGTTGGCAAGATCCCTTGCATGGCAGTCCCATGCAGGCAAGAATACGCCAGCATTCTTGCCTGGAGAATCCCCAAGGACAGAGGAGCCTGGTGGGCCACAGTCCATGGGGTCACAAAGAAGTGGACACCACTGAGCAACTAAGCACAGCACTGTTTCATCTTTTATATTTCCCATGGCAGACAGCCTCATAGTTACCAGCTCAGCTGGGAATCTGTAAGTAGCAAATGGATTCTGGCTGATTTAGGCTAGAAAGGAATTTACTGGAAGGATGATGGGTAGCTCAGGGAATAGATGGGAAAGCTGGAAACTGTGTGGGAAAAGGGGACCTCTGAGCAAAGGGGACCTCAAAGCAGGGCCAGAATGACCACAGAGAGCTGGTTCACTGAGAACAGTGCCTGCCAGGAGCCACACAAGGAGTCCTGCCCGTGGCAAAGGTCATGAGGTTAAAGGGCCCGACAGGCAAAGGTGAGTCGGGCCTTAAGGGAGCCTTGCTGGATCTGCTCGTGCATCTGCCCCAAACCAGAGTCTGCCTGCCCTACTGCATTCTGCTTTCAGCTACTATTCTGACATTAACAGGGGCTATCCCCGACCACCTTTCTCTGGAAAATTAACTTAGAGCTCCAGATAATAGTCCCCTACATATAAAAGGAGTGTCTCAGGTCAAACCTCTCTGCTGGCAGAATAGCTTGTGTGACAGGATTATCCACACTCTTGCTACTAAGTACATGATTGTTTACAACCTCTCAACCATAAACAGCACAGAAAGTTTGGAGTATTTTGAAAGTCTTAATTAGCATAGGGTTTTTCTAAAGATAAAAACCATGTTGATGAAGGGTTTCATTGCTGAGTTAATGATTGCCGCCAGGCCTCCATATCCCTAGGCACCTGGGAGTATGTTCAGTTCAGTTCGTCGCTCAGTCATGTCTGACTCTTTGCGACCCCATAAATCGCAGCACGCCAGGCCTCCCTGTCCATCACCAACTCTCAGAGTTCACTCAGACTCGCGTCCATAGAGTCAGTGATGCCATCCAGCCATCTCATCCTCTGTCATCCCCTTCTCCTCCTGCCCCCAATCCCTCCCAGCATCAGAGTCTTCTCCAATGAGTCAACTCATCACGTGAGGTGGCCAAAGTACTGGAGTTTCAGCTTTAGCATCATTCCTTCCAAAGAAATCCCAGGGTTGATCTCCTTCAGAATGGACTGGTTGGATCTCCTTCAGTCCAAGGGACCCTCAAGAGTCTTCTCCAACACCACAGTTAAAACGCATCAATTCTTCGGTGCTCAGCCTTCTTCACAGTCCAATTCTCACATCCATACATGACCACTGGAAAAACCATAGCCTTGACTAGACGGACTGTAGTCGGCAAAGTAATGTCTCTGCTTTTGAATATGCTATCTAGGTTGGTCATAACTTTTCTTCCAAGGAGTAAGCGTCCTTTAATTTCATGGCTGCAGTCACCATCTGCAGTGATTTTGGAGCCCCCCAAAATAAAGTCTGACACTGTTTCCACTGTTTCCCCATCTATTTCCTACGGAGTGATAGGACTGGATACCATGATCTTCATTTTCTGAATGTTGAGCTTTAAGGCAACTTTTTCACTCTCCTCTTTCACTTTCATCAAGAGGCTTTTTAGTTCTTCTTCAGTTTCTGTCATTAGGGTAGTGTCATCTGCATATCTGAGGTTATTGATATTTCTCCCGGCAATCTTGATTCCAGCTTGTGTTTCTTCCAGTCCAGCGTTTCTCATGATGTACTCTGCATATAAGTTAATAAGCAGGGTGACAATATACAGCCTTGACGTACTCCTTTTCTTATTTGGAACCAGTCTGTTGTTCCATGTCCAGTTCTAAATGTTGCTTTCTGGCCTGCATACAGATTTCTCAAGGCAGGTCAGGTGGTCTGGTATCCCCATCTCTTTCAGAATTTTCCACAGTTTATTGTGATCCACACAGTCAAAAGCTTTGGCATAGTCAATAAAGCAGAAATAGATGCTTTTCTGGAACTCTCTTGCTTTTTCCATGATCCAGCGGATGTTGGCAACTTGATCTCTGGTTCCTCTGCCTTTTCTAAAACCAGCTTGAACATCAGGAAGTTCACAGTTCACGTATTGCTGAAGCCTGGCTTGGAGAATTTTGAGCATTGTTAATCGATGTAATTGGAATGTAGAAAAGGAAATATAGTAGTTTTGATGTTAGCAATACTAGACTTTTGAGTTAATGAATTTCTCCTTGTTATAGATCACTGTACTCCTCTTTCTTTGTTATAAATCATTGTGTCCTTGCTATGTAAGAATGTAACTTTATCACTATCTTAAGACTTAGTAGATCTTAAGGAGAAACAAGTTTTCTGATTGACTAACCTTTATCAATAGAAAGTAAGGTGGGGCCATAAAATGTTGATCAGTCTCCAGACCAGAAGATATTGTAAACAAATGTAAGACCCTTGTAAGAACAAAGATATACTGAGAACACTGTCTTTAGATAAGGGTTGGAGCAGCTGACCCTGTGTGACTCTGTTTCTTGCATTTATCTCTATGTATAACTAAAAGTATAAAAGTGGACCTGGAAAATAAAGAAACGGACCAGTTCCTGGAAAGACTGTTTTCCCCTGTGTGGTCTTTTCTTGTTCTCCTTTTCTGGCTGAATTCCCATCTGGAGCATGGAGTCTCACCAAGCATACTAATTTTTCCCTGACTTCTAAGACCCACGCGAGAGGGACCCCAAGGTGGGGCACCCTCCGCTATTCAAGCAGGCACCGGTGGCCTACCTAGGTGATGCAAACTCCTTGTCTCGGAGTTTTATTGGTTTTCCGCATAAACCAATTTATTCAGCCTCTTTTCTCCACTAATTTTCCTACTACACTATTCTTTCCTAATCTCTCTTTCTATCTCTAATTAAATCTAATTAAATCTAAGTCCTTTCCTAGGACGCCGACTCCTTCCCCGCCTTGAATTCCCTGGATCCACTGGGGCTGGACCCTGGCAAGTGCCACTGCTGCTAAGTAGGGAGGCCACAACTTCCCATCAAACACCAGCAGACCCATGCCCTCCACACCACTGCCTGGCTCTGTTGCCCAAGAAACCAATGTTTAATATGATTAGGATCAGATAGGCCAAGCTTTGGCCACATGCCCAGGTGTTAGCTGCAAAACGGGCTGGAAAACTGAGTACTGGCTATTTCAGCTTCTCTGAGAGGAACTTTTCTAGCAAGGTTCACACAGTGGGAAATAAATTCCCTAATATATTTACCATATATATATAATATATATATTTATCAGAAGGGGTCTGATGCTGTGCATGTATGTGCCCAGTCATGTCCAACTCTTTGCAACCCCATGGACTGTAGCCTGTCAGGCTCCTCTGTCCATGGAATTCTCCAGGCAATTATACTGGAGTGGGTTGCCTTGCCCTTCTCCAGGAATCTTCCCAACCCAGGGATTGAACCTGCATCTCCTGCATTGGCAGGCAGGTTCTTTACCAGCAGCGCCACCTGGGAAGCTTCTGATACTGGGCATTAATTCTGAAGGAAATGATCTTAGTATATGCCATCCATCCTCTCCTTCAGCCACTCTGAACAGCATTCTTTATATTAAATTAGAATGTTTCAGAGAGACTGATGAAAACTTTTGTTTTATTGAAAGAAGACAAAGTGATCCACAGTATCTCTCTTTTTATCTTGAGTTGCAGGCAACTAGCCCGGGGCTAGTGTTCAATCACAGTACCTATAATTGTCTAGAACCCTAATTTTCAAAATGTTCTCCAAAGAGCTGCAGAGCCTAGTGGAAGTGCCCTGGGCAATGGGCAAGCCAGGGGACCTCTGCCCCTTTCCGCTCTCCTTATTTTAAGGCAGCACTCTCAACTGTCTGATGGAAACTACGATTGATTAAAGGCCTCCATTGCTAAGAAATATTTAACTTCTGCTTGGATGGATTAACCTACTCGCACCCTCCTCCCTCAGGGTTCACGTCCTCGATTTTCATGTCAATGATTTCACTTGTGTAAAAGACAGTATTGCAAGCACTTTTCTGGAAGCAGATGGATATAAATCCTGAAGAGCTGCTCTTTCTGGGGCTTTGAGAGGATTCCTGGTGTAGGTTCTGCCTTGGCTCCATTGTAAACAAAATACCTGCTTCTAACTAGGAGTCACACATGGGAATTCCAGGTTAATCTCAGGTCTCTTTTTGAATTGCTCTAAGTGCAGGCGGCGGCGGCCGGTGCACTAAGCGCGGCCAACAGCTACCCCGCATCCGAGGCCAGGGGTGGCGGCCGAGAGGAGCTACCCCACGCCCAAGGAGTGGTGGCTCTGCAGGCACAGGAGGGCCTAGAGGAGCCATCCCACATTGAAGGTCAGGAAGGGTGGCGGGAAGAGATACCCCTCATCCAAGGTAAGGAGCAGCAGCTGTGCTTTGCTGGAGCAGCCGTGAAGAGATACCCCACGCCCAAGGTAAGAGAAACCCAAGTAAGATGGTAGATGTCTCAAGCGGGCATCAGAAGGCAGACACACTGAAACCATATTCACAGAAAACTAGTCATTCTAATCACACTAGGACAACAGCCTTGTCTAACTCAATGAAACTAAACCATGCCCGCAGGGCAAACCAAGACGGTCAGATCATGGTGGAGAGAGCTGACAGAATGTGGTCCACTGGAGAAGGGAATGGCAAACCACTTCAGTATTCTTGCCTTGAGAACCCCATGAACAGTATGAAAAGGCAAAATGATAGGATACTGAAAGAGGTACTCCCCAGGTCATTAGGTGCCCAATATGCTACTGGAGGTCAGTGGAGAAATAACTCCAGAAAGAATGAAGGGATGGAGCCAAAGCAAAAACAATACCCAGCTGTGGATGTGACTGGTGATAGAAGCAAGGTCTGATGCTGTAAAGAGCAAGAGTGCATAGGAACCTGGAATGTCAGGTCCATGAATCAAGGCAAATTGGAAGTAGTCAAACAAGAGATGGCAAGAGTGAACATTGATATTCTAGGAATCAGCAAACTAAAATGGACTGGAATGGGTGAATTTAACTCAGATGACCATTATATCTACTACTGCGGGCAGGAATCCCTCAGAAGAAATGGAGTAGCCATCATGGTCAACAAAAGAGTCCAAAATGCAGTACTTGGATGCAATCTCAAAAACGATAGAATGATCTCTGTTCGTTTCCAAGGCAAACCATTCAATATCACCATAATCCAAGTCTATGCCCCAACCAGTAATGCTGAAGAAGCTGAAGTTGAATGGTTCTATGAAGACCTACAAGACCTTTTAGAACTAACACCCCAAAAAGATGTCCTTTTCATTATAGGGGACTGGAATGCAAAAGTAGGAAGTCAAGAAACACCTGGAGTAACAGGCAAATTTGGCCTTGGAATGCGGAATGAAGCAGGGCAAAGACTAATAGAGTTTTGCCAAGAAAATGCACTGGTCATAGCAAACACCCTCTTCCAACAACACAAGAAAAGACTCTACACTTGGACATCACCAGATGGTCAACACCGAAATCAGATTGGTTATATTCTCTGCAGCAAAAGATGGAGAAGCTCTATACAGTGAACAAAAACAAGACCAGGAGCTGACTGTGGCTCAGATCATGAACTCCTTATTGCCAAATTCAGACTTAAATTGAAGAAAATAGGGAAAACCACTAAACCATTCAGGTATGACCTAAATCAAATCCCTTATGATTATACAGTGGAAGTGAGAAATAGATTTAAGGGTCTAGATCTGATAGATAGAGTGCCTGATGAACTATGGAATGAGGTTTGTGACATTGTACAGGAGACAGGGATCAAGACCATCCCCATGGAAAAGAAATGCAAAAAAGCAAAATGGCTGTCTGGGGAAGCCTTACAAATAGCTGTGAAAAGAAGAGAAGTGAAAGGCCAAGGCGAAAGAAAAAGATATAAGCATCTGAATGCAGAGTTCCAAAGAATAGCAAGGAGAGAGAAGAAAGCATTCTTCAGCGATCAATGCAAAGAAATAGAGGAAAACAATAGAATGGGAAAGACTAGAGATCTCTTCAAGAAAATTAGAGATACCAAGGGAACACTTCATGCAAAGATGGGCTCGATAAAGGACAGAAATGGTATGGACCTAACAGAAGCAGAAGATATTAAGAAGAGGTGGCAAGAATACACAGAAGAACTGTACAAAAAAGATCTTCATGACCAGGATAATCACGATGGTGTGATCACTCATCTAGAGCCAGACATCCTGGAATGTGAAGTCAAGTGGGCCTCGGAAAGCATCACTACGAACAAAGCTAGTGGAGGTGATGGAATTCCAGTAGAGCTATTTCAAATCCTGAAAGATAATGCTGTGAATCGCTGCACTCAATATGCCAGCAAATTTGGAAAACTCAGCAGTGGCCACAGGGCTAGAAAAGGTCAGTTTTCATTCCAATTCCAAAGAAAGGCAATGCCAAAGAATGCTCAAACTACCGCACAATTGTACTCATCTCACATGCTAGTAAAGTAATGCTCAAAATTCTCCAAACCAGGCTTCAGCAATATGTGAGCAGTGAACTTCCAGATATTCAATCTGGTTTTAGAAAAGGCAGAGGAACCAGAGATCAAATTGCCAACATCCGCTGGATTATGGAAAAAGCAAGAGAGTTCCAGGAAAACATCTATTTCTGCTTTATTGACTATGCCAAAGCCTTTGACTGTGTGTGGATCACAATAAACTGTAGAAAATTCTGAAAGAGATGGGAATACCAGACCACCTGACCTGCCTTGAGAAATCTGTATGCAGATCAGGAAGCAACAGTTAGAACTGGACATGGAACAATAGACTGGTTCCAAAGAGGAAAAGGAGTACGTCAAGGCTGTATATTGTCACCCTGCTTATTTAATTTATATGCAGAGTACATCATGAGAAACGCTGGACTGGAAGAAACACAAGCTGGAATTAAGATTGCTGGAAGAAATATCAATCACCTCAGATATGCAGATGACACTACCCTTATGGCAGCAAGTGAAGAGGAACTAAAAAGCCTCTTGATGAAAGTGAAAGAGGAGAGTGAAAAAGTTGGCTTAAAGCTCAACATTCAGAAAATGAAGATCATGGCATCTGGTTCCATCACTTCATGGGAAATAGATGGGGAAACAGTGGAAACAGTGTCAGACTTTATCTTTTTGGGCTCCAAAATCACTGCAGATGGTGATTGCAGCCATGAAATAAAAAGACGTTTACTCCTTGGAAGAAAAGTTGTGACCAACCTAGATAGCATATTCAAAAGCAGAGACATTACTTTGCTGACTAAGGTCCATCTAGTCAAGGCTATGGTTTTTCCAGTGGTCATGTATGGATGTGAGAGTTGGACTGTGAAGAGGGCTGAGCGCTGAAGAATTGATGCTTTTGAACTGTGGTGTTGGAGAAGACTCTTGAGAGTCCCTTGGACTGCAAGGACATCCAACCAGTCCATTCTGAAGGAGATCAGCCCTGGGATTTCTTTGGAAGGAATGATGCTAAAGCTGAAACTCCAGTACTTTGGCCACCTCATGTGAAGAGTTGACTCATTGGAAAAGACTGATGCTGGGAGGGATTGGGGGCAGGAGAAGAAGGGGATGACCGAGGATAAGATGGCTGAATGGCATCACTGACTCGATGGATGTGAGTCTGAGTGACTCCGGGATTTGGTGATGGACAGGGAGGCCTGGTGTGCTGCGATTCGTGGGGTCGCAAAGAGTAGGACACGACTGAGAGACTGAAATGAACTGAACTGAACTGAACTGAGCCTTCAAATATTTTCTACCGTTGTCCAGGGAGTTTTTTTTCTTACAGATTAGCTTATATTTCAAATGAATTAAAGGCTTCCCATCCATGACAGTATTTCTATCAAATGAAGTGTTGTTGTTTTTTTTTTTTCACATCTATCTCCTGAATCTGACAAAATGTAATACTAATATTCTGAGATTTCCACCATATTTCAAAAACAGGATTTCCCCCTAGCTCTTCGTCTAACCAGCTCGGCCTATTCTGTGTTGTTTCCTATTGCTTTTGTTTGAATACTTTTTTGAAGTTCTAGAAGATAGAAGGCAGTGTTATCTTGGATTCTCTGCCCCTTTTGAAACTTTACTTTCTTCATTTCTTTCAAAACAGTCTTGCAAAGTTATGGCTAAAGTGAAATATCACTGCAACAATTTAAGTACACAAAGGAGATCATGTTCTTTGTAAGAATATACTTTTAAAAGTCAAGCATAGATAACTAAGCACACATTGAACACTCAAAAGAAGAGTAAGGTCCCCATGTTCCACTATAGAGATTCAAGATGGGAGTGGTTACATTCTCTCCATCTTATCTATTGCCTGGTGGTAAACTGCAGCGATTGTACCACCAGGAACTTCAATGTGTCTTTACTCACATCACTTCATTGTTCCTCACAAGAAGTCTGAGACATCCTGCTAGGTGTAATTGTTAACTACACTTCAGATGAAGAAATTGGAAGTCAAAAGCAAACTCAGACCCACTTGAACTGCGTTGGCAGAAAATTTCAGAGCTGAGTGTGGAACCCAGGTCTTCATCCATTACAGGTGGGAATAAGTCTTATAGACTCAGGCTTAGCCTCCCAGTCCTGAAGGAGTTGAGTATATGGGAGTCTGGGAGTGATGGATGGTAGAGTGGTAGGTGAGGACAATCCCCAGGCCCATCAGCTAGCAGCTTTATTTAAAATAAGTTATTGTTTAAATTGGAGTATAATTGCCTTACAATGTTATGTCAGTTTCTGTGGTACGACGTCATGAGTCAGCTATCATGCTCATACTTAGCCATTCAGTTATATCTGACTCTTTGTGACAGTTTGGAGCCCACCAGGCTCCTTTGTCCATGGGGTTTTTCAGGCAATAATCCTGGAGTGGGTTGCCATTTCCTCCTCCATGGTATCTTCCCAACCCAGGCATCCAACCCACATCTCCTCGGTCTCCTGCATTGCTGGCAGATTCTTTACTGCTCAGGTATCGAGGAAGCCCCTGAATCAGCTATATGTATACATCTATCCTCTCCCTCTTGAGCCTCCCTCCTCCCTCCACTCCCATCCCACTCCTGTAAGTCGTCACAAAGCACTGAGCTGAGCTCCCTGTGAGTTTGCAGTTTTTGCATGACATGGCAGCTTAGTCTTTGCTTGGCTCTTTCCTCTACTAGCTGGAGAGTTTTAGACACAGGATAGAGCTAGCAATGCTGAGATCAACCTTTTAGTTGAGGTAGTAAAAAGGCAACAAGTTCACAAACACATAAGTCTTCATTCCATCACATGTGGACCCTCCACGGCAAGCTCATGTTCCCTAGTAATCCCTAGACTCTGCTTATCCCAGATGCCAAGCCTCTGATCATTCTCTTCCTTTCCCTCCGCTTACCCATATCCCATCCATCTGTAAAATGATGTGAATATGAAGCCTTTCTTTTCATCCTGCTTTTGGAAGAGCTTGCCAAGGAGAAAATCTCTGTAATAGATGATGCTAAGTCCCCCATATTTCAATACTAAATCCTAGGAAATCTAGGCCATGCTAAAAGAATGTGAAACTGTTCTGCCCACCACCCGTCTTCTACTTATGGGGGAGTGGAGTTGAAGAGGGGAAGAGGGAACGTTCCTTTGGAGATAAATAGCAGTATACTCTATCTGTAGCCCCATCAAGTGTATTCAACGGAGAGCCTGTGGGCCCTCAGTCAGGAAGTGGAACATAAAAATTGTATGAGAAGCTGTAGCTGGATTGGCCTTAGCCAACAGGGCAGAGAGAAGGGGGCACTTTCATCCTCAATGGAGAGGAGAGGGTAAGGAGCAAAGGTGCCTGCTTCCCATGGACCAGAAATGCAGATATGGCTGGTTGTTGTGTTCAGTTGCTCAGTCATGTCCGACTCTATGATCCCATGGACTGCAGCATGCCAGGCTTCCCTGTCCTTCACTATCTCCCGGAGCTTGCTCAAGGTCATGTCCATTGAGTTGGTGGTGCCATCCAACCATCTCATCCTCTGTTGCCCCTTTCTCCTCCTGCCCTCAATCTTTCCCAGCATCAGGGTCTTTTCCAATGAGTTGGCTCTTGACCTCAGGCAGCCAAAGTATCGGAGCTTCAGCTTCAGCATCAGTCCTTCTGGTGAATATTCAGGGCTGATTTCCTTTAGGATGGACTGGTTTGACCTCCTTGCTGTCCAACAGACTCTCAAGAATCTTCTCCAGCACCACAATTCAAAAGCATCAGTTCTTCATAACTCAGCCTTGTTTATGGTCCAGCTCTCACATCTGTCCTCGACTACCAGAAAAATCATAGCTCTGACTGTATGGACCTTTGTTGGCTGGAACCACATCTAAACGAGACTCTACCCAAGATGGCAGCCTGGAGCAATGATGTAACACAGAAGATGAGCAGAGGAAGGATTTCCTTCCTTCCTCAGGCTCAGGCTCCAAGGGGCCTAAAAGGGGCTTGGATGCACAACAAACATTGCAGTATATTTGGCCCAAGAGAGAAATTTCAGAGAATCCATTTTAAGTACAGCAAGCTCAGAGTCAGTCAGGTAATCTTTAATTCTTTTCCCTCACCCAGGGTTTTTTAAGGTATGCATTATGAAATCAAATTAATTGATGGTAGTAAGCTTCAAAAAAAAATAGAATATGATGGAAAAAATGTAATTTGGGGATCACAATAAACTGTGGAAACTTCTGAAAGAGATGGGAATACCAGACCACCAAACCTGCCTCTTGAAAAATCTGTATGCAGGTCAGGAGGCAACAGTTAGAACTGGACATGGAACAATAGACTGGTTCCAAATAGGAAAAGGAGGATGTCAAGGCTGTATATTGTCACTCTGCTTATTTAACTTATATGCAGAGTACATCATGAGAAACGCTGGACTGGAAGAAGCACAAGCTGGAATTAAGATTGCCGGGAGAAATAATAACCTCAGATATGCAGATGACACCACCCTTATGGCAGAAAGTGAAGAGGAGCTAAAAAGTCTCTTGATGAAAGTGAAAGAGGAGAGTGAAAAAGTTGGCTTAAAGCTCAACATTCAGAAAACGAAGATCATGGCATCTGGTCCCATCACTTCATGGGAAATAGATGGGGAAACAGTGGAAACAGTGTCAGACTTTATATTTTTGGACTCCAAAATCATGGTGACTGCCGCCATGAAATTAAAAGACACTTACTCCTTGGAAGTAAAAATGACCAACCTAGACAGCATATTCAAAAGCAGAGACATTACTTTGCCAACTAAGATCCGTCTAGTCAAGGCTATGGTTTTTCCAGTAGTCATGTATGGATGTAAGAATTGGACTGTGAAGAAGGCTGAGTGCTGAAGAATTGATGCTTTTGAACTGTGGTGTTGGAGAAGACTCTTGAGAGTCCCTTGGACTGCAAGGACATCCAACCAGTCCATTCTGAAGGAGATCAACTCTGGGGTTTCTTTGGAAGGAATGATGCTAAAGCTGAAACTCCAGTACTTTGGCCACCTGATGTGAAGAGTTGACTCATTGGAAAAGACTGATGCTGGGAGGGATTGGGGGCAGGAGGAGAAGGGGACAACTGAGGATGAGATGGCTGGATGGTATCACGGACTTGATGGACGTGAGTCTGAGTGAATTCCGGGATTTGGTGATGGACAGGGAGGCCTGGTGTGCTGCGATTCATGGGATCGCAAAGGGTTGGACATGACTGAGTGACTGAACTGAACTGATCTTTTCTTGAAACTTTTGCTTCAGTTTTATACAGGTATTGGTATAAAAAAATTTTTTTAAATTGTGGATCATAGTCAAAAGACGTTCCAAAGCCCCTGTTTTAATTTGCTTTTCTTGTGCTTGGTTCTGGAAGGAATAGGCAGCTCTAGTTTTAGAGATTAGAAACAAGGCCTGTGGAGCCAGATTCTATTCAAACTTGGACAAGTTATTTTACCTTTTTCTGGTTTAGAGTCTTACCCACAAAACAAGGATAACAAAAGCGCTTACCTCATGGAGTTATTATGACAAAAGGATTAAACCAGTTGATCCATGAGTAGTGGTTCCCACAGTACTTGAAAAAGTGTTTACTTGATAAATGCTAATTATTGTTGTAAAGTGGTTATTTTCTCCTCTGGCCAAAGATAACATTGTAACTTTAAGGACACTGCAAACTCTTTCCTAGATTATATGCAGAGTGTCTAGTATTGTTTAGCTAAAGACAATGACTTCTGTGAGCACAGAGGCCCTCCACAAATATTTATGGAGCAATTACTGCATTTTAGAACTCTTTTGTGCATTAAGGATACAAAGTAGAATAAGACAATGTTTGAAGAACATACAGTTTCCCAAAGAAATTGCAGTTTATTTGACTTGATCTCCATCAGCCCCGTGTGGTGCCTGGTATATTTTTGGTCCACGGTAGATAAATGGGTGTGTGTGTGCTAAGTTGCCTCAGTCATGTCTGACTATTTGTCACCCTATGGACTGCAGCCCCACCAGGCTCCTCTGTCCATGGGATTCTCCAGACAAGAATACTGGAGTGGGTTGCCATGCCCTCCTCCAGGGGATCTTTCCCACCTAGGGACTGAACCCGTGTCTTTTACATTCCTGCATTGGCAGGTGGGTTCTTCACCACTAGCGCCTCCTTCAAAGCCCATATGTTGAATGTATTCTGTGACAGGAATCATGAACTTTCTACCTCACCCAGATGCAGTAAATAAGGGAGCATCACGTCCCTTTATTTTTTCCAGTACCTTCAAGATGTGGAGCAAAGAACAGCAGCACCGGAGACTTTTCTGTAGATGCCAAAGATCTACCCTTGAGGAAACATGAGTTTGCTCTCCTAGACATCCTCTGTTGTCTACTTCACTGTGTTTATTGAAAATGGTTTTCAGAAAAGAAATGAGAAAGGGAACAGATGAAGCCACATGACAGAGAAGAAGTTTACAAATTTCATCTCTCTTTGCTGCTCAGAACAGCTGACAAGTCAGCAGGAAAATAAGAGCTGGTATAGCCTCCTGAATCATGCATGCAGTCTCCTCCCTCCATTCCAATATTCCCAGCCCTTCAACTAGGTAAACAGAGCTCTGATGTCACAACCCAAGGAAGGTCAGGCTGGGTAACTATGTCCAGCCCTTCTTCCCGCCCTAACTGTCCTTTGGAGCAGGGCAAAGACGTCCACGCAGGTTACACATAAAATCAACAAACTGATAAGGTGGTTTGCTTTTCTTTTTAGCTCAGAGGCAGTGGAAGCTAGAAAAAAAGGGAGAGAGACAGAGGAAGAGGCTGATTTGGGAGACTATAAAGTCCTTCCTGGAGCTTCCTAGGTGATGCTAGTGGTAAAGAACCCATCTGCCAATGCAGGAGACATTAGAGACACAGGTTCAATCCCTGGGTTGGGAAGATGCCCTGGAGGAGGGCATGGCAACCCACTCCAATATTCTTGCCTGAAGAATCCCCATGGACAGAGGAGCCTGGCGGGCTAGTTCACGGGGTTGCAAAGAGTCAAACATGACTGAAGCGACTTAGCACACACACAAAATCCTCTCTATCTGTTGCCTTGGAAGGAGTATACAGCTGCATCTAGGTGGCAACCAACTCAGAATGTGTGTCTGTCTTTTGTAAAAGGACCAAGAACTACCCTTTAAAATGGCAATGGTAAAAGTTTACACTTTGTTTCGCAGTTTACAAGCTTACAATACACAAAGCACAGGCTGTGACATCACCTCCAAAGACTCAATCAACATCTCATAGAGCTACGGTGGAAATGAAGTTATCCTGACTGGAAGATCAGTTGTCTTTCGATTTAGCTTTTTTTCCTGAAAAGAAATCCCTCCTCTTCCAATATCTTGAACTCTTCCTTAGTGTTGTCTTTATCGCTACATGCTTTGTAGATCTTAAAGACCTTCTCATCCCCTTTCCCCAAAGTTACCACTTTTGGTATCTAAGTACTTGGACCCATTTACATTAGTGGATGCATTTTGCAAGCCTCACATTGCTTTGAATATACTGAAGTCATGTTTAGTTTCATGGTTGTGCAACCTGAGAAGATGAACAGGGCCTGATGCTTGCAAGGGCCCCAGGCCTAGTTTCAATGCTCTGCTGCCACCATCTTAAAATTCTCAATTTTTATTCTGGGTCCCACAACTTACATAGCTGCCTCTGACTGACCCAGTTAGTTTTTCTGAGAAACCACACCCAAATGGTTGGCCAACTTGTTTTTCTCTTTTGTTTTTTGGGTTTCTTTCTTTCTTTCTTAAGTGCACTTGTGGGATCTTAGTTCCCCAATCAGGGATCTAACCCATGGCACCCTGAAACGGAAACAGTAGTCCTAACCACTGGACCACCAGGGAATTCCCCAAGAATATTGTTTGATTTCTCCCAGTTTCACAGTGTAAGCGGCATGCCTGCCTAGGATGGACTACAGATGAACAGGGGAAATAATATTGGTATAGCACCTTAGCGTTTACCATAGATATTCACAGGTCTTATCTCCTTTAATGCTCATGTGCAAGTGTTAGCAGGCAGGTCTATTTAAGGCCAACAGAAATCCACCTACAATGGATGAAATTGATTCGACAGGGAAACAGCAAACAGCTGTTTAAAATTGCAAATCAACAGAAAAACAGGACAGAGAAATTATCCACATGTTATACAGCTGTGCTGCAAAGCATGTGCAAAGGCAGTAAAGGACTCATGGAGTTTGGCCAAAAGGATCACGGGGATGAAAATTTCAATCCCAGGCCAAAAGGGAGGGAGGGGGAGAGAGGGATATTGTTCTTAGATAATCCTGGAGCATCCGTCACAAAGATCTCTTCTGATCCCTTTCAGCCTAGCAATAAGTATCACAAAGTCTGGCCTTTGTCAATTCTATCCTTGCCCAGTACTTCTTGATTTGCAATTTGATTAGGTTTCTGTGTTCTTTTGTTTCAGGAACAGATCGATACTAAAAATACTTCTGAAGCCAATTTATAAGGCTGCCGGCCTGAGACCGGGGATCTGGAACCCAGGCCAACCACCACCTTTTGACGGTCTTGCAGCACCCAGACGAGAGTTTTACTTCCCCCGAGTTGTCTGACTTGGTGATCTCCTGCCTGCCTGTCCTGTGTGCACAGCTCCCTCTCCAACCTGATGGCTGAAGTCCAGCCCACTGCTGACTGGCTGAGTGGAGCAGTGTGATGCCTACATGTTCATCCTCAGCTCAGCCCTTTGGGGCAAAGGAGGCTTTCCTGTGTTTACACCTCCACAGTTCAGATGCACCAGCTTTTCTGACTTTCTTCTCAGGCCATGTTCCAATCCTGTATCTAAGGGTTTTTCTACATGGATTCAAAGTGAAAGTGACCTAGAGAGGGTCTAAATTCCTGTTGTCTTTCCTTTTCCAATGTTCTCAGCACATGACTAAGATCACCTGTGGCTTTGTAGCTAAAACCTTAACATTTGAGGTTTTTAAGACTTGGGGAGAAAGGAGGGTTTTATTGCAGAAACATGGCTTCTCTTGGATAGTAACAGTATAAACAGGATTTCTATTAAGAAACTCTTCTGCTAGTTGGTTTGTAGAGAGTGGTAAGTTGTGTGAGGAGAAACAGGTTTCATTAAATGTCAAGCATTTGGCCAGTTATGAAATATGTATATGGTCCTTTAACCAGAATGCATCACTTTAGTGAAGAATGAGTGTTTCCTCAGTATTTCTCCCCAGAAAAGTTTTAGGTGCATCAATTTGCTTTATCTAACAGTCTCTGTGTTCCAATGGTTTTGTTGTGTTTCCCGCCCCCTCCCCCGCCCCCACCGGAATTGTTGTATTGCTCTCATTCTCCCTCATTTTGTGGTTATTTGTACATGTATTTGTTTTTTCATCTCAGTATTAAGCTCTTAGGGGACAGATAATGTTGTTTATCTTTGCTTTTTACAATTCAGCTTGCATAATCCACATAGCTTTTTAATTTCAGACATACACATGAAGGGTAGTATACATGAACTTCTATACCTTGCTTATTATATGTAACTATTTTAGGGTATTTTGTATAGTCTTTGTAAACTTCAGTTCAGTCACTCAGTCATGTCTGACTCTTTGGGACCCCACCCCAGGCCTCCTTGTCCATCACCAACTTCTGGAGTTTACCCAAACTCATGTCCATTGAGTCAGTGATGCCATCTAACCATCTCATCCTCTGTTGTCCCCTTCTCCTCCTGCCCTCAATCTTTCCCCGCATCAGGGTCTTTTCAAATGAGTCAGTTCTTCACATCAGGTGGCATCATTGGAGTTTCAGTTTTAACATCAGTCCTTCCAATGAACACCCAGGACTGATCTCCTTTAGGTTGGACTGGTTGGATCTCCTTGCAGTCCAAGGGACTCTCAAGAGTCTTCTCCAACATCACAGTTCAAAAGCATCAATTTTCGGCGCTTAGCTTTCTTCACAGTCCAACTCTTACATCTGTACATGACTACTGGAAAAACTATAGCCTTGACTAGATGGACCTTTGTTGGCAAAGCAATGTCTCTGCTTTTTAATATGCTGTCTAGGTTGGTCCTAACTTTCCTTCCAAGGAGTAAGCGTCTTTTAATTTCATGGCTGCAATCACCATCTGCAGTGATTTTGGAGCCCCAAAAAATAAAGTCAGCCACTGTTTCCACTGTTTCCCCATCTATTTCCCATGAAGTGATGGGACCAGATGCCATGATCATAGTTTTCTGAATGTTGAGCTTTAAGCCAACTTTTTCACTCTCCTCTTTCACTTTCATCAAGAGGCTTTTTAGTTTTTCTTCACTTTCTGCCATAAGGGTGGTGTCATCTGCATATCTGAGGTTATCGATATTTCTCCTGGCAATCTTGATTCCATCTTGTGCTTCATCCAGCCCAGTGTTTCTTATGATGTACTCTGCATATAAGTTAAATAAGCAGGGTGACAATATACAGCCTTGACATCCTCCTTTTCCTATTTGGAACCAGTCTGTTGTTCCATGTCCAGTTCTAACTGTTGCTTCCTGACCTGAATATAGATTTCTCAAGAGGCAGGTCAGGTGGTCTGGTATTCCCATCTCTTTCAGAAGTTTCTACAGTTTATTGTGATCCACATAGTCAAAGGCTTTGGCATAGTCAATAAAGCAGAAATAGATGTTTTTCTTGAACTCTGTTGCTTTTTTGATGATCCAATGAATGTTGGTAATTCTGTAAAGTAGTTTTAAATTATAAACAAAGATGATTTTTTAATGCTTTGGTTCTGTTTATAATATTTCCTAGCAGGGAATTGGTGAATTCAAATAGAACACACATTGAAATGACTAACATATTTTGTTAAATTGATTTGTAAAAGAATTTTATTTGTTATAGTATTAGGAATCCTAAAATAACACCTAAAGGCCTCAAGATTTCTCACTGTAATCCCAAGGACCTTGAATACAATGAGAAATCATGCCTGTGATTATGTTACACTAAAGCCAAAGGGAGGTTCTCCAGGTGGGCCTAATTGAGGAATCACAGGAGGATTTTAAATGCAAAGTTTTCTCCAGATGGTATGAGAGGGATCATCAGATTCAGATCATGAGAAGGATTCAATGCATGGATGTTGGCTTTGAAGGGGGCCCCACTGTGAGGGCGTGCATAAGCCCAGAGAGTTACCTCTGGGAGCCGAGTAACCTCTGGCTCCCGCATCCCTGCGATTCTCCAGGCAAGAACACTGGAGTGGGTTCCCATTTCCTTCTCCAAGAAAAGAAAGCAGAAACCTCAATTCTACAGCCACAAGAAAGTGGATTCTGCCAGCAATCTGAGTACCTGGGAAACAGTTTTTTTCCAGAGCCTCCAGGTAAGAGCCAGCCTGGCTGACACCTTGATTTTGACCTTGTTAGACTCAGGGAGAGAACCCAGTCAAGCCCACCTGGACTTCTGACTTATAAAATTATGAGATGATAAATGGATGCTAATTTTAAAAAATATTTATTTTTGGCTCTGCTGGGTCTTCGCTGCTGCACAGGTTTTTGTTTTCCATCTGCAGCCAGTGGGGGCTATTCTCTAGTTGCAGTGCATCCCTTCTCATTGTAAAGGCTTCTCTTGTTACAGAGCACAGGCTCTAGGGCAAGTGGGCTTAGTTGCTCCATAGCAGATGGGATCCTCCCGGACTGGGAATTGAACCGATGTCCCCTGCACTTTTAATCACTGCAAGGGGATTCTTAATCACTGGACCACCAGGGAATTCCTGCCTGTTATCTTAAGATGCTAAATTTGTGGCAGTTTGTGATGCAGGAATAAAAAAATGATATATTGGCATACCCTATACCAAGTAATACATGAAATTGTCCATGTCACTATCGCTGGCAGTGGACAGAACTTCAGAATTACATGCTATATTTAAAAGTTTTTGCTGTGACATTATTGATTAAATTTGCTTTTCTTTGATTGCTGGTGGAAATGAGCATAATAACAGTTATACTATCACTATTATTACTATTTTTTTTCTTCTGAGTATTAGAGTGGGGGAACTTGTGGGGAAAAAAAGACAGAAAATTCTTGATGAGATATTTATTATTGAGAGAAAGAAAAAAAAATCATAGAAAAGATTCTACTTTAAAAAGAGTAGAAGAGTGGAATGCTGAAGCTGTCTTGTTCCAGATTAGAAACCCAGTTATTAATTTGTCAGGAATCTTGTGAATCAGTTGGTAGACTCTCAGACACAGCTATTCCTAAAACAATTAAGTTGTAAGACTTTCTACTAAAGCTGTGGTCAACAAAAAAACCCTCAGATAAAAAATAAGCAAACCTGATAACTTTCTAATTATCTTACATTCTACTATTAGCTGTGTTCTTGAGGTTATTGAATCTGATGCATCTGTGCAATAGAAATGCTATATAATGCTTTCCCTCTTTACATTTCTTCCAGTTCAGTCCAGTTGCTCAGTCGTGTCTGACTGTTGCGACCCCATGCCAGGTCTCCCTATCCATCACCAACTCCTGGAGTCCGCCCAAACCCATGTCCATCGAGTCGATGATGCCATCCAACAATCTCATCCTCTGTTGTCCCCTTCTTCTCCTGCCCTCAATCTTTCCCAGCATCAGGGTCTTTTCAAATGAGTCAGCTCTTCACATCAGGTGGCCAAGTTATTGGAGTTTCAGCTTCAACATCAGTCCTTCCAATGAACACCCAGGACTGATCCCCCTTAGGATGGACTGGTTGGATCTCCTTGCAGTCCAAGGGACTCTCAAGAGTCTTCTCCAACACCACAGTTCAAAAGCATCACTTCTTCGGTGCTCAGCTTTCTTTATAGTCCAACTCTCACATCCGTACATGACCACTGAAAAAACCATAACCTTGACTAGATGGACATTTGTTGGCAAAGTAATGTCTGCTTTTTAATATGCTGTCTAGGTTGGTCCTAACTTTCTTTCCAAGGAGTAAGCGTCTTTTAATTTCATGGCTGCAATCACCATCTGCAGTGATTTTGGAGCCCAGAAAAATAAAGTCAGCCACTGTTTCCCCATTTATCTGCCATGAAGTGATGGGACCGGATGTTATGATCTTAGTTTTCTGAATGTTGACCTTTAAGCATTTCTTCCAACTGCACATTAATTGACATCACATCTGAAGCTTAAAATTGGCCACAGGTGGAGTATTTATACCTGGAAACTAGCAAATGCCGTTTCTGAGCCAATGAGATAGCACAGAAGTTTTCCTGAGATGTGATCAGAGGTAGGGCCTTTTTCCTACTGGAAGTGGACCAAGTCTGATATTGCAGGCCCTCATCCTGTCAGTGTGAGGGAGACTTCCAAGGAGGAGGGAGCCAATAGAGCAAAACACACGCAAGAGATGGAGAGAAACCTGTACCTGATGCCATTGTCTGAGCCCCATTTCCAGCAGTACCTGATTTCACCCTTAGCCCTAGACCTTTTTGATTAAATGAGCCGATAAATTCCTTTTGTATTTAGGCCAGTTTGGGTTGACTTTTCTATCATTTAAAACTAAAAGCCTAAAGGATACAGCAGAATTGATAGTTGACCCTTAAACAACATTAGGGTTTAATCTGGGTATAATTTATAGTTGGTCCTCCAGATCTGTGGTTCCTCCACATCTGAGGATTCAACCAAACACAGCAATACTATAGTATTTACTGTTGAAAAATATCTGCTTGTAAGTGAGCCCAGGCTATTCAAACCCAGATTGTTCAAGGATCAGCTTATCAGGCCCAGAATCACACTCCTGGAAAACAAAGAGCCTTCCTGGATAACAATAACTTAGTCAGAGGGATGATAATGCTCCTGACCTCAATCTGGTTCTGCTCCAGTATTAGTTATAATTCTCAGTTGTACAAACATATTTCTTTTTCACTTAATATTTTACCAAGGCTTATATCATTTCCCTGGCTGGCTGGGATCAGTTCTTATCAATGAGCGCTTTTGTTAGAGAGGCCTTCTTATCAGGCTACCTAACAGCTACTCTGTCCTACCTTCCTCTTTCTGGATGATAGAAAAAGTTTTCATTCTAGTGGCAAAGCCCTAGAAGATTAGTCATGATTGTACTAAACTCGTCATGGTAATCTCATATCCTTATACCAAATACTTGTTTTCAAGCCTTCTTTACAGTTAAGCATGGTTGCAGACCTTGTTCTAGCTTCTACCCTTAGCTCCAAAGGCACTCATACATATGCAATGATTTTCATTCCTATAAATAAATGAATGGACTTTCTACCTAGTGTTGGTAACTAAGACTGCATAAGTGAGTAAAACAGACTTCATTCCTCAACTCTTTCTTTACCTTATGACTTTTAAAAACAGGCTTCCTTGTTCAACGCCAACTCCCGCAGCTCACTCAAACTCACGTCCATCAAGTCATCTCATCCTTTGTCATCCCCTTCTCCTCCTGCCCTTAGTCTTTCCCAGCATCAGGGTCTTTTCCAGTGAGTCAGTTCTTCACATCAGGTGGCCAAAATATTGGAGCTTCAGCTTCGGCATCAGTCCTTCCAATGAATATTCAGGTTGATTTCCTTTAGGATTGACTGGTTTGATCTCCTTGTTGTCCAAAGGATTCTTGAGAGTCTTCTCCAACACCACAGTTCAAAATCATCAATTCTTCGGCACTCAGTTTTTTTTAATGGTCCAACTCTCACATCCATTTATGACTACTGGAAAAACCATAGCTTTGACTAGATGGACCTTTGTTGGCAAAGTAATGTCTCTGGTTTTTAATATGTTGTCTAGGTTTGTCATAGCTTTTCTTCTATGGAGTGTCTTTTAATTTCATGGCTACAGTCACCATCTGCAGTGATTGTGGAGCCCAAGAAAATAAAGTCTGTCACTATTTCCGTTGTTCCCCTATTTGCCATGAAGTGATGGGACCAAATGCCATGATCTTAGTTTTCTGAATGTTGAATTTTAAGCCACCTTTTTCACTCTCCCAAGGTAGACATAGGAGGCTTTAAAAGTGAAATTCCAAATACAGCCTCAAATTTTTATCTCACTTCTTCAGTATCAGATGTTGTTTCTGTGTGGTGATTAGTTAGACCCAGAGTCTATGCTAAGCATTCACTGATAAAATTCATATATTTCCTTCGGAAACACAATCTATTTACAGTTCTTACATTTCAGTGTAAAATGCAGGCTACTCTTTATTTCAGTTGACGGCATCTGAACTTCAGTCTTCAACTGGGTAGTACCCTAAGCAGCTTCTTTTTTCATGAGCTCTGAAGTAGACCTCCTTAACTCTGAACAGATCTTAAAAGGTCTACTCCAATGTCAAGTGTTTGTGTTCAGCACACCTAAAATCGTTATCTCCAGTTTCTCTAATAGCAGTCTTCTCTCCCACTTGATGCCCTCTGAGTTCCATGTTTGGAAATTCTTAATATTTGAAATTTTTTTTCTTTTATATGGTAGAATCTCTCATGAATACCTTTTATCTTTTAAAATTGTATTTTATTTTTTCATGAATACTTTTTAATAGTTTGACTTATACACAGTTAATGTGCACAATTACCTAAAATTCTTTGCCTCATTATCCCTCAACACTATGCCTCTAGGTGAAATTAGGCACCTGAACTGCAGGATCCCATGGGTGCTTCCCTGGCATCACTTTCTGATGATTCGAATTCCATAGCTAAAAAAAAAAGCCCCAAATGAAATCCAGGGATTACTGACAAAGGCCATATTCTTTCTTCCCTTAGAAGTAGGGTGGTACAGCAGAAGGAAGATGGACTAAAGTTCTAGGTGACATCCCAGCTGGACCACTCACACCCCGTCTGATGGCACTCATCTGTAAAGAGGGAGCACATTCCTATTCTACAGCATTTGTACTGTAAGGATTGAATGAGGTCATATGAGAAAAGGGCCCAAGACAGTGGCTGGCACATAGAAGGTAGTTGTGTTATTATTTATTTCTCCCCACTAGACTGAAAATTCCTAAAGTCCAAGATTTGATTTCACTCACTGTTATTTCCAAAACAGTGCCTAGAATGTGGTAAATTCTTAATACACACTTAGTGAATAAACATTATAATTATAGTAAAAGCCAGGTCAACAACTTATTAACTCCACTGCCTTCCTTGAGGAATACACTCTGCATCCTCTTTTCTATTTCAAATCAAATCCAAGCATGAGTCCTTTTCCCATGAAGCCACCCCTAACAAGGTCTAATTTGTGTTTATCTCATACTTTTCATATTTAACTGACAGAATCACCTGCACCACCTGCCTTATCATTTACACTCAAGACTAAATAGGAACGGACTGCATAATATATGTCTATATCATTGCCTGATAACTTCATATTTATGAGTCCTGTCTTCTTAACATTCAATTCCATCAATATTTGTTGGTTGTTTATCAAATGCTGGACACTGCTAGGTTCTGGAAAGGAAATAGTAGTTGCCTCAAGAAGTACCCAGTGTCTTAGTGGATAGATATATCCAGCCTCTGAGTAGATATAAATGTAAATGAAACAGTTATAACAGAGTATGATATGAAAGCACACTACTATTTGCACATAGTATCTAGGTAGCTGCTGCTGCTGCTAAGTCGCTTCAGTCATGTCCGACTCTGTGCGACCCCATAGACGGCAGCCCACCAGGCTCCCCCGTTGCTGGGATTCTCCAGGCAAGAGAACTGGAGTGGGTTCCCATTTCCTTCTCTAATGCGTGAAAGTGAAGTCGCTCAGTCGTGTCCAACTCTTAGCTACCCCATGGACTGTAGCCCACCAGACTCCTCCATCCATGGGATTTTCCAGGCGAGAGAACTGGAGTGGGGTGCCATTGCCTTCTCTGATCTAGGTAGCAGAGAAGTGATAAAGTAATTAACCTTCTTCAAGAAGGTCAGGGAAGGGCTCCCAAGAGAGGTTGTAAGGTAATACAATTTTTAAAGAATGGTTAGAAATTTCCCAGGTCAAAGTAGGGGTGGGGGTAGAATATTCCAAGGAGAGTGAACAATGTATGCCCAAGGATGTGAGATAACAAGATATACCCCAGAGACCTTAGAAGTAATTCAGTACTATTGAGTGTAAGTAGAGAAGCTAGGAAATGAGGAGGGGCCAAGAACTGATGGATGTTAAGATTGGAGATAGAGGCAGTCGTCACATCTTGCAAAATTTTGAATGTTATAATCAAGGTAGGTGATGCTGAGCCCTGAATGTGATGATCTGATAGAACTTAGAAATGATCACTGATTGCAGGGTAGATAAATTGGGAGAAAGAGACTGAAGTTCAGTAATAAGTCAGGAGAAGTTTTATAGTAAGGGTCCAGATGAGAGAGACTAAGAGCCTTATTGAGCCAGTGATGATGGGACTGACAGATTGGATTTGATTTTTAAGAAGGTTTATCATTGATATAACTAACTCAGTCATTGGAAGTAGAAAGATAAAAGGAAGGGGAAAGAAGCACTTTCATTGCTTTGTACTCTTACTTGGTAAAGCATGATACTAATCATATAAAAACTCAGTTCAGTTCAGTCGCTCAGTCGTGTCTGACTCTTTGTGACCCCATGAACCGCAGCACGCCAGGCCTCCCTGTCCATCACCAACTCCCGGAGTCCACCCAAACCCACGTCCATTGAGTCGGTGATGCCATCCAACCATCTCATCCTTTGTTGTCCCCTTCTCCTCCTGCCCTCAATCTTTCCCAGCATCAGGGTCTTTTCCAATGAGTCAGCTCTTCACATCAGGTGGCCAAAGTATTAGAGTTTCAGCTTCAACATCAGTCCTTCCAATGAACACCCAGGACTGATCTCCTCAGAGGTAATTCATTAATAAGCTAGCCGCTATAGCATTATCTGGTTTTGATTTCATTTTAAATTTTAAAATTACTTTCTATGAACTAGAACTTTCAAGCTCTTGCCCAGCCTCTTGGTGTATTTCCAGTCTATGAAGATTCTCAATATTTTGAAGTTGTTAGCAAACAGAAAATCAAAAGGTGACTTTGTTTTCCAACCACATATTTATCTCTTTAGATAGTTGTTAGTGGAATATTCCAAAGAAGTCTGAGAATAATATGGCCTAACTGTGAACAAAGAAGGAAAGATGTCAAAGTACCCATATATAGTTTGAGGCTTCTTTTTACGATCACATGGAGTAATGACACAATTTTTCTTAGTTTTCAAGGTCATCTTGACCTCATTTAATGCTTAATTGTGTATCCTAAAGACAGAATTTTCTTGGAAAACGATTTCCAGGCTACACAAAGAAATGTCAGACTCAGTTTATCAGAGTTTTGAGTTATCAGGGAAGACACACAACACAGTATAAACAAAATTACTTATTTCCATAGGCTACACTCCAATTACACAACAAGAGATGAAGAATTCTTCCATTGATAAAATTGCTGGTGTGTGCATGCTCAGTCACTCAGTCCTGTCTGACTCTTTGCAACCCCACTGACTATAGTCCACCAGGTTCCTCTGTCCATGAGATTTCCTGGGCAAGAATACTGGAGTGGATTGCCGTTTCATTCTCCATGATGAGATGGCTATCTTATATGCATTTCTATTTGTTTCTAAGGTTTGGGAAAGGATCTATAAAGGGTTCATATAGGTTTTCAGGGGGTGATTTTAAATGGTCAAAATTTTTTGGAGCATATCATATGTGTCTGTGATATACATGGTCTCTTAGGAATTTCTGTCAGCAAATTACAATCTCTTGACCAAATCTGGCCCATCATCTGTTTCTGTACTGCCTTGAGGCAAGAATGGTTTTTCACATTTTTAAGTGACTGAGGAAAAAAATCAAAAGAAGAATACTATTTTATGATATGTGAAAATTATCTTAAATCCAAATTTCAGTGTCCATAAATAAAGATTTCTTGGAGCACAGCCCACCCATTTGTTGTGGGTTGGCTGCATGCATGCCACAATGGCAGGGTTGATAGTTGTGCAAAGCCTAAAGTATTTACTATCTGGCTCTTTTCAGAGAAAGTTTGCCAATATTTGTTTTAAGAGCTTTCCCTTAAAGAAACGCAGAGGCCTTCAGTAAACTGAAGACTTCTTTACAAAGATTTCCTGTGTCAGTGATATGTTTTTTTTTTTAAAAAATGTACACATTCAGGAAAGATAATAGCATTGCCATATTATAAAGTAAGACAGGCCTTTATTAGATTTAGGATGCTTCTTTTTCTGCTTCGTGTCAGTGTAGCATAGTTCTTAGGAACACACACTTTAGAGTCATCCTTTTTTTCTTGAATCTTGATAAGCTTTCTGTGACCTTGGGCTATTTAACTTTTCATAAGCTTTGGCTTTCCCATTTAAAAAAAGAGTAATAATGGTACCAACCTCAAGAAGTTACAGTGATATTAAATGGGGTGAGTTTTTAAAAGGAATTGTCTAGCTCGGTACCTAGTACATAGTGTGAAATACATTTATTTTTTTGTGTGATTGTCCTCATTATCTGAAAATATCTCTTCCTGGTGGTTCACTCCCAAGACTGCCTATCACTTCTGTTTTGACAAGGAAATCCATAAAACCCTGCTTACTTAATTTCACTTAGCAGGAGCTCTTCTCTGTATTGCATGCAGAAAAACTGTCCTGTGTGTGCAAATCCAAGAGTGTACTGGACAGGAGGATGGAAAAAGAGATGCCTAGGGCATCTAGAAACAAAAATCATAGAGATGAAGAGTGTTGGAAGGCTGATCAGCAGCTGGATTAAGCTGGTGAGCAGGATGTTGAGAATTTCCATGTTAGACTCCATCCTAACTTTTTCTTTGAAGAGCCCACAGTTCTGTGATGGGCTGTTCATAAAAGCTCTTTAATTTAGTAGCTAAAGTCTTTTTTTAAAAAAGAGTATCTGAAGTTTCTGTCATTTTATACCATTTTATGTTAGGTTAACATTACCAATTTTCTTTTATTACTTGATGTTTTAGCTGATGTTTCTAACCAGAAACACCCTTAGAAAAATCATGAGCGTGTAAGACTGACATTCTTAGAAACAGTGATGTCTTTCCTCCTGGGCTTGCTGCCACCAATCTCCTGCCTGAGCTTGCTCTAGAATCATCATGACTATGGACTCCTGCACAGGAACCAGGGCATGGAGGACACATGCTTCCTTGGCTATGAAGCAAGCTCTCATGTCTTTCCTCCTGTCTATAAATAGATCCTGATCAGCCTCAGCAGAGGTGGTCTGTATTACTGAGGGGTGAGCTGGAGTAATTGGTGTAAATGGCATGAGAAGGAGAACTTTCTTTAGTGGTCCCTTAAGGAACAAATCTCTGCCCCAAGAGAACTAAAAGGGGAGGAAAATCCCCTAAGACAAACAGTTCTTTTGTCTCCTCATCCCCCACAAATCAATTACAGAAATAGCAGAAATCAAAAAGGTAGCAAATATCTCTACAATACAGCTGAGAAACAGAATTACTATAGGTCTATTTCTTTTTTTTTAATTAGAAAAACATGAAACAGTTTGCACAAAAATTTCACTATTTTTTTTTAAAACTTCTTATGTTTTGTGTCTTGAGATATTGTTTTGAGAACAATTACTCCGAATTTTATCCTTGTCCCTCAGTCATGGTTGAATAATTATAGTTAATTGAGTTTAACCATCCAAAAGAAGAACAAAATATTTCAGCATTCTCATATACTCTAGTTGGACTCTTGGTTAAGAAGACAAGCACCCTCATGTCAGCCTGGTATGTCGGGATAAAATCCAACACTGTAATGCTCATATGCATGCCCATGAGTGGAATGTGGTGGGGTGTGCGTGACCTCTGTTTACTGGTAGGAGTAGCTCTCATCATCGTATTCCAGGTCATCTTCACTGTCATCATCCAGAAGCCCATACTTAAATTTCCGGTAGACAGTGCCATCTTGGCCCATGTAGACAATGTCATCATCATCATCCTCATCATAGTCCCGGTCTCTGTACTCAATCACTTGATCCTCTTCAAAGCTCTCACGATGGCTGCTCTTATAGGAGGAGTAAGACACGCTAGGTTCAGCCAGCTTTGCATAGCCAGCTTTTTCTGTTGACTTGGCTCTGCTCCGAGATTTCCTCCAGACAATCACAGCTGCCCCGAGCAGAAGCACCAGCATAATGGAGGAAGTGATCAACAGGGCTGTCTTGGAATGCTCAGCTGCAGGCTCAACTTCACTTGCTCGAAGGATACACTCATCTGTTGGAAGATGATCCCAAAGGAAGAGGACAGAGGGGAAGAGTGGAAGAGAAGAAATGGAATGGTGAAAATTAGCTTCTGAAGTAAAGGGTTTCACCTTTATCTTTCGAATCTAAAATAGTAGAACCACTGTCTTTGATTTCCTTAGAGAGCACATCCCTCTACAGAATTGCTGTGTGTACTCCAGGAGAGTTTCAGCCTATCCCAGATGATACCAACAAACTCTTCTAGGGTGGAGGTCAGTCTGAGGACCAAAGGGAGTCCCCCATCATACCCATACCTCATGGGTCAGTCATCAAGTGTCCAACCTTACTAAATCGATTCTTCTATTTCCTTCTTGAGAGAAATATTCCATTTTGGACCAGGTTTCAGTTATTGTAAAATGCTCTATTTCTGTTTCAACTTTAGCTTTTTCTAAGACTGAGTCTTTTCCCCAGCTTTAAATCAGGTTTACATTTAAACCTGATTCAACAGGACTGTCCCATCATTCAAAGACAGGAACAGATTATTTATAAAAGCATTGACTCATTCCTATGTGGGGCCGTAGAAATCACAGGTCTTTCTGTTGATTGATAGTTGAGGAAACTGAGACCCATAGAGAGAAAGTGAATTACCACATCATCAGAGGTTAGGAGTTGTTGGTGGAGTGATCAGAATTCAAACCCAGGAATCCTTACTTTAGGCTACTGTCTGGAGACAGTGGGGCAAAACACTGGCAATGTATTTGTTGTTGTTGTTGTTTTACTTCCTAACATCCTGTGGACCTTATCTGGCAGGAAGAAAACTACCATCTTTAAATTCTTTTTTCCCCTCATCTTTAAATTCTGACTGCCAAATTGAGAGATAGATTTCTTCTATTATAATAACTAAGATCTCTGAAGCTGAGAGCTCTGTCTCTCTCTCATTCATCATTCTTGGTTTTGATGACTTAATTGAGAACATGCAGCAAACAAAACAGTTTCCTAACTCAGTGATGAACTCATTTTCGCTCATTTATTCAGGTGGTATGATTTACCTAATATTTTTTTTCTATTCTTTAACCCACCAAATGGGAGAGTGAGAGTATGAAAGAACTAGAAAGAAAAACTAGCAGGCTTTACCGGATGTACAAGTTGAAATACAACAGTACATTCTCCATAAATATTTTTTGAACCAACTAGTTCTGCCCTCAGGATGTTTTATGAGATTCTAGGTATATTATATACACTAGCTTAATGAATATAATACTGTGGCAGTTATTTTAGGGTTAATTACTTTTGCTTAATATATATTGGCCAATTTGGTGTGATTCATCACCACTATGTGTTTTTTTCCTTCTCTTTTTGTTAGTGATGAACACTTTTTTTTTTTTTATCCTAACTTTCATCCTTGTGGGATTTTGCCCATCAAACAGAATTTCATCTCCTAAAGTAACAATACTGTCATGACTACTTTTGTCATTAATATACTAGAACAGAATTTTTCCACTGGAGGAAATATTAAAGCACTAGAGGGAAGGATAAGCAACTAGCAATAAGGACTGCAACCTGTGTGTGGTGTGTGCATGCTAAGCCGTGGTTGGCTTTGTGACCTTATGGATCATAGCCTGCCAAGCTCTTGTGTCCATGGCATTCTCCAGGCAAGAAACCTGGAGTGGGTTACCATGCCCTGCTCCAGGGGATCTTCCTGACCTAGGGACTGAGCCCATGTCTCTTGTGTCTCCTGCATTGGCAAGCAGATTCTTTACCACTGGAGCCACCTGGGAAGCCCTCTGTATGTGGTACTTCGTGATAAATGCTGAGACAGGAGACTCAATAAAAGACCTTGTGAGGTTGTTTCAATTAATAGGGTATCATATGCAAGCCTGTCTTACTATCCTCCAGTCTTAGGTTTGGAGAGTTAGGGTCAGCCTCTGTGATATGGGTTCTTCTTTGAAGGAGCCGTGTGTCTCAGTAAAGAATGAGCAGGTAATCAAGAGTATGTAGTCTTCTGAGTATTTAATCTTCAAGAGCTACAGAAAGCCCAAGAAAGCTGAATAAGTAGTTCTTAGTTGTAAAAGGCTTGCTGAAACTCTACATCCAACATGCACACACTTCTGGTTTCATTTAAAGCCATCAATGTAATGAGGGTTATTATTCTTAGCCAACACAGAATGAATATTAGGCATGTGGATGTGTGTGAATAGCTGGGGAAACCAGCTGCTCATGGAGGCAGGATTGCTGAAAGGAGGAAATAATTAGTTTTTGGAAAGAGGATGTTTAGAAGTAAGTGAAAAGGTTGATAAAAAATAAAACAGAAAAGGCTAGTAGTGGTTTGGGGTCTGGGATTTACTTTTTAAATAAATGGACAGGCTCCCATAAATTTGATGTCTCTTTTTTGGTCAAGCCATGATGTAGCTGAGCCCCAAAGAAATGATATGCTTTTGCACTGTAGAATGTTTTAAGAATTTATAGTTTTCTTTTTAGAAGACTGGAACTGGAGGAATCAACCTGCCTGACTTCAGGCTATACTACAAAGCTACAGTCATCAAGACAGTATGGTACTGGCACAAAGACAGAAATATAGATCAATGGAACAAAATAGAAAGCCCAGAGATAAATCCATGCACCCACAGACACCTTATCTTTGACAAAGGAGGCAAGAATATACAATGGAGAAAAGATGATCTCTTTAACTTAACAAATGGTGCTGCAAAAACTGGTCAACCACTTCTAAAAGAATGAAACTAGAACAGTTTCTAACATCATACACAAAAATAAACTCAAAATGGATTAAAGATCTAAACGTAACACCAGAAATTATAAAACTCCTAGAGGAAAACACAGGCAAAACACTCTCCGACACAAATCACAGCAGGATCCTCTATGACCCACGTCCCAGAGTAATGGAAATAAAAGCAAAAATAAACAAATGGGACCTAATTAAACTTAAAAGCTTTTGCACAATGAAGGAAACTATAAGCAAAGTGAAAAGACAGCCTTCAGAATGGGAGAAAATAATAGCAATCAACTGACAAATAATTAATCTGAAAAATATACAAGCAACTCCTGCAGCTCAATTCCAGAAAAATAAATGACCCAATCAAACAATGGGCCAAAGAAATAAACAGATATTTCTCCAAAGACGACATACAGATGGCTTACAAACACATGAAAAGATGCTCAACATCACTCATTATCAGAGAAATGCACATCAAAACCACAGTGAGGTACCATTTCACGCTGGTCAGAATGGCTGCTATCCAAAAATCTACAAACAATAAATGCTGGAGAGGGTGTAGAGAAAAGAGAACCCTCTTACACTGTTGGTGGGAATGCAAACTAGTACAGCCACTATGGAGAACAGTGTGGAGATTCCTTAAAAAACTGGAAATAGAACTGCCGTATGACACAGGAATCCCACTGCTGGGCATACACACTGAGGAAACCAGAATTGAGAGTGACACGTGTACCCCAATGTTCATTGCAGCACTGTTTACAATAGCTAGGACATGGAAGCAACCTAGATGTCCATCCACAGACGAGTGGATAAGAAAGCTGTGGTACATATATACAATGGAATATTACTCAGCCATTAAAAAGAATGCATTTGAATCAGTTCTAATGAGGTGGATGAAACTGGAGCCTATTTTTTTTTCACAGTTTACTTTTTATTTTTATTTTATTTTGCTTTATAATACTGTATTGGTTTTGCCATACATCAACATGAATCTGCAACAGGTGTACACGTGTTCCCAATCCTGAACCCCCCTCCCACCTCCCTCCCCATCCTATCCCTCGGCTTGAAACTGGAGCCTATTATACAGAGTGAAGTAAGCCAGAAAGAGAAACACCAATAAAGTATACTAACACATATATATGGAATTTAGAAAGATGGTTACGATAACCCTGTATGCAAGACAGCAAAAGAGACACAGATGTATATAACAGCCTTTTGGACTCTGGGAGAGGGAGAGGGTGGGATGATTTGGGAGAATGGCATTGAAACATGTATATTATCATATGTGAAATAGATTGCCAGTCCAGGTTCGATGCATGAGACAGGGTGCTCAGGGTTGGTGCACTGGGATGACCCAGAGGGATAGGATGGGGAGGGGGGCTTGGGGGGTGGTTCAGGATGGGGAACACATATAAACCGATGGCTGATTCATGTCAATGTATGGCAAAAACCACTGCAATATTGTAAAGTAATTAGCTTCCAATTAAAATAAATAAGAATTTATATTTTTCTTTTTAGATGATATCACTCCATTTGGGGCCTTTCTAAGCTTATAGCCAATGAGAACCAAGTATCTATACAAGCGGGGTTGGGGTGGGGAGACAGTTGGGGGGTTGGAATTGGTAAATTGGGTTTTGTAAGAAAGCCTTAAATAAAAACTCATTTATAAAATGTCTTAAGTCTCTAATGGGAGCCCTGGATTTGAACTGACTTCCACAGAATGATTTTTCAACAGAATCAATATAATATTAGCATCAGTTTCTGTGATAGGTGATTCTTTTCCTTTTTTTCCTAAGAAAGGACAACCCCCCCCAAAGGAATAAAGTTTATAAATTTATAAAGATGAAACTTTAGACCTGCTTGAGTTTGAATCTGGGAGGCAGCACAGGAGTGGAGAGAATGCTGGCTTTGAGTCCATATGATCCATACTCTAATTTCACGTGAGCCTTTTCACATTGGTATGGACTCCTCTGTCCACGGAATTCTCCAGGCAAGACTACTGGAGTGGGTTGCCATTCCCTCCTTCAGGGGGATCTTCTCGACCCAGGGATAAAACCGAGATCTCCTTCATTGCAGACATATTCTTTACTGTCGGAGCCACCAGAGAAACACTTGGGCACACTAATCAAACCCTTTGAACCCAAGTCTTCTCATCAGTCAAATGGGATTGATAATATCTACTTAAATAGTGGACAGAAAGTTCCAAATATACTAGACATATAGTAAGCACTCAATAAAAAGGTAGGTTTATCTTATAATAAGCCATACTGGAAAAATATGAAAGACTATATATTATATATAAATAAATAAATAAATAAATATATATATATATAACATATATCTTCCCTCATGGCTCAGTGGTAAAGAATCTGCCTGCAATGCAGGAGACATGGGTTCAATCTCTGGGTCAGAATGATCTCCTGGAGGAGGGCATGGTAACCTGTTCTAGTATTCTTATCTGGAATATTCCATGGACAGAGGAGTCTAGTGGGCTACAGTCCATGGCATCGCAAAGAATTGGACACGACTGAAGCATCTGAGCATGCATAAACACACATATATAACTGAATCACTTTGCTGTACACCAGAAACTAGCATTATAAATCAACTGTACTTCAATTAAAAAATATATTTAAAAAGTCATTAGAAAAAACGGTAGTTCTATTGATCCTTTGAAACGTCCCATCCCTCTCTCCCTCATGCTCCTGTGAGAATCCTGGGGACATGCCTTTCCTCTGGTTCTGCAAAACTCTGCCCCTCCCCTCACCTTTGGTGTCACGGCAGTCACAGCACTCGTGGGCATTGGTGGGATCGGAGGCATTGCAGCAACGCAGGCAGCGGCTGTCGTCCATGTGCAGCACCAGGTTGGCAGGACACACGGTACAGTTCCTGCTGCCAGGTCCCTTGCATTCTATGCAGCTCTCGTGGCACTTTTCACAGTTAAATTTCTCCCCCTGTTAAGAACAATCAGATTCCTTTTGAGTGTGGAGAAATTAACAAGGCACTGAGAGTTCCCAGATGGGGGTTCCCTCTCCTCTGGATAAAGGAAGGAAGCAGGTTGGGGATAGCAGAGAGGTGATTTGCTCTGGGTCCATTTTAACTCTTTTGGGTAAAAGAAAAAACCAGCTGTCTGCACTCGAGGGAGCCAGTGTTGAGCTTTTCCTTTGAGATCTGTTGGTAATAATAGTGAGAGAACAAGCTTCTAGAATAGCTCAGGTCACACCCTGACAGTCATGTGCTGTACCTGGTCAAGGACAAGTTTTGTTTGGTCCATACTCAATCGGATTTCATGGCTTAAAAAAATTTGAACTCATTGCCTACATTTCAAAACTGGGATATTTCACACATAAGTCAGTTCTGAGTTTCTCTTTCAAAACTATCAGACTTATCAACACTGGATTCATCACTCCCATATCACAGATGGAGTTGAGTGGCTGTGGCCCCTTTTTATGCTCTCCTATTTGATACAATCCTCAGAATGTGCTCTGATGTCACCAACACAGAGATGCAATGTAATATTCTGCCTATGGTCAAGTTTGCCCTGTTTTGTTTCTTTTTTTTTTTTTGACCCAACACTCTTCACTCATTTACATGATCTGCCCTGCCTCTGTGGCTATTAAGATTCTTGTATGCCTCTTCCCTCAGTTCAGTTCAGTTGCTCAGTCATGTCTGACTCTGTGTGACCCCATGAACCGCAGCATGCCAGGCCTTCCTGTCCATCACCAACTCCCAGAGTACACCCAAACCCATGTCCATCGAGTCAGTGATGTCATCCAACCATCTCATCCTCTGTCGTCCCCTTCTCCTCCTGCCCTCAATCTTTCCTAGCATCAGGGTCTTTTCAAATGAGTCAGCTCTTCGCATCAGGTGGCCAAAGTATTGGAGCTTCAGCTTCAACATCAGTTCTTCCAATGAACACCCAGGACTGATCTCCTTTGGGATGGACTGGTTGGATCTCCTTGCAGTCCAAGGGACTCTCAAGAGTCTTCTCCAACACCACAGTTCAAACGCATCAATTCTTCTGCGCTCAGCTTTCTTTATAGTCTCACATCCATACATGACCACTGGAAAAACCATAGCCTTGACTAGATGGACCTTTGTTGGCAAAGTAATGTCTCTGCTTTTTAATATGCTGTCTAGGCTGGTCATAACTTTCCTTCCAAGGAGTAAGCATCTTTTAATTTCATGGCTGCAATCAACATCTGCAGTAATTTTGGAGCCCCTCAAAATAAAGTCAGCCACTGTTTCCACTGTTTCCCCATCTATTTGCTATGAAGTGTTGGGACCAGATACTGTGATCTTAGTTTTCTGAATGTTGAGCTTTAAGCCAACTTTTTCACTCTCCTCTTTCACTTTCATCAAGAGGCTCTTTAGTTCTTCACTTTCTGCCATAAGGGTGGTGTCATCTGCATATCTGAGGTTATTGATATTTCTCCTGGCAATCTTGATTCCAGCTTGTGCTTCATCCAGCCCAGCATTTCTCATGATGTACTCTGCATATAAGTTAAATAAGTAGGGTGACAATATACAGCCTTGATGTACTCCTTTTCTTATTTGGAACCAGTCTGTTGTTCCATGTCCAGTTCTAACTGTTGCTTCCTGACCTGCATACAGGTTTCTCAAGAGGCAGGTCAGGTGGTCTAGTATTCCCATCTCTTTAAGAATTTTCCATAGTTTATTGTGATCCACATAGTCAAAGGCTTTGGCATAGTCAATAAAGCAGAAATAGATGTTTTTCTGGAACTCTCTTGCTTTTTCCATGATCCAGCGGATGTTGGCAATTTGATCTCTGGTTCCTCTGCCTTTTCTAAAACCAGTGTGAACATCTGGAAGTTCACGATTCACGTATTGCTGAAGCCTGGCTTGGAGAACTACTTAGCTAGCGTGTGAGATGAGTGCAGTTGTGCAGCAGTTTGAGCATTCTTTGGCTTTGCCTTTCTTTGGGATTGGAATGAACACTGACCTTTTCCAGTCCTGTGGCCACTGCTGAGTTTTCCAAATTTGCTGGCATATTGAGTGCAGCACTTTCACAGCATCATCTTTCAGGATTTGAAATAGCTCTACTGGAATTCCATCACCTCCACTAGATTTGTTTGTAGTGATGTTTCCTAAGGCCCACTTGACTTCACACTCCAGGATCTCAGGCTCTAGGTGAGTGATCACACCATCATGATTATCTGGGTCATGAGGATCTTTTTTGTACAGTTCTTCTGTGTATTTTTGCCATCTCTTCTTAATATCTTCTGCTTCTGTTAGGTCCCTACCATTCCTGTCCTTTATTGAGCCCATCTTTGCATTAAATGTTCCCTTGGTATCTCTAATTTCTTGAAGAGATCCCTAGTCTTTCCCATTTTATTGTTTTCTTTGCATTGATTGCTGAGGAAGGCTTTCTTATCTCTTCTTGCTATTCTTTGGAACTCTGCATTCAAATGGGTATATCTTTCCTTTTCTCCTTTGTTTCCCTTCTTTTCACAGCCTCTGCCCTAGGATAATATAAATTGTGACTGTGTAGCTAACACAGTGAAATATCATGGAAAGATTGTTGAGAGATTAGATAAAGTGACTTCGCTCCCAATAGGCTGCTTCATTTCACTGGTGCTGAAAATGTGGATGAGGGAACATACCTTCTTATTTCACTTCTGCACTTTGGAAGGCAGAAAAAGAAGGAATGGAAATTGCCACTGCTTGACAAGTTCCAGGTGCTGATAAGATGCTTTCTCAGCTGAGATGTCATCAAATCCTGGGATTAGGAGTCAGAACCCCTGGGTTTAATCCCAACTTCGTTATTTACTAGTTGTATAATCTTTATCAGTGTACTGCATTTAACCTCTTAGATTCTCAGTTTCTCCAAAGTGTACTCATCCGAATTAAAGAGAGTGGCATATGTGAATATGCTGGGTCATGTGTGTTTTACCATTTACTTAATTTCTAAAGTTTGGAAACACAATCACGAAGTTAGTGGACTCAGGTATACCTAAGGCTGATTCATGTTGAGGTTTGACAGAAAACAGCAAAATTCTGTAAAGCAATTATCCTTCAGTAAAAAATAAATAAATTTTTTAAAAAAGCGGACTCAGAATCCATGGTTTCTAGGCTGGCAAATGAAACGTCTCTCTCTTGATAGTCTGTGAAGGGAGGAGGTGAAGGACCAACATTGGTTGTGTAGTTCTAACATTCTTCAGATGTTTCAGGTTAGCCAGCAGAGGGGGAGAAGAGAAGACAATTCTTATTTCTGGCATAATATTCCTATGTAGACCTGAAACTTCTAGGGTTGTGAGCAATATATTGTTGTCCTCATTAAATAACTTCCCATTATTTCTCCCAGGTCTTTTCAGCTCCTTTGATTGGAATTAAGGTTACAGATGGGTAGTACCATTATTCCACAATGCAATGGTAGAAGACTTACAAATATTAAACCTGAGCTATAGTGTGTGTAGCAATTTTATGATTTTTTTGGACTTTTCCCAAAATGACAAGCAGAAACTAGCTCACGTCCCTCTGCAGCAATAGTTGAAGGCATACCACACCCAGCTCTGTACCTCTCCCACTCTGTACTCCCCCACAAGACAATCCGAGGTACAGAGTCCTCCCATCAGGTGGTAACTCCACACACAGGATAAGCAGTCCAATGATCCTTTTCCTGAAAGAAAAAAAAAAAAAGATTCCAAGTTATGAGACTGACCTTCGATTTCAGCCTCTGTCTTGGATCTGAAACAGGAGCAAGGAACATGTCAAATAATTTGAAGTAGAAAGGTGAATTGATTGAGGATATGGAAAAACAAAGTCTATGAGATACCAAGTAAAGACCTAAAAATTATCCAGTTAGTCTAATCAACATAAACTCTCAGTTTGGAAATTATGGGTTAGGAGATGACAGATATTTTGTTACAGCAAAAGAAAAGATTTTCAGAGAATGGCAAATCATGTAGAAAGTTTGTAATAGTTTTTATCATTCTGCTTATTGTTTAACTAGTAGAGAGGATGAGAATGATTTGGAGGGCTCCAAAACTTTATAAGTAAATCACGAATGGGCCATTCCTAATTAAGAAACAACACCAGACTTGCCATTTAAAATGCTGGGGCTAAAAGAATTTAGCAGATCATTTTGTCCAGTAGTTCTTAATTTTGAGCATTGTCATGATAGGTTCCTTTGAAATTCTCTAGAAAGCAGTCAACTCTCTTCTCATAAATTTGACATCCTATTTATTTAATTTTTCAATAAATGTAAACTAATGCCCAGACACATGAATTCATCAGTTGAGGTTACATGGAGAATGGTTGAGCCAAGAGTTAGACCAGGTTTGTTGACTGACAGTGCAGTGCTCTTTGATCATACTACTTGCCTTCACACATGAACCAAGTAGAGGAAGTCTGCTGCCTGTGGAGGTAGTACACTTCTCTCCTAATTCAGAGACCCAAAGAATGACTAAGCCAAGCATTTCTTTCTATGCAATTAGCAAGGGATAAATTCTCGAGAGAGTTTGGGAACAGGAGAGCTGAGCTCTAGTTCACTGCATTAGAAAGAGAAGCAGGAGCAGGGAGATAGATGAGGCATGGAATGTGCCTGATACCATGAGCTAGAACGTGATCTATAGAGCTTTCCATTAGAAAAATATTGTAAAGGGTGGTTAGTTGAACTTGAAGTGGAACCTTGAGTCCTCATCTTAAATTCACTATGGATTTCAATCTACTTTTCATATTTGATCTATGAAATATCTATGAACTATCATTTATAATGTTTCTATGAAAAAATGAATTCTGACTTCTGAACAACAGCTCAGATAATAAATCTTTATTACCAAACTTCTTAGATTGGGGGCTGCCTATAGTGATATAAATTCAAAGCCATTCTGTTTCTCTATTCCCTCCAGCTTCACACAGAATTTCCTATATGTTCCGGAACACAATTGTGGTCTCTGATGAAAGAATCAATCTTCTACTTCTTTCCTTCCCCCTCGCCAGTTTTCTAAAATATATCTTCAGTGTCTTATTCCAATTTGAAATAAAAAACTGTGGGTTTTTTTCCTTTATGAAGAGAAATTAAAGGTAGCAGAAATTAACAGAGGGGGAAAAAAAGGTGTAAAAGGTTAGGTTACAAAATTTGTGTTGTAAGTTTGCTTACATTTTCCCAGGAGGCCAGGAGAAATTTGGCTTGGATTCTGGGAAATTCCCAAAGGTAATACCTGTCACCTCTGGGTGACAAGCCAGGACTCCATTTACATCTCCAATGCTGATTTGTTGCAAAATCTGCATACTTAGGATACTCTGTGTCTTTTGCAAAAGGTAGTTTGTTAATTTCCAGAATGTTTTCTATTCTTTTTTCAAGTTTAACACCTTTCATTTATCATTGCTTTGAAGGATCTGTAGGAACCTTGGGACCTATAAAGACAGCTTTGGTATTTCCCTAAAATTCAGAACAGCTTACCATCTGCTCTCCCTTGGACTGACCCCCACGGGATGAATTCAATAATACAGAACCGCCCCAGGGTCTGTCTGTGGTGTCATTCCACACTGGAAGAGAGAGGCAACTTGGGAGAGAGTTAGGAGGCTTTGGTTAACCACCCTGGATTTTTATTAAAACAATTTTGTGTGGAGGATAAATACAAAGTGAAATGCATGAAGGCAAGGAAAGAGCTAATTATAAAGAAACCTGGTGCATAAAAGATTCATACTGGTCCTTAGTAGATTGTCCTTCTCCAACCCCTTTAGTTCTTTTAAGTATTTTGTAACAGCGTTATTGGGCAGTCAAATGTGAATGAAACACGATCTACTTGGTAAGTTACTTATTTAGCGTGGGAAATTTCCCCTGGACCCTTTATGCACCCTCATTTCTTAGTCTGACAGCTAATACTTTAAGAAGGAAATAATTCATCCTTTGTTCTTTCACCCAGTTTACAACCCAGGAGAAAGCTTGTCCCCAAATTTTGCAGTCTCTATATTGCAAAATCAGAAGGCAGCACAAAGATTCATTAACCAGTAAAGGATGTGTGTGGTAGGTGAAGAAAGGATGGCAGAAGAAATGAACATCAAAGATAGAAAGCATTGACCAGGAATACTTGGGGTTCATGTCAAATACAAGAGGGGAGGCACAAACACTCAGGGTGGCTTTAAGATTCAGCCAGCTATGTCCCGCCATCCCTGGAATACAGTCTCAGGGAGGCTGTGTTGATGAACTTTATCTTTAAGACTTTACTATTATTATTCATTTAGAGCAGTTTTAGGTTTACAACAAAATTTTTGACAGAGAGGTACAAGGATTTCCTGTATATCTCCTGCCTTCACACATGCATAGCCTTCCCCATTATTAACATGACTCACCAGAATGGAATTTTTTTTTAAACAAAGATAAACCTTCTTTGACATATTATAATCACCCTAAGTCTGTAGTTTATGTTGGGGTTCCTTCTTTGTGTTGACTATTCTATGGGTTTAGACAAGGTTATAATTATATGTATCCATCATTTTAGTATCATACAGAATATTTTCACTACCCTAAAAATCCTCTGTGCTCTGTCTATTCATCTCTCCCTATCCCACACCCCCCACCCCCCCACCCCCCGAAACGACACCATTTCCACAGTATCACATAGTTGAAATCATACAGTATGAAGCCTTTTCAGAGCTGCCTCTTTCACTAATAGGTATTTAAGTTTCCTCTGTATCTTTTTATGGCTTGATAGCTCATCTCTCTTTAATACTGACAAGTATTCCATTATCTGAAGGTATTGGTGAATTTTTGAGCCTGGGAATGCTCCAAACCATATCATTAATTCACTCAGGAAATCCCAAATACAAGTAAATAAATTTATAGTTTTTCCAAACTGTGCTGACATCACTAAAAATTTTTCCAATCCCCACAAAATTCTTAAAAAGCTGGTGTTGCCCTGTTTTGATTGACTGATGTTAAGAAACATTAACTTACCTAATGATGGTGGCCTGATCCTGGTTAGAAACTATTAACAAATGTTTCTCCTCCCCCAAGTAGCACTGCACTGAACTAGGGAGTTGAGACTTGTGTTTTTATATGTAGGAAATTAAAATACAGTGTTTTATCTGGCAATCCTAGATGGAATGAAAGCCCCTCATATCTAGTAACAGTGGCAGCAGAGGCACTACCTTCAACTTTCCAAAAAACCTCATAGAACATCAATATTTACTATCACAGGGCCAATGACAATGCAAAGTTCCCACTACTCTCCCACTTTACCCCCAATTCACTGTAATCTCTTGTTTGTTATCTGATCCTGATTAAAAGTTCTGAGTGGCAACTATACATGCCTCTGAAATGGGGGCGGGGTGGGGAGAACACAAATTAATGATTATTTAAATGCAGTTTGTTTGAAAGGTAATGCTTTGAAAGATTAAAATCAGTTGTAGATGAGTGAAGAATGGGTACCACTGTATGCTATTGATTCATGGAGCTACCTCAAGAACTGCCAGGAAGTGCTTGGGAGGGGACAAATGGGGGCATCAGATGGGCCTCTGATATCCTGTTCTGCTTCAATCTGAGCAGCAGCAGCAGCCCTGATTATTTACATAATATGATTCAGCCAAAGGTTTCATCTGAAGAAGATGGCCTACTACTAAAACACAATCTGAAACCGCTGTTGTAAATTAGAAATAAGCTGTCCAATATGGTAGCTCCTAGCCATACAGTTAGAGAAGGAAATGGCAACCCACTCCAGTATTCTTGCCTGGAGATTCCCAGGGACAGAGGAGCTGGTGGGCTGCTGTCCCGTAACTTGGCAGCAGCAGCAGCCATACAGTGACTATTGAACACTTGTAATGTAGCTACTCCAATTTGAGTTGTGCATAAATATAAAATAAACATCAGATTTTTGAGACTCAGTACAAAAGAAAGAAAGTATAATCTAAATAATTTTCATCTTGATATGTTAAATATTTTTATGTTGATTAATATATTAATTTTATTCATTTTTAAAAATGTAACTATGAAAAATACTAAGATATATCTGCCTTAGATTATCTTTCTATTGGTCAGAGGTGACACACCATGCTGTGAGATACATAAAAGAAATTCTAGGACTACTATGAAAAGCACATGACCATTCCCAGGATAGTTGACGTTTTCCACTAGCCTATAGGCACTTTCTAGCTATGAGAATCCCAGGGACAGAGGAGCCTAGTGGGCTGCTGTCTATGGGGTCGCACAGAGTCGGACACGACTGAAGCGACCTAGCAGCAGCAGTAGCAACAGCAGCAGCTATGAGTAACAGAGAAGGCGATGGCACCCCACTCCAGTACTCTTGCCTGGAAAATCCCATGGATGGCGGAGCCTGGTAGGCTGCAGTCCATGGGGTCGCTAAGAGTCGGACACAACTGAGTGACTTCCCTTTCACTTTTCACTTTCACGCATTGGAGAAGGAAATGGCAACCCACTCCAGTGTTCTTGCCTGGAGAATCCTAGGGACCGGGGAGCCTGGTGGGCTTCCATCTATGGGGTCGCACAGAGTCGGACACGACTGAAGCGACTCAGCAGCAGCAGCTATGAGTAATGTAATGTTTATGTTACTTAGAGTTACTTTAAAATAATACAAAAACTGTATTGAGCCTTCTCACCAAGTTTTTCCCCTCTTCGTGTTAAGACAATGGTGGGGGGTGCGGGGGCGGGTGTTATGGTTGCAACCAGGGAAGGAGGAGGGTGGTTGTGGCTGTGGCTGGAAGTTTCAAAAAAAGCCCCACAGGTTACATCTTAGCTGGAAGAGGCGGTCCCAGGCTGGAGATGGAGACCGTGAGCGCCACGCGGGGCGATAGCCGCCCCGCAATTAGCATTATGGGCTGCAGATTCCTCCTGACCGGCTGTGGTTTCGCGCGTGCGCGGGTGTGTGTGGGTGTGGGTGTGGGTGTGGGTGTGGGTGTGTGTGGGTGGGTGTGGGTGTGGGTGTGGGTGTGGGTGTGGGTGTGTGTGGGTGTGTTCCTCGCAGCATTTTGCTCCTTTACTTGCATCTTCTAGATTCTGATGCAATTCCCAGCCCTTCTGCTTTAGTGCCCTCTTGCGGAAGCTTCTATGCTTTCTCTCCAATTCCTCTAGTTCTTTCTGTTTTCCTTTGCTCTGCTCCTCCTGTGCCTCCGCCTCTCTGGCGCTCTTCTTCTGTTTGCTGTTTCAGCTGCACAAACTTCTGCCGCTTGAGAAACCAGTTCTTAATTGAGGCCTCACTCAGGTGTTTGGTCTAATCAAAAGAAACCTGGAGGCCGCAAACCACGGCTTTGTAAGCCTCGCCTGTGTACGTGTCACCCCGCGCAAGGCGCCCGCGGCTCGGAAGACCCGTCGTGCTGGACCCCAGAGGTCCAGTGTCCCCCAGACTGAATGTGTGGAAGTTCGGGTCGGTCATCTCCTGCCAGCCGGGGTCACCTGCCGTATTTCTTCAGACTTAGACTCCTCGAGCAGAACCTCCTCGCTCAGCTTCTGGTTTGGCCTATCGCGGCAGCGTTTTGTTCACTCCTTCCATCACAGGTGAAGGAGTCCCATAGTGGCGGGTGGTGAAATCCATTTTGAACTCTGCCGTGCTCACCTTGAGGACGTCAGCGAAGCTGCTGAGCTGAATGGTCTTGCCCTGGAGGCGGGTCAGGAAAGAACTGACTAGTCTAGTCTCCACCTCACCCTTGAAGTGGAGGAGGCCTGTGGTGCTCTTGGCAAGCCGGTGCGCGTGCCATGCCCTCCAGCGTCTCCATCACTTCCTCGTTGGAGATGGACTTCTTGTCTGCCTCAGCTGCGGGGGCGGGCATCCTGATGGTCGTGATGGATTGAGGTAGAGATTGTACCAAGCGCAGAGCTCCCCTGCCTTAGGTGTGTTGAGGACTGCGGTCAGTTCAGTTCAGTCACTCAGTCGTGTCTGACTCTGCGACCCCATGAATTGCAGCACTCCAGGCCTCCCTGTCCACCATCAACTCCCAGAGTTCACCCAAACTCAAGTCCATCGAGTCGGTGATGCCATGCAGCCATCTTATCCTTTGTCGTCTCCTTCTCCTCCTGCCGCCAATCTCTCCCAGCATGAGTCTTTTCCAATGAGTCAACATTTCACATCAGGTGGCCAAAGTATTGGAGTTTCAACTTTAGCAGCATTCCTTCCAATGAACACCCAGGACTGATCTCCTTTGGAATGGATGGGTTGGATCTCCTTGCAGTCCAAGAGACTCTCAAGAGTCTTCTCCAACACCACAGTTCAAAAGCATCAATTCTTTGGTGCTCAGCTTTCTTCACAGTCCAACTTTCACATCCATACATGACCACTGGAAAAACCATAGCCTTGACTAAACGGACATTTGTAGCTGCTACCATAACCTGGGCCTTGGGCAGGTGCGGGGCTCTTCCTGCAAACCAGACCTCTGCTGCCCTAGCTTGAGGTCCCCACCATCACCCGCAGGAGCCCTTGAAGTAACCCGCTGTCACTGCCACCCATTCCTGTGACTGTGCCAAGTGCTAAAGATGCCAAGGTAAGCAAGACGCATTACTGTGTGCCTTTGAGGATCTCAGTCTAGAGGAAGAGAGACAAAAAAGTAAGCAAGCAATTATAAAATATGCCCTTTTGACCGCAGGGATCTTGTTTTTCCTGTTCACAGTTGTATTGATATTGTCTGGGTCATACTGCTTGATAAGTGTTGCATAAATAAAAAGGTGAATGATTATAGAGTACTTATCAAACACAGATAAGTGGAGACGGGTTGCAGGAGGCTTTCTAGAGACAATGCTGACTCTAATGGGTGGAAAAGAGGTAGCCAGACAAAACAGGCTGGAGAAGTACTCCAGAAGGAGAAGCAGCATGGTTGGCTCAGGTTTACAGTAAATAATTGTGCTTGGATAAGAGGATGGTGGAGGAGGAGGAGGGGTGAGAGGTGACTATGAGCAGAGTCTCATTATGAAGAACTTCCTATGCAAAGCTACTAAGTTAAGATTCTACCCTGAAATCAATGGAGAGTCTTATTAGCAGAGAGACGTCCTACAGTATTAGTCAGGTAGAAAGATCAGTCTGAGAGCTTAACAGAGGACTGGTTGGTTGCAGAGTGCCTGACATTTTTTGATTTGCAAAAAGAGATTAGAATTTATTTGTTTTCTATTCATTCATCCATTTGGTAAACACTTAATGAAAACTTACTATGTATGATACTCTAGACTAGAAATAGGGGCTATAAAATGAATGTGGTCCAGTCCTTGCTTTGAGGGTCTTACAATTAGTGAGAGAGATGGACATGTTTAATTGAAATGTAATGTAAAAACAGCTGTGACTGTAAAATTAGCAAGAAGAAAGATTTCTGGGAAGACTAAGTAAAGCTTCACAGAGAAGACTGCATTCAACCTGGGTCTTTAACTTGAGAGTTAATAGTGTTGTTCTCCAGGAGGAAGAAATGCACAGATAAAAGTCATGGAGGAATAAAAGTGCTGAGTGGTTCTGGGTGGTTCCAGGTTCAAGGTATATGGAAGGAGAGTTGAGACCATAAACTAAGAGGACTGACTGAGGAAAGAATTCAGTTACTTTTTAAAGATAGCAAACATTTATTTAAAGTATCAGGAAAAAGAGTGAGTGCATAGATTGGAGAGATGGCTATACCATGTTCATAAGCGTGATGACTCCAGATTGTAAAGATGGATTTCAGTGCAATGCATTAATATCCAAGGGATTCTTTAAATGATATGTGACTGATTATAAAATTTATATAGAAAAAGAGCAAGTTAATAGCCAAGATGATTGGAATGTATCCTACCAGCCATCAATATTAATCTAATATATTTTAAGAATAAAAACATCATAGGAGGTATTTATTTCTTAAATGTTGAGAGGAATTCACCATAATATTCTATGTCAGACTATGGAGAAAAATGAGCAAAGTTGAATTTTAGAAAGATTGCTCTGGCATTACTTATTGTGCAGGATGACCTGGGTATGGAGTAGCAAGACCAGAGTTGGGGTGGTATGCCGACTATTTCAGAAAATCATCTAAGATGCTAAGAATAAAGAATCAGGATAGTAGGAATTGAGAAAGAAATCTGAGCAGAGAAATGTTTAGTGGGGAGAATAAATAGCCCTTGAAGTTTACCATTATTGGAGGGTATGTGAGTGTACAGGAGTGAAATGAAAGATAACTTCAAGATATCAGACCTGGGCAATTGGTTGGACAGTGGATCCATTAACAGAAGGAGTGAATATCAGAGGAAACCCAGATTGTATTTACTCTGGGACATGTTGATTCTAAGAATCTCTGAGACAGACAAGTAGGTCTCTGGAGAAGAAGATGGAGCTTGGAACAATTTTAGGCCAACATAGTTGTTGAAATAATGAAATTAATTCTGCCTGGCAGATTCCAAGTTAGTCAGGCAGAGAAGGAAGGCAGTAGGTGGAAAACACTTGCTGTAGGGGATGATGTCTGTATCTGGGCCTTGAAGGATGGGAGGATCTGATGAGGCAGCAGTGTGGTACAGGAGCAGTTAGGGGTAGAGGGCTGATGTGCAGAAGCTGAAAGAGAGCACTGGGTGCTGATCTTAGAGAGGATGGGCTGTGAGGTTGGCAAGCAAGAGGAACCTCCAAAGGTGATGAAAGGAGAGAAGGACAAAGCAGAAAGAAAAACTTTGCATTTTTCCATTCACATGTGCAAAATGATTAGATGGGCCCTCACCTTTGCATTTATCACAGGTTGGGTGGCATCTCTCACAGGTCTGGGTGCTTTGCTCCACGTAGTGATGCTCTGGACAGGTGCGATGACACTGTCCTTTGGAGCGGAGCAGAAAGAAGAATGGATCGCAGGACAGGCAGTCTGTGGGCTGTGGGCCCTGGCAGGCTTTGCAGCTCCTGCTGCACCTCTTGCACTGTCCTGTGGAGTTTTCTGCATAATATCTGAACCAAGGAGAGAAGCAAAGGATCAGTACTAAGCTTGCTCAGAGGTTGGGTGTGGTGGGAAAAATCATGGTTACAAACTGAGTGCTTTTAGAATCTACTTATTAGATTCATTACCAATTATACTAATACATCTATTGAATCTCAGTTTCTTATCCATAAATTGGACATTACAGTCCCTCTCTGCTATTTGTGGGGATTAAGTTAGATGACACACCTGGAAGGACCTAGCACAGATCACACCAAGTTGTTGTTCAGTTGCTCAGTCAAGTCTGACTCTTTGAGATCTCAAGGACTGTAATCAGCCAGGCTCCTCTATCCATGGAATTCTCCAGGCAAGAATACTGGAGTGGATTGTCATTCCCTTCTCCAGGGAATCTTCCTAATCCAGGAATTGAACCTGGGTCTCTTGCATTGCAGGCAGATTCTTTAGTGTCTGAGTCATCAGGGATGCCCCCCTCCCTTTTTTTTTGCATGAGGTGACTATGAAATCACTTGAACCTCATAGCCTGGAAGAGGATCTCGTGTATAATTACAAACAGTAACTGGGCCTTAAAAACGTTCTGAGGTTAAACACCAAAATAATGATGTGCGTGGGGTCAGGGTACAGAAGAGTATACACCTGCCTTCCCAAGGGGATTTAACATACAAAGTTTATGCATGTGGATCAGTGATTTTATGAAAGGAACTATTTCAATAAAATAGCCACTTATATCTAATTAATACCCTATTTATTCCCCATTTAAGGGATTTATGACAACCTTTACCTCACTTCCAAAAGGGAACTTCACTTACTATGGAGTAATTGTTTTCTTAATTGCATGTTCTGCAATCTTTTTAGATTTCTGTGTGTGTGTATGTGTGTGTGTCTGCATAAGAGTATCTAATGATTTGATTTGAGGAAGATGGAGATTCTTTATATAGCATCCAGATTTTTCAAGCACATACTAAGATAAAGATGAAGGTCTGAGCCAGGCCATCTCATTCCCTCTCTAGTCTGGCAGGAACCTTTCTTTATTGATTCATGTGACTGGTGTTTTTTGAGAGCTGTTAATGTGTGTGGCTCTGTGCTGAGTGTTGTAGAAACTTGTGTGAAAAGTAAGATGTGTTTTTCTTCCAGGAGCCAGTGATTTTCTGGGAAAGAGATATATAAGAAGAATAGGCTCTTACAAAGTCTTTGTATTACTCACCTTAACTCTTTATTAAGCATGTGTTGAATGAATGAGGTGAATCAAAACGCAAGACAATGATACAAGCAGTAATTGCTGCCGAACTGAAGATAAGAGATGTGCGCATTTGGTCAAGAGTATCTGGGGAAAGTCCAAGATTATAGGCCTGCAATTTGGGTCTGGAAACTCTCAATGCTTTAGGTTACTGGCTGGGGAGGAAGAGTTAACACTAGACCTGTAATCAGTCTTTATTTTTTTCTGGGGATGCCTGGTGGCAGAAGAGATGACCCAGTCAAATCCTCTTCCGAATGTGCTGGTAACCAGACCTTCTGATAAACACACTCACAGTGTTTCCTAGCAGAATAAGCATAGGATGGAGAGCTCTTATCTGTGAGATGCTTTTAAAAGGACACATCTGTGTATCTAGGTTGCTTATGGTAGCGAAACCTGCAGTTTGTGGATTAATGGGGGCATGGCAGGTTGGAGAATTAGTGGGGTAAAAGTGGAGATATTTAATGGAAATTGTGCCCTTTATAAAAATCAATGCTCCATGTCCATTGCTTAGACCTCGTATATTAAATATGATCAGAACAGATCCAGAGGAGAAAGAACCTACCTTCATGGTCATGGACTTCTCTAAGAGAAGAATCACCTCTGCCTTGTAATTTTTGTGTCCTTCCAATTGGTGATGTTTGGCACATGGGTCTGACTTGACAGTCTGACTCTGTGTGTTATCTCATTGGGTCCCTCTGCCTTTCCTGTTTCCTCTTCCATTACTGTGAACTGGCTGAAATCCTCTAGAGAGCAATTACATTTGGGTTGGACTCTCATCTTTGTTTCTTACTGGCAGTAAGACTTCAGTCTGGCTATCTAAGTGTTCCAAGAGTTAGCTTCCTCATACGCAGAATGGGTTTGCCAACAGTGAGATCTGGAGTGGTTATGGGCTAGTGTGTTGAGCACCTTACCCTTCTCTGCACTGGGTCAGGCACTCCTGTCCCAGCTGGAACCAGCCTGGCTGGCAGGAGAGGCATTGCATGCTGTGTCGTCCTTCACATGTCCTACAAGAGCTGTGGCAGGGGGCACACCGGTGGCTGTCCTCATCAGCGTAGTAGCCTTCGGGGCAGTCCTGCACGCAGGTTGTGTCTGCCAAGGGAGGAAAGAGTCTGACTTGATGTCCAGCATGACATGGGTCTTCCAAAACTCTATATGCTCCCCACTGTTTACCGGGATTGGGGGCAATGAGAGGGGATGCAGGAGGAATGAGACAGTGACCCTGTGGGCTGATGGATATCTAAGGAGCTAAGATGAATGTCCACGAATCAACCATGGGTCATTAGGAGTTGAGGAAAAACAGAAGTCACAGTGGATGGATTGTGGTGGGCAGGACAGAAACCACTGTCGTCAGAGGGTGCAGGAGGAAGTTATGGGTCTCCCAGGATGGGGAGAACATTTGGGGCAGGGGCACTGGGGCGGCAGGAATCAGGGCTCCAGCGAAGAGAACAAAGTGCAGGGCCAGTGCCATGACAAGTTCTTACAGTTCCAACTATTTTCAGCCTAAACTATGAGACTTCACCCTCAGCCTTGCTGTGCTATCCAGACAGTGTGACTCTTGAAATACAAGTGAATTAAAATGAAATTTTAAACTTTGTTTCCTCAGTGGTAGCAGGACAGACATACAACATTACCATTGAGACACGAAGTTCTCTGGGCAGTGAGACTCTCTTTTTGCCCGTGTATTTAAAGAATTAGATTCTAACCATGAATCCTCTGCTCAGCAAGAGGAGTAGGAGGTTTGTTGTTCAGTCCCACATAACCCCAGGCCTTCCTCCACCCATCCCGATGGAGTCTTGATTCTTGCCTTTTCACCTTCCTTGACAGTATTTAGGGGGTGGAAGGCAAGGGTGGATTCATGATAAAGTTAGAACATGAGACTTTCTGGCTTCACAGTTTAACATGCAGTCTTAGAGGCACCTTCTTCCCTGACTTCTGCTTAACCTCATAGAACAGAAGCCAGGCTCCCCTGCCTTATTAATATGAGCCACTGGTCACAAACCTCTAGACCAGAAGCCGGTTTGTCTCTGTGACTTCAATCAGCATTTGCACAGGCACTGGTGGGAACAACAACCAAAAACCCCTAAATGATATTAGCGTTGCTGTTAGTGCTATCGATCCACCCAAACTCTGTCCTGGAGACTCTGAGCTGCTAGGGACAGCGGTCATGTCATTCATCTCTGCTTTTCCAGCACCCAGCACAATGCCAGTTTTGGTTCAGTGGCTATTCTGTTAAAGATGAATGTTCACAGTGGTTTATTGTCTAGCTAATGTTATCTAGTTAACTAGGGGGGAGGCCTGAATCCCCCTAAGTTGAAGCACCTGTGTATTAGGTTCCTCTTACCACAAATGTGTAGGCTTAGAATAGTGCAAATTTATTATTCTGGAAGTCAGAAGTCTAACGTGGGTCTAGGGGATTGTGTTCCTTTTAGAGACTCTGAGGGAAGATCTGTTTCTTTGCTTTTTCTAGCTTCTAAAGGTCATCTGCCTGCCTTGGCTTGTAGCCTTCTCCAGTTTCTTCTCAATGCTCGAATGGTCTGATGTCGCATAGACTTCAACTACTGACTCTGATTTGTCCTGCCTCCGTCTTATAAGGACCCTTGTGATAATACAGAATAATCCTATTGAATTGATTAATCACATCTGCAAATATTTTTTGCCATGTAAAATAACATATTCATGGGGTCTGAGGATTAGGTTGTATACATTTTTAGGCCGGTGGCTCAAGAGGTTAAAGCATCTGCCTGGAATGCAGGAGACCCGGGTTTGATCCCTGGGTCAGGAAGATCCCCTGGAGAAGGAAATGGCAACCCACTCCAGTACTCTTCCCTGGAGAATCCCATGGAGGGAGAAGCCTGGTAGGCTACTAGTCCATGGGGTCGCAAAGAGTCGGACACGACTGAGCGACTTCACTTTCACTTTATTCAGACTACCACAACCTCCAGAGGAGTTATCTAGTGTATAAGTAGCCTCACCCTGATGGGGTGGTGGTAAGGGGCAGGGTGGGAGAATATGAGAAGACCAGGTCTTTGACATCGTGCATCCAGCTTTGGCAGGGACCACAAACACTGAAATCTTGGTTCTAGTCTAATTTATATCTCTAGTTAGAAGATCACTTTGTAGTGATACGATATCTTCTGTCTGTATGAAGTCACCTGAGGTGGTCTCTGGTAACACTCTAGATTGGGGATTATTAGAAAAGAAGCTTTGGGCATTGGGATGAGACAGGGGATCTGGAATGGTCTCAAGAAGCAGCAACTGCTGGGAAGAAGGTTTACTGAGATATGTGAAAGCGGAGCTAAGACAGATGGATAAGGAAGACTGAAGTCCTCAATGTTTTCTATAGCAAGGTGAGTGAGTGAGAGGAAGCATATGTAAGGCCAGCGGGGGTCAGTTGGTACAGGGCACGTGTGCAGAGCTCTTTGTACTATTCTCCCTCTTGCATCTTTTCTGTAGGCTTCAAAATTTCCAAATACAGTGTGAAAAATTGAAAAAAAAAAAGACACCAATTCCTGCAGGGCACCAGGCATTGTACAAGGTAGTCTCCCAGATGGAGGGGAAGACAAGCTCTCCTCAGAGGAGAAGTTACTCACTGAGCAAGAGGCTGTCCCGCAGGCAGGTCTGACACTGGTACTCTGAGGGCCCCGTGCAGTGGAAGCACCTGGCATGACAGGCCTTGCATGTCTGTGCCTCCATGTCCCAGTACTCCATGGCGGTGCATTCAGTGTGAGGCACACAGGTCCCGTGGTTGCTCACCCTCAGGCCTTCCTGACACGTCGTGCAGGCCCCCGAGGACGAGCAGGTGCGGCAGGACTTGAGACAGTCTGCAGGTGGGGTGGGGACAGCACACAAGGGAGAGAGGGTCAGGTCACCCCTTGAGGGAATCAGTTCCTTGAAAAGTGTGCTCACCGTCCTTGCTCAGAGATTTCTAGGGTTCTGTGTCAAGGGTGTGGGGCCAGGAGTTGGGCTCTAGGGTGGAGCATTCTTGTTGCAAGACGAGAAAAAAAAAAATGTCTGGTTCACTTTCTCTGTAATCCCCAGGCAGTCCCTTCCTGCAGCAGCCACCTCCGAAATGTTAGTAAGAGCTGCCATAATTACCCAAACTGCAGCATGATAATAACCAGCAGTTCTGTGGCAGCAAAGTCACACCCTAGTCTGTGGGCTTCTCGCCACTGTAACTCCTCCTCTGTGGTCCTCTGCTGACCTCCTAGTAGTTTGAGCTTATTTCTAACATAACAATTGCCAGTGTGTATCGTAAATACCTCTTGATTAAAAAAAAACATAAACCTCTTTTATAGTCATTTTGAAAAGCAGAGTGCCCATTAGAGGGCCTGGAATATAACAGGTTAATTTCCAATAGCTGAGCTGGCCCGAGTTCAGTCATCTGTATTTTTTAAAGCTCCTCTGGTGGTTCTAATGGGCAACCAGGGATGAGAACCAGAGGGCTTTCTCAGTAAGAAAATTAAATCAGGAAGATTAAGAACATGAACTCGAAACTTGTAAAGTTATCTATATGGCAGATTACTTTTATTATTGAACACCAGAGAAAGGCCCAGGCGATCCTCAGTTCCTACCCTAGTGCAGGCAGGTGGCCTCTGGCAGAGTCTTTAACCTTCTTGTAGAAACTGACCCATAGGTTTGCAGCCTCCTCATGTGCTCGCTCCCGGCCCCTTTCCATCAGTTTTTAGACATAAGAATGGCATACATCATTGTGTAAGTTTAAGGTGTACAATGTGATGATTTGATATATGCATATATTGCAGAATAGTGACCATGATAAGGTTGGCTACACAGGTACAGCCGCTTATCTTCATGTGCTTTCACAAAAGGGGGGAACATTGTCACTAAATACGGCTTTATGTAAAACACACCAGAAAGGTATATCCAGATCGTAAGGTTAGATCAGAAAGGCTGTAGGAACGTACTACATCTTCACATTTGACCAAACACATTTCCTGAATACGTTCTAGGATGTGGATGGCCAAGAGGTTCTCCTGCCACGTAAGTTCATCCTCGAGCTCTCACTGTGGTTAGGGGGCCTGCCCCTTGATGACCAACTCATGTTTGCTTAATGGCAACATCAGGAGCTAAGCTGATTTCCCTGGTGGCTCAGATGATAATGAATCTGCCTGCAATGCAGAAGACCTGGATTCGATCCTTGGGTTGAGAAGCTCTCCTGGAGAAGGAAATGGCAACTCACTCCAGTATTCTTGCCTGAAGAATTCCATGGACAGAGGAGTGTGCTGGGATCAATGGGGTCACAAAGAGTTGGACTGGGCTGAGTGACTAACACTTTCACTTCTTTCAAGGAACTAAATTGCCACTAATTGCCTCATTGCAATGAATCCTGTGATTGTAGTTAACAATGGTATATTGTATACTTGAAAGTTGCTAAGAGTAGAGCTTAAGTGTTCTTACCGGTAAAAAAAAAACAAAACCCCAAAAAACAAAACTATGGCTGTATTAGCTGGTCAACCTTATTGTGGTCACCATTTATCAATATATACATATATCAAATCATCACATCATACACCTTAAACTTATACAAGGCTATATATGTCAATTATATCTCAATAAAACTGGGGGGAAAAGGAAAGTCCTTTCAATCAGAATGCTTCTCTTACTTGCTTGAGAATTCCTCTAGTGGTGGACAGTATATTTAATTAATTTTTCTATTTCCTGACAACTAATAGGAAGCAAAGAATTCATGCCTAGTTAAAACATAAGGAGGCATAATTAATAACAGATCCTTTCTTGTACCTATAGGGGTTGAAATGCCAAATGGGAGGTGGAATAGAGGACCCCAGGCAGTAGAGGCTGCCTGCAGGTGATGATGAGGGGGAGTGGGCTTTAGGGAGACAAAAATTATGGAGAAAACCCTCCGTGGCACGGCTTTCTTTGCACTGCTATGAACCTCTAATGAATTAACATTTTAAGAAAAAATTTCTATAATTTGGATGACTTTCAAAGGCTCATCATCTCTGTTGTAAATCTTCACCCGAGAATCCCTTTTGATCAGCTACCGTTGTGAGGAGGGATCAACATGATTCAGTGCTAATAAGTTACATCATGAAGCTAAGGAAAGATTCATTTAAAAATAAATAATAAACTAGAGCAGGTATAGAGTTGAGACCACAGCTCTGGGGCTGGAACTGTACAAACCTCAGACCTGCTTTCTCTCAGCAGAAACCCATCATCCTCGTGGGTTCCCTGGGACGTGGTGCTCAGCGACACAGCCCAAAATCTTTACCTTTGCAGACTTTAGTCTCTTTTTCCAAGTAAGTTCCTTCTGGACACTCATCTAAACACTGCCCATCGTAGAGAACCAAGGATGCCTCGGCACAGAGGTCACAGTCATCTGCTGAGGGGCCACTGCACTCCAGACAGTCTTCATGGCAGGGAACACAGTGGCGCCTGTCTGCGTAGAAGTGGCTGGGACAGGACTGGTGGCACGCATCCTTGTGCAGGAAGAACTCAGGCATGCACTCTGGGAGAGCGGGAAGCAGCAGAAAGGAATTCATTTGTTCTGCAGTGGGCTAGTCCATCCCCTGCCACTTTGACCCATTTGACTCCAGGGTACATTTGCCTCACCCCCATCCTCCCAGCGGCTTCCCAGGTGATGCAAGTGGCAAAGAATTTGCCTGCCAATGCAGGAGACACAGGAGATACGTGGGTTAAATATCTGGGTTGGAAAGATTTCCTGGAGAAGGAAATGGTAAACTGCTCCAGTAACCTTGCCTGGAGAATCCCATATACAGAGGAGCCTGGTGGGCTACAGTCCATGGGGTCTCAAAAATCAGATATGACTGAACGCGCGCGCGCACACACACACACACACACACACACACACACACACACACACACACACCCCACCTACCTACCTCACCCACCCAACCTTCTGCCAGGGCATGTCATCCTTGTCTCACAAGCCCTGCCCTGGGAAAGGAGACCACTTATGGTGGCCCAGTTAGATGGTCCTGGGTGCAAATCCTAAAGTGATCTGCTGCTTCAGTTGCAAAAAATCACAGGGAAGATGAGTCAGGGCTGAGATGCTGGATGTATTGTCCTGAAAGCCCAGAAAGCATTAACAGATCTATTGAACACTTCTGGTTCTATTTAATACAGAAAGCAGTTTCAGAATTAGTGGAATAGTTAATTTTCCATTCACTGATAGGGTAAACTAATGAAATATACATGGTTCAGTTCAGTTCAGTTCAGTAATCCATACGAAGAATGCATTGTTAGTTTCTTTGTGCCTGTTCTCTTATTCGTGGGGGAATTTCAGAAAGCGCTTAGGTAACACCAAATCCTTTGGATTGGACAGATTGAACATTTAAATGAATCTATCTTATTCTGCAGGGGAAATTAGACAGCCTTTCTCAGGAGATAATCTCAGAGAAAGTTCCTAGCCAGAGGGCTACTCTCCGAGTCTTACAGTTGCCTGATCCTTACTTTTGTATCTTTTATAACAGCTGAAATTCTCCAGCCACCTCCGTGTTTTGTTAATATTAGTCTCTCCCATGAGATTTTGTGATCAGAGCAGCAGAAACTTTGGGTTCTTATCTGTATCTCTACCACTTGGGACAGTGCTTGTCACACCCTAACTGCCCACGACATATGTGTGGGAGAAATCTTGTTAAAAAATGGGCTCTTATCTGTCTTGTAAAAAATGGGCTATTGTCTATCTTAATTTGCAGAATCCATCATGGAAAGGCTTTATGTCATCCTCAGTTTTCTCAGTGACCCCTATAGAGGTCAGTTTCAGTAAAGGCGTGGAGATGGTTTCCCCCAGATCTTGTTGGACTTCCCACTCTCAGGTAGTGGGTCCCCGCCCTCTCCCCCGTGAGGCTCCCAGGTACCTTTGCATGTTTTCTCATGGATGCAGTCCTGACACATCTCTGGGCAGCGCTTGCACACCCCTTCCATGGCCACATGCCTCTCGGGGCAGGTTTCCCGGCACACCCCCTGGTCTAGGACAAGGCCTCCTTCGCAGGACTGACAGTTGGTGGCATTTCCTTCACAAGTTCTGCAGGAAGAGCTGCAGTGCTCACAAGTATCGTCATCTGCGTAGAAGCCCCTGTGGGAAGAAGAGGGAGCCACTAGAGAAGCTTTCCGGCTAGGGAGTTGATTCACACCTGGCAGTCAAGAATTAGGGCTGAAAATGCAAGGACTATGGCTGTTGTCAACTAAAATGAATTCATCAGATTTCCTGGGGAAGGCGCTAAAAAAAAAAGAGGTTTTAAAAAAATTAAATGAAAGGGGTAGGGATTATCCTTGTGAATTTAGGGTGTTTGAAAACAACTTTTTAATTTGTATATAGTTTAGTCATCTTCTGATTTTCTATTTTATCTCTTAATTTTTGTTCTTTTTTTGATGTTAGAGTAGAAAATGCTTTTTATCCCATTTAATATGGTTTTCATTTAAAAACAGTTTAAAATGTAACAGTTAAAATATTTTTAAAAGGCTCTAGACGTTTAATGACATATACAGTTTTTGCATATGAAAAGGTTGTGAATGCCCTTGGAGTAAACACCTAGAACACGGGGACCACCTCTGACCCCACAGGGTACTTGTAGTCAGCAACTGGACCCTGTGGAATGGGGATACCCCTCTTGCCTTAGAGTCATTATAGCCACTACCCGTTCATTATAGCCACTACCCTTTCAGTTGAGGCCACTGAGAAAATTGTTGTGGAATCCCATTTAGCCATTTTTGTTCCTCGTGCAGTAGAGATTCTCCTGAATTCTCATCACATTCAACATTTCTCAGCCAGACGGTTTCTATGAAATCTTTTTGTTAACTGCTCCTCACCTAATTCTTTTATGTTAGAATAACCATAACCCGACTACTCTTCTCCCTTCTGTAGCCGATGAAGTAGCTCACCTCTGCTTAGTGCTGAGGACTGCCTTCTGATGCCTCATACTGATCTTCAGGAGACTCCGCTGGGCAACACTGACTTCTCCTGCTTTATTGATGGTCTCATTTAACAAGGCGACAATAGTAAATAGTGTACTGGGTATGTTATTACCACTCTTTTTGATGTTGTTGAAGCAGCATCTTTAGCTATGGCTACTTTAACTGAACAGGCTGAATCATATGCTCTTTTACAGGTTTGTACTTTAGCCAAGGACAAAACTGCCACTATTTAAATTGCTTTTAGAGTATCTCATGGTTTTGGAATGTTGGGGAAGCAATGGAAATAAAACTTAAAATGCCCCCTATGTGTAATAATTAGTGAATATACTTTTTGCCCATCACTTTAGCTATTATGGTTTTGGGGCTTCTCACTTGACTCTCTGGAAGCTAAGGGAAACCATCTTGTTGATATTTCTGCAAGGAATGCTGCTCTTAAAGGGACCAGTGGCAGCTAAATGATATTTTATAATATCTTTTCCCAAATGATTTAGAAAAACTGGCTAGAAAGGTCCAACAGCTGGCCTCAGAAAAAGAAAAACAAGTTTGGAAATTCAACAGTTGTTAGTTGGATAAAAAGAGAAAGCTCTCGTTTGGACCATATAACAAGCCAGTCCTACTGGAGATTCTGAAAGTCCCACTCCCCACCGCTGGTTACATGCAGTAAGCCTTCAGTCTGTGATGAAATGGTAGGCTTCATGAATCAGTATTAATGGGGAAACATTAACAAAAAATATTTACCTTACTTGTCCTGCTTATCCAAACTACAACCCAGGGAAGCCTCTTCCTACTGTTCCCTGACATTTTATACTGCCCAGACCACTTGAGGTCTGGCAAATGGATTACGTAAAACTTCCCCTGTCTAATGGATGTAAATAGGCTTTAGCCATAGTCTGTATGTTTTCACATTGGATTGAAGCCTTCCCTTGCAGGCAGGCTACTGCCTTTTCTGTGACTAAAATAAATCCCTTTAGAAAAGATTATCCTTACCTGGAACTTATTGTGATTGAGGAACCTACTTTATTGGCCATGTACTTAGGTCTACACTGTATGGCCAGTTTTACAACTTCACTTGCTTAATTACCCTCAATCCTCTGGTTTAATCTAATGCACTAATGACATTATTAAGACTCAGTTGGCAAAATTTGTAGAGGCCCTCTCAATACCTTAGGGCTTCCCTGGTGGCTCAGATGGTAAAGAATCTGCTTGCAATGCGGGAGACCCAGATTCGATCCCTGAGCCAGGAGGATTCCATGGAGAAGGGAATGGCTACCCACTTCAGTATTCTTGCCTGGAAAATCCCACCGACAGAGGAGACTGGCAGGCTACAGTCCATGGGGTTTCAAAGAGATAGACGTGACTGAGCAACTGACATTTTCCAAATACCTTGGTCAAAAGCATTGCCATTCGTACTTCTGAATCTCATATCCACCCCTTTTGAAACTCTCACCACTTGAGATAGTCATAGGATGCCCATTGCACTTGGCTCCTACTTCTGACCCTCAGCTGATAAAAGGAGAGAAACTCCAGTGTTTGAAGGGCCTAATTGCTTCTATTAAAAAGAACGATGCTTTAGTAGAGCAATCTTTTCATGGTGTGGCCATGGAATACATCCAAACAGGCAATTTTGCACAAAGAGAAACAAAGCTGCCAAGCCAAGCCGGGTATTATATGTCCCTCAGACTTTATCTCCCCTGTTTTTTCGGTAAAAATAAAGATGGGGGAATCCCATGGTAATCAGACCACCCTACTCAAGACAGGAAAACATATACTTGTGATTCCATAGTCTGCAGGATTTTCAGGTCAGTTTAGTAGCTTCCCTGTTGCTCAAAAAAAGGAAAAAGGCTGCCATGTATCCATGTGTGTGCATTTGGAGGAAAAAAAATCTCTTCTCCCTGCTGGGTTTTCTTACCCTGACCCTTTCACTAGTAAGCCTCTTTTCAAATACCCAACTGGGGAGGCAACTTGAAAATATTATGCTGAATAAAATAAGTCAGTTACAAAAAGTCAAGTCTGTATTATTTATATAAAATGTTCAATAGGCAAATCTCTAGAGACAAGGTAAATTAGTGGTTGCTTAGGGCTGTGGGAAATTAGGAATAACTGCTGAAAGGGTACAGAGTTTCTTTTGGGGGTGATGGAAAGATTTTTAAATCAATTGTGGTGATAGTTGCACAAATCTCTCAATATACTAAAAATCATTGAATTTTATACTTTATGTGGGTAAATGGTGTGGCATGTCAGTTATATCTCAACAAAGCTGTTATAAAGAAAAAAGAAACCCTGATTGAATGAGAAGGTGACATCGTGTAGTGGTTAAGCACATGGATTTCAGTGTTAGAGAGATTTGGTTTGAAATCCTGACTGTGCCGTGTATTAGCAGCGTGACTTTGGGCAGGCCACCCTTTTTTTCATCTGTGAAGTGAGGGAAATAATGGTATAGCGTCCCTCCATATCTGTAGGAGATTGGTCCAGGACCTGACTTGAGTGCCAAAATACATGGACACTTAAGTCCCATCACTTCAGTTCAGTTCTGTCGCTCAGTCGTGTCTGACTCTTTGCGACCCCATGAATCGCAGCACGCCAGGCCTCCCCATCCATCACCAACTCCTGGAGTTCACTCAGACTCATGTCCATCGAGTCGGTGATGCCATCCAGCCATCTCATCCTCTGTCATCCCCTTCTCCTCCTGCCCCCCATCCCTCCCAGCATCAGAGTCTTTTCCAATGAGTCAACTCTTCGCATGAGGTGGCCAAAGTACTGGAGTTTCAGCTTTAGCATCATTCCTTCCAAAGAAATCCCAGGGCTGATCTCCTTCAGAATGGACCGGTTGGATCTCCTTACAGTCCAAGGGACTCTCAAGAGTCTGTCTGACACTGTTTCCACTGTTTCCCCATCTATTTCTCATGAAGTGATGGGACCAGATGCCATGATCTTCGTTTTCTGAATGTTGAGCTTTAAGCCGGCTTTCTCACTCTCCTCTTTCACTTTCACTGTTCGCCCTCTATATCTGTGGTTCTGCATCTGTGGGTTCAGCCAACTGTGGATTGTGTAGTACCATATTTATTGGAAAAAATAAAGGGGATGGTATGTTTGAAACTCTTAGCACAATGCCTAGATATTGCAAGATCTCAGTAAGTATCTGTTTTTAAATGATTTCTTTTCCCTTGGAATCTCTTAGCTCTTTGTGTATTAAGGACCTGAGAAGTATGACATTGATTGATGTAAATCTTCCTTACTGGATTATAAGCCTGTTGCAAACTCAGACTCCCTTCACTTGAGGTTAGCTTAGCTTCTAGTATCAATTCTTAACACCCAAAAGGTATCTGTAGAATTGAATTGGATATGTTTGGCTTCTACAGTAGATTGGATGCTTCTTGAGGGTCAGTTCCTTGACTGATATTTGTATGCTATAGGATCAATCTCAGTAATGGATATAAACAGGTCATTAGAAAATAGGAGTTGTTTTTATCATGAAATTCTTTTAAGCAGCAGGCAGATAAAATTTCTAGTTCCTTTAGATGTTGTTGGCTGCTTTCTCAAACCCATTTCTTGCCTCCTTCTCTCCACTCTTCCTGGCTGTCAGTGTTGTGATTTTTGTGGGGTTTCAGGGGCGAATCTCATTCAGCCTACGTCAGTCCTTATATTTCCATTCTCCTTGCCAGGGATCAGCTTAGGAAGGTGTTAGTGATGCATTCTGGCTGATGAGATGTGAAGGGAAGTCTGAGGAAGTTTTGTTTCCTCTTAAAAAGAGATAAACAAGAAGAAAGGCAGCGTGGGATGATGATGTTGGGGATGGGCAGGCGATATGAACTCTGGGGAGGACAAGCTATGGAAGATACTAGAGCACAATGGAAAGATTGTGGGTTTCTAATGAAGCATTGGCCACCAAAATAATAAATGCTATACTTCCAAACTTTGCATTGTATGCATAAATAAACCCCATATTTTGTGTCAGGCCCTTGACAGTTTTGTTTCTTGTTATTGAAATTTTCCTGATAAACTTTTCCACTTGCTATCCCCACTTCCCACTTAGGTAAATCCTGGAGCCAGGACCATTGATAGGAAGAGTAAAGGAATTGTAAGCCAGGGGACTGAGGAAGCCATAAGGAATCAATAAATAACTAAGCAGGCATTACTCTCTATTTATTATCTGTGATTCATACCTCTCTTTCAACATGTAGAAGAGATTCGTGCATTCCACAGCTTATCACAACCTCACTTTTGTCATGGGGGGGAAAAAACCCTGACAACTATTTGATCATAAATACGAGGTAAAATAAAAAACATATTTTTACGAGAGTAAAAATATATACATCTTGTGGTCACAAGGGAGAAGCACGCATCTGGCCTTAAGTAAGCTTTGGCTGCTGTGGCTGAGAGTGATGTCAGCCAGTTAGGCAGGGAGGAGGACATAGGTGCTGTAACTAGGGAAGAAAAGAGGTCTTTGGTGAATAGGGAGGAATTGCCCCCAGTGTTGCAGGAGAAGGAACACAGAGTAGCAAGCGAAAGGAAGAGGAAAACTTACTCAGGGCATCTGGTGAAGCACCTGCCTTGGTGGAGGAAGAGGGGGTGGTCTGGCCGTGTTTGGCACTTTTGGCAAAGATTGACTTTGGAGCAAGAGGCACAGTCCTCTGTGCAGTTCTCGCAGCTGCCGCTCCTCACCGAGGGCCACATGCCTTGGGGACAGGATGGAACGCAGGTCTGAGCCAGCAGATAGGTGCCTGGAGTCCCAGGGAAGAAGACAGGTCAGATGATCATCAGGTGTCTCCTCTAACAGTACATGCACCCAAGCAGAGAATTGACACTCCCAACAGCTTTTTTAACTGCTCAGGAGATGCAGGTTTGATCCCTGGGTTGGGAAGATCCCCTAGAGAAGGAAATGACAACCCACTCCAGTATCTTGCCTGGAAAGTCTCATGAACAGAAGAACTTGGCGGGCTATAGTCTATGGGGTCATATACAATTTAGCAACTAAACAGCAACAACAAAGACCCAAGTATCCAGAACACTTATTTCAGGATTACCAAGACATCTTTTAGTGATGCAGATGGTGATTGCAGACATGAAATTAAAAGATGCTTACTCCTTGGAAGGCATGTTATGACCAACCTAGACAGCATATTAAAAAGCAGAGACATTACTTTGCCAATAAAGGTCCATCTAGTCAAGGCTATGGTTTTTCCAGTGGTCATGTATGGATGTGAGAGTTGGAATGTGAAGAAAGCTGAGCGCAGAATAATTGATGCTTTTGAACTGTGGTGTTGGAGAAAACTCTTGAGAGTCCCTTGGACTGCAAGGAGATCCAACCAGTCCATCCTAAAGGAAATCAGTCCTGGGTGTTCTTTGGAAGGACTGATGCTGAAGCTGATACTCCAATCCTTTGGCCACCTCATGTGAAGAGCTGACTCACTGGAAAAGACCCTGATGCTGGGAGGGATTGGGGGTAGGAGGAGAAGGGGATGACAGAGGGTGAGATGGCTGGATGGCATCACCAACTCGATGGACATGAGTTTGGGTGAACTCTGGGAGTTGGTGATGGACGGGGAGGCCTGGCGTGCTGCGATTCATGGGGTCGCAAAGAGTCAGACACAACTGAACGACTGAACTGAACTGAAGTCTTCCAAGATGAGTTAAAACTCTAGAAACAAAATTGACAACAGAAGACTTTTGGCTTGTTTCTCTGACTTTCCTATTGGTATTGCTGCGGGTTACCATGGGGCTTCCCTTTGCCCAAGTGGTCTGTCTATTAAGACCTTTGTCTTCCTGGTGTGAGGCAATTATGTATACACAGTTCAATGGAGTCTGCTCTGCATCTCAAAGCATATCTGTTGGGACACTGACGCAGTAGCAACCCTTCCACCCAACTCCACCTTTAATGGACAATCCATCTATTGAGTTTTAATTGAAAAAAATCAGATGCATCATCATTAAAACAACCCAGAAATCACCCTGAACTCCAAAATTCCAAGAAAGTTGTCAGTTTTTGTTGTTGTTTACTTTTATATATTGTAGAAGTAGAATTGGTAGCAGATTGCACATTCTAACATAATGATCGCTTTAATGGGAGTAGAACATTCTTAGTTTCTAGTGTGCCATGTTGATAAACTATCACCTTAATTCAGGAAAGTTATTTCTGACTTGATTTTATAGATGATGAAGCCATTAATTTGTTGAGCTGCTGTTGTGCTTTTTCCCCCTCACCTAAATTCAGTGCCAAAAATGAAGAAAAATACCAGGTAGACACTTCGTCCCCTTGTAGATTCTCTACCTTAGTTCTTTTGTTTCAGCTAATGCACTTTAAAAGAACAATGGAACCTTTAGAAATGTCAGGCAGCCAGAGACCCTAGCAAACTCTGTGGCCAAATTGATCACTAACTTAATCGTACTTTGGATAAGAACCATTTCTTTTCTTTTTTGTTCTGGTCCCTTGAAAACTAGTTTTTATTATAGGGCAGTGTTTGGGTCCCTGTGTTTCTCCAGAGTTCCTACTGTGACAGCAACATGTGATGGGACCATATCACGAGATGCTGACAAATAACTGAATTGGCTTGGCCGCTGCTTCCTCCTGCAGCATGCCACACTCACCTTTCGGACACGAAGTGCACAGGGTTGCCGATCCATGGCAGGTTTTACAAGAAGAGTGACATGACTGGTGTCTTCTCAAAAGGTCTGTATAAGGAAAGAAACAAGAAGTCTGCCTCTTTTGAACAGGTGCGTAGCATTGTTGGGAAAATCTCATGAGTAATCTCATTTCCCTTTTCACCCTAAATAGACCCTTCAACTTGATAGTAGTTAAATGTTGGCACCACCCATTGCGGACCAAGTGGACTTCATTTATTTTATTTTCCTTACTCCTTCATTGACAATTGATGTCAAGACTTTCTGTGCAAATTTCCAGTGACAGGATAGCCATAAATATAGGGGGGATAGTTGAACTAACAGATGTTACTTATTTTATATTTTGTAAACGTGTGGTTGTGTGTATGTGTGCTGGAGTTTTTGTGTCAAAGGTAATCACTTATTTCTCCGAGATTCTTTGATGATCACTTTTCTTTACTCCAGAATGATAACTGAGAATTCGTTGTGCCCCCTCTTTTTTTGTTCTTTAGGACCAGATTTCATAAATTGGTCAGTGTTTGAGGTCTCTCTGTTCTTCATAGTAGCCATTGTGGGACGCAGCCTAAATTGATCTTTTAAATTTGTCCAAAATCATCATTGAACATCAGTAGCCATCGGAGAGCTTGCTGGCTGGTCAGTGACAGGAAGGTCATCCCAGGTTAATAGCCATTAATCTGAGAAACATGTGAGCTGCTTCTCCTTTCTTCCCCCACAACCATTCGCTGGGCAGGTTTTGTCAGGAAGGCAGCAGCAACTCAACGGGATAGTTGTGTAACAAAGAAAACAGCCTCAGTGACGTCGCTCACTCAGTACACATAGAGATCTCGACTGAATTCCAGTAATCGCTCAGGAATCAGCGTGACTCATACAGGGGAAATTTAGAAAAAGAAGTTCTAGCTCAGAAAATGTCACACAAATGGCCCTGAAGTTCAGTCAGGGTTATTGTTGGCATCTTACCACTCTCCTCCCTTCCTTCCTCCCCCTTTTCCTTCTTTCCTCCCTGTCTTCCTTTCTCCCTTCCTTCCTCTCTCGCCTGCCACTTCCTTCCTTCTCTTCCTGAGAGTCTGGCAGAGTCTAGTCACACCTGCCTTCAGATCCCAGGTGTGCTTTTTCTGGGTAGGGTAACCATGGATACAGTAATTAAACTCTTCCAGTCTTACAATACTTTCCACATCTCTAAAATGAGAGCAAGTGATTCTTCCCTTACAGGACTCTTGTGAAACCTGAGTAAGATAACGTGTAAAGTATGCACGCAGTGGCTCAGTAAATGGTGGTTCCTTCTGCTTCATTTGTTTGCTATCATTCCACCCCATTTCTCAGGCTTCTGTTTCATTTCCCGTTCACTTTCCTCTGTTCCATTCTTGGAGTGGTACCAGGAACCGGTACTTGGTTCCTCTGATGGCACTCCCAGTCAATACACTGCTGAGCCTTGCTGCAGAGAAAGCTTGATAGCTAAGTAGGCAATAGATAGCCAGAGATAGAGGTCTGTGAACGTAAACGATTGTCCATGCTGCCATGCTGAGTGGCAATTTCTTTCCAACTGTGAGAGAAAATTTTGTACTGATTTTCTGGTAGACCAATTAACTAACGTACTCTGCTGGGGAGTTCTGTTAAGAGTTCAGCTAGCGGAGCAATGCTAGTCCCTGGATTTTCACAAAAGCGATGATGATGGATGTGTTAACTAACCTTATTGTAATCATTTTGCAGTATACACATGCATCAAGTCATCATTTTATACATGATAAACCTATATAATGTTATATGTCAGTTACATCTCAGTTAAGCTGGGAGAAAAAGATGCTTCCTTGATGAGAGCAGTTACTCAAGGAATAATAACTAAATATTAATCTGATATTGAGCACCTTGAAGATCTTTATACACCCAGGCCATGCACTGATTTTGTTTTGATTTTATCATTTTTGTGCTAAAATGTTATATGTTAAAAGTTAGTTGTTTTAATTTTCTCACATTTAAAAAATATAATGTATATATTTACACATAGTATACATACGCTTATAATTACACATACATATCTTACCTTTTGATAGCTTGATATATCATTCCAATACACTTGGTATAAAATTCTGTAATGTCCTCACATCTCGACTAGAGGGTGCTCTGCACACACCGTTAGCAGTCAGGCTTGGGCAAGGGATAAAGGTCCCCAGCGAGAGCTCTTTTATCAGAAAAGATTAGATCTCAACAAGTAAAATTTTTGACTTTGTTCAGTTTCTCTTTTTTCTACTCCAGAAATTCTAGCCTGAACAGAACTTCACCCCCTCCCCTGCAAAAACAAAAAAATCACCTTGACCATGAAAATATAACGTATATCCTTCAAATATGACTAATAAAGTATGGGTTCTTCTTACTTGAAATGTTTTAGGTTAAATTAACAATACTCACAGGTTCACAATGTAGGCAAGGTATATAGTGTAAAGTCTCTCTTACCACCCCCCTCCACCCTTTTTATACAGACTATTTGCAGTGTTTATCATCTTCTCTCTCTCTCTCTCTTTTTTTTTTTTGTAGTTCTGTATTTCAGAGACCATTGTTTATCAGTATGTAAAGACTCTCCTCATTCTTTTTGATGGCTCCATAGTATCCCACTGTGTGGCTGTGTCGTGTTTCATTTTTCTACTCTTGTTGGTAGCTGTTTAGTTTTTTCCAACCTTTGTTATTTCAAACAAGGCTGCAGTGACTAGGAAGGCAAAAGTTGCTTTTCTTAAAGACCTGCAAGGACAGAGGCTTTTCTTGATAACTTTTCTCAAGAATAACCACTTTGTGCCTCAGGGATGTCCTTATATGTTCTTGAAGTCTCCACTGCTGAAATTCCTGCCAGTCTTTCCCTTTGGATACCCACTTATATTTTAATCGCAGGTCCCATCCTCTCTCCATTTTTCTCATGACTTCTGCATCCCTGCTTGTTCCTCACTGCCTGATTTCTTAGGTCGGTTTTTACATCACAGAGACTCTCCTGGTATGCTTGATCATCTTCTCCTCCCTATTTCCCTGTTACCTCTTTTGATTTGAAACTTCCACCTTCGTCGCTCCTGCAGCAGGCTCTTCACCAAAGATGGGCTTGCAGTGGACACAGGTACTTTTTTTATTAAAAAAAAAAAGAAATGTTTTATTTTTTTAATGCAAAAAGGATGAAGAAGACAAAGCTTGACCCTTAATCTTACCACTCAGAAATGTCTGCTCTGTATACTTTGGCATTTAGATTTCCCATCTTTGTATTGAATGCATGAGTATAATTACATATGTGTATATAGATGTAATCATTGACATCTTTTGCATATATAGTACTGATCTTACATTTTTCATTAATGTAATGAATCTTATAGGAATTTTCTTTTGCCATGAAAATTCTTTGTAAAAATATTTTTTTGATTGGTGTTTTTGCATGAATCTTAATTCACTTAATGTTTTTCTTCGTTATGTTTTTAGATTGCTCTCTTCTTTTTTTAGATTATAACTAAAACTGCTGTCAACATCTTTGTACACATTCTTGGTTAAGTCAGGATTCAACTTGGCTATTAGGCATCCCAGCTGACTATCATTTGCACTTCTTTCTGGGACTCTTTTTTTTTTTTTTTTTTAACAGACATATATTACTCCTTAGGCCTCCAAATTGATTTATTTCATAAGCTCAAGAAGGCAGTTTTGAAAGTAAACTAGTGTTTCGTGGGTTGAAACTGGATTAGGTTAAAGGGTTAGCAAATAGATTGACGTTTTTTGCATCATACTATGTGCTGGGGGTTTCATATATATTCTTCTGTTTAATTCTCAAAATGACCTTGTATGAGACATTTCATGTTCTCATTTTATAGGTGAGAAAACTGAGGTTCGGAGAGGATGAATACCTTGCTCAAGGTCACAGAGCTGGTAAAGAATAGAGCCGGGAATTGAATTCAGGTGTGCTGAATTCTAAACTCTATCTTCCTTAGATGTTTTAGTAATTCATTTAGTTTCAAAATAGTTTGGTAGAGGTCAAAGCAGTGATGTACTGGTAAAATGGTTCTTTGGAAAACAAAACAGCAACAAAGACTTGATTTGTCATGTTTACCAATTTCAGTGGTGTAAATATTCCTGCCATAGCTGATTTCAAGCTGCCAATTGTTTAATAATCCACTCATAAAATTCCTGGATGTTTAATAATCAGTGTAAGCAGATACAGATGGCTCCTTCATATCACTAGGCCAGAAGTTCACTTAGCTGCCCAGCCATGATTTTCTGCACTCTGAGTTATGATTGATTAGTTAAGTAAATATTGTGTCCCCAGTTGTAAGTGAGGCAACTATACACAAAGTTCTTCTAAAAAAAAAAATCAGATTTTTATGGTTTTTTTAAAAAAATTGTCTGAAGTTCACTTACTATGAAGTAACATATCTCCCCACTGTTGAGAATTTTTTTTCACACGTGTGGCTTCCAGGGTTTATAACTGACTCTGGGATTTCAGTCTTTCTCAGAGCATAGGAATTAAAATCAAAAGACAGACTAGTGATAAATTGTTAGGATGTGGTCAAAGATAAAAATTTAATTTACCATGTCTGCGCTTTGTAGATTTGACTACCATTGGAATATGTAATTGGAACCTGCTACAAGCATGGTTTTAATCAATGATGGAAATAGGTGGGTAGGGGAAATGTGCAGGAATTATTCTGAGGACTTTCCAGCACCACCAGGGGGGAAACCACTTAAGAAAACCCAAGTGATTTAACAGTAATAAACTGTTTCCACTCCCAACAATGGTTTTAGGAAACCAGCTGAAGCTATCGTTGTCTTTCAAAGCCCGTGGCCTGCCACACCTGAGCATTTCCACTAACAGTGGGTCTGCATGATGCCTGAGGCCCTGCTGATGCCATTGGCAGCAGTCTGTTTGACATTGGTCATTGCCACACAGGGACATTGGACTAAATAGTCCTCACAAATATATTAGTGACTGAGACGGGCAATCTGGGGATGATCTGTGCTTTTGTGCAGGGACTTTTTGGTGGCAAGAAGAACCTTTGGAGATGACTTAGTCTTGGCTGAGGATTTTCTAGCTGTGGTCTGATGTGTAGGTAAATCTCCATCTTAGACCAGGGTAGGAGGCATTCCTGCTCAGTTGGTAATTTTTTTTTAAAGATTTATTTATTTAACTTTTTTGGGGTGTGGGGCTGTGATGGGTCTTCGTTGCTTCACATGGGCATTCTTTAGTTGGGCTGAGCAGGGGCTTCTCTTCATTGTGGTGACCAGACTTCTCATTGTGGTGGCTGCTCTTATGTCGAGCATGGGCTCTAGGCACGTGGGCTTCAGCAGTCACAGCGTTTAGTTGCTGTGCAGCATGTGGGATTGTGGGATCTTCCTAGACCAGGGATAAAACAGGTATCCCTTGCTTTGCAAGGTGCATTCTTAAGCACTGGACCACCAGGGAAGCCCTCAAAGGGCTTTGACAAAGGGTGATGACCTGTCGTCATCAGCACTCTCATTATGAGGAGCCACCTTATTAAAAGAGAAGTCCAGTGGACTCTAGTTGGATTTTTATTTCAAGGCGTTGTTTCTCCAACACATGCTGACATAGACAGTGGGGTGGTTTTAGCTTTTGGATGTAAGCATGATCTTATTGTTTCCTCTGGCAGTAGTGTGGGTGAAGAAATGGGATTAAGTTTGTCCCATCTGCTCTGTCCTACGTGTATCTGAGTCTGTGTTTGAAACGACAAAAACAACACAGCACCTCGCTGGTACCAGCTGGATGGCTCCATTCTCTCATGAGCACTCTGGTTTGTCTGGGCTCCCTCTAAGTTGACCAAGGATGACCGCAGTCTTCTTTCTATCATCTTAAAGGTGCAGCTAATAGTGCTTGTTCTCTGGAATCCTCTACTCTCCTATTACAACCTTAGCCTTGTTTCTTAAGGAAAAAAAATCAGGAGGAAAAATGTAGGCATTGGTTTAAATATACTCAGGGCCTTGTGGAGTACGTTGCCATTTACCGTCCATTTCAGTGGTTCCTAAACCATGCTGGGGAAGCTGAGCTGTGGCCTCACCTTGCTCAGTGAAGACACAGTTTTTTTCTTATTGTTCATAGTCTGCATGCATGTATTATTCCTGGATTGTAGGTGTGGAAAAGTTCTGCTATGTCATTGACTTCTCCGGCCATGAGAATCCCTCATTAGTGCTATCTCCCCAAATGGACTAATTCCTTTCTCGCTTCACAAATATTGCATTTTGATAGTAGAAAAGGCAGAGGGGTAGATGTGGTGCCTCGCAAAGTGGGAAGCAGTGAAGCCTTGATTTCTGCTTGCAGAGTGCGTAGTCCAGTTGAAAGGGATGTGTAATCATTTGGGGAATCGAGTCTGCTCTGGCTCTTGGCTCCCTGAACCTTTTCATCATCTGGACGCCAGATAAAATACAGATGTTCTGAGCTAGAAACACAGCACAGACTATTTTCCTCTTGGCTTGCACCACCTCTTAAATGCCTGCATGCCAGACAAACTCGTTTTTAGCATTTTGGTTCAGCTATAATTCACAGAAGATATCCCAATCTGGAATGAATGATTTTCTTTCCAGCTCTGTCTCTGAAATCAGCCCGCATTCTTGGTGGCCTTTGGCTGCTGGGTTTGTGATGGTGTCTGAGCTGCCTCTTGCGTTAAGTCACGTAGGTGACACTGTCATTGTAGACAGCAGCTGAGGACATCCTTCCTCTGAGACTTAGCAAGAGGCTTTTCTCCTGCCCCAGATCATCCCTCCCTCCAGCTCTTACAAGACTCATCCCAAGCAGACCTGCTTTCAGCTGCTGTTGCTTCTGCACTGAAATGACCTTTTTAAACAAATCCTTGCCTTGAAATCAAGACAGAGAGCATCTCTTGTTTTCATCGGCGTCTCTGCATGGAATGTGAGTCAGATTTTTCCAGCGGGAGGAGGATTTTGTTTTTTAACCACCTCAGACATGGAGAGGCCACTGCAAGGTTGTAATTACCTTACCAGGAAGCCCGTGACCAAGGCTTCTGGGTCTGGCGGCCACTTCTGAAGACTCAGGTGGGAATGAATACATGTAGGTCTTTACTGTTAGACTCCAAGCTCCCACACTTTTTCTCCTTCCTGCCCCCTTTCAAGCCCACCTGCTTCCCACATCTGCAACTAGAGAGCATAAATTTTAAAAGGTAAACTTGAATGATGGCAAATTCTAATAATCCAGCCAGAAAGACCAGCCATTTTAGCTGAAGTTCCCATGCTTTACAGTGATTCTTTTTTGTCTAGAGGCTTCTCAGGTGGCACAGTGATAAGGAATCCACCTGGCAGTGCAGTAGATACAAGAGAGCTGGGTTTGATCCCTGGGCCAGGAAGATTCCCTGAAGTAGGAAATGGCAACCCACTCCAGTACTCATGCCTGTAAAATTCCATGGACGAAGGAGCCTGGTGGGATACAGCCCATGGAGTCTCAAAGAGTCAGACACAACTTACTGACTAAGCACTTCCTTGTCTAACCGGACAGGCTGTCCCACTAGTGATTTTCTTTTCTCTTTTTTATAAAGAGATATATGAATGCCATCGAAGCTATTCTGAAATCTTTGAGAAAATGGTAGTCATTTTTCTTTCTCTCTTTGTGTGCTCCGCAGCCCACTCCACCCAGCTAGAAACACAAGTGGCCAGATCAGTTGTCAGTTGCCCTTTGGTGTTTCCCGCCTGACCAAGGGCTTCCCAGGTGACTCAGTGGTAAAGAATCTGCCTGCAATTCAGGAATCCTGGGTTTGATCCCTGGGTGGGGAAGATCCCCTGGGGGAAGAAATGTCAACCCACTCCAGTATTCTTGCCTGGGAAATCCCACAGAGGAGCCTGTGGCCTGCAATCCTTGGGGCTGCAAAGAGTCAAACACGACTGAGCGACTAAACGGCAGCAGCTCCTGACCAAATGCCAGCCACACCCTCCTGTGGTGAGTATCACAGAGGCTCCGGGATGCCACACTTTTGTTTCACTGCCTAGCCTGCATCTCTTGGGTATCCTGAAAGCAAGGGATTGGAGTGGGGGGAGGGGGAGGAGACAGCTGGACACCTGCGATCCCTCTTGGGGGGCACATACCGTTCCAGAAGCTGCCTTCCTCCTGGGTCTGGTCGTGACGCACACATGTCCCCCGCAGCAGCTGCAGGCCTTCTTGGCAGCTGCTGCATTGGTTGTGGCCAAGGCCGGTGCAGGTTTCACAGGCTTGGTGGCAGGGCTCACAGTCTCCCATCTCTGGATCGCCGTAGAAGCCAGGACCACAGTTCCTCACACAGCTGCCCCCTACGTGAGAATATAAGGCAGGAAGCCTGAAGTGGAAGCCTGGCTGGCTGAGCCGGGTGCTCTGCGCAGGGCCAAGTTCTAAACAGGCCAAAGGGAGGCTGAAGAACATTTTTTAATTTTTAAAGAAACCGTGATGACATTCGCGTATTTCAACCCAAGAATCGTGTCTTAATAAATCCAGCACTTTAAGTCCTCTTTCAACTGAAAATTTAAGTTGGCTATCAAGGGTTGGGAGCATAAAGACTTTATGTTCTCAAGACCTTGAAAAATTGCAGATAAAATGATCTCCACACATACAGAACCCCTGAAGGTCACTGTGTCTGCCCCACTGTCTCTCCCAATTGGAAGACTCACAGTGTATTTCCTTCCCAACCATTCATTTCCATCAAAGTCAATGAATTGATTTAAATCTGAGACTAAAATCTTATTTGACTTTTACAGTGCAGGGACTATAGAACATGAATAAAGTCTCAAGGAAAGAATCATGTTCTGAATGTTCCAGGTGACTTCAGTTCCAAAGCATTTATTTCTCTTCAGTGTCTGTCCCTCCCCTCCACTCACTCTGCTTTCTGTCAGCTTGGAGATGCTTGAGAGTAATTAGTGAAGTAGGAAATATGCTTCAGTAATAAAAGCAGAAGGAAGTAGTCCTGACTAATGTTTATTTTCAAACCAAAGTAAAATTCCTCCTTGGACAAGAGGCACAGGAAGACTCTAAAACCTATCAGACAAGCTCTCTTGTTTCCGAATAGAGCATTGGAGCCTTGTTCTCACTTTGTACCATGCCTATCTTCAAGCTTGGGGCTTCCCTGGTGGCTCAGAGGGTAAAGAATCTGCCTGAAATGCAGGAGACCCGGGTTCAATCCCTGGCTGGGGAAGATCCCCTGGAGAAGGGAATGACAACCCACTCCACTATTTTTGCCTGGAGAATTCCATGGATACAGGAGCATGGCAGGCTGCCATCCATAGGGTTGCAAAGAGTTGGACACAACTGAGCAACTATTTTTAGGCTTACCCAAGAGGAAGAAGCCCTCTTCACACCAGTAACATTCATTCTGGTCACAGTTGCCACAGTTGGTATCACACGCTTTGCATTCAAATTCTTCCCTGTAGGTCTTCTCAGGACAGGTTTTATAACAGTGGTCTTTGAACCTGGGGAGATAAGAGGCAGTTTCTTCCTTGAGCTATGTTAACATATTAATATTTCTCTTTATCACCATAATGTAATCTCCTTATGTGTCTACACATCATTTCTTTTGAAGTTATAATCTTTTCTCCCTTAATAACTTAAAATATAAGTGACATAAACATTACATTAGTTCCAGATGTACAACATAATAATTCAGTATTTGTATATTGCAAAATGACCACCACAGTAAGTCTAGTTAACCTCTGTTATCGTAGTTACAGAATTTTTTTTCTTGTGATAGGAACTTTCAGGATCTATTTTCTTAGCAATTTCCAAATATTGTGCATCATTAAATTTTTTATTGAGGAATAGTTGATGTACAATATATGTTTCAAGTGTACCACATAGTGATTCAGAATTTTTAAAGATTATATTACATTTACAGTTATAAAATGTTAACTATGTTTCCCGCGTGTACAGTGCATTCTTGTAAATTATTTATACATATATTACACATCATTTTTAAATTGAGGTCTACTTAATTTACTATATTGTGTTTCAAGTATACAGCAAAGTGATTCAGTATATATATATATATATATATATACATACATACACACACATATATCTTCTCCTTTAGATTCAGTTTTACATTTATGTTCTTTTTAAGATTCCTTTTCATTATAGGTTATTACGAGGTGTTGAGTAGGTGTTTGCTATACAGTAGGTCCTTGTTTTCTATTTTATATATAGTAGTGTGTGTGTGTGCCCAGTCCCTCAGTCGTGTCTGACTCTTTGCAGCCCCATGGGACTGTAGCCCACCAGGCTCCTCTGTCCAGGGGTTCTCCAGGCAAGAATACTAGAGTGGGTTGCCACTCCCTCCTATAGGAGATCTTCCCGACCCAGGGATCAGAACTGTGTCTCTTGCATCTCCTGCATTGGCAGGCAGATTCTTTACCACTAGCACCACCTGGGAAGCCCCTATATACAGTAATTTGTGTATGTTAATGCCAAACTCCTAATTTATCTCTCCATCTGTATTACACATTGTTTGTAACAGGTGTCCATATTTGAGTTCAAGGGAGAAAACTTGGTCTATTGTGTGTGTGTGTCATTAACCACCTCCCTCTAAACTTCAAGCACCCTTTATTGGGACTGCAGGGAAGGGCCTAGGAAGAAGGAGAAGGGTATATTTATTCATGGAGTACTGATTCTGTGTCAGGTATTAGCTCACTTAAACCTCTGCACAATCCCCATATGGTAGCTGTTACATATCTTTAATTTCCAGATAAGGGAACTATAATTCCCTTAGAATTACATAGGTAAGTCACATAGGTAAGAGGGGGGACTGGGATTCTACCCAAGGTCTGTTTGAACAGACAACTTGTGTGCTTTTGCCACCTGGCACTCACTAGGTCTGAAACAGGTCAGTGTTGAGTTCAAGTAGTCTCAGGAGTCCATGATGTCTATTATCAGATTATTGATATTACCAGTAAAGTGCCCAAGCTTTTCTGTGTTTATCGTTTTATATAGATCATTTCTTATTCTTGTTCTACAGTAAAACGTTGTAATTCAGACTCCATTGAGGTTTATTTGAAGGGGGAGTGGAGTGAAGTTGACCTTTGCCCTCTGATGAATTTCGCACTGTCAAAAAGATATCACAGGGAAGCTTTGAATTTCTTCCTTAACAACATCTATTGTGCAGTGTTTAATTAGCTGTATTAGAAATGACTGCATATCATAAAGGGCTATAATATGTATTTCTGGAAACAAATGTCTGATATTTTATGCTTAATGATGCTGGCCATGTTCTTTCGGTGTATTTGTGTCTCAAGGGGTTTTATGAAATGTGTTCATTAGTGTGCACTGCTGAAGTGGAGAGGTGGGCTCCAAAGTCCAACAGAGGAAACAGCTCTCAGGTGACACAGGATGTAGGTGCAGATGAAGGGGTGTGTTCTGGTATCAAAGTGAAGAAGGCAGGCAGGGTAGAGCTAGGCTGGAGGGGTGTTGGTTGTTGTTCAGTCACTAAGTTGTGTCCAACTGTTTTGTGACTCCGTGGACTGTAGCCCTCTAGACTCCTCTGTCCATGAAGTTCTTCCCAGGCAAGAAGACTGGAATGGGTTGCTATTTGCTTCAGGGGACCTTCCCTACCCAGGGGTTGACCGTGTCTCCTGCATTGCAGGTGGATTCTTTACTGTCTGAGCCACCAGGCAAACCCAAGGTGGAGGGATGCAGAGCTGTAATAGGGACAAAGAGAATCACTCACCTGCTTCTGCATGGTTGCTATTTTTTTTTTTTTAAGTCTGAGATCTCCTTTCTTGGCTCTTAGAGGAACATTCTGTACCTCCAACCATGTGACCTTGCCATAAATGCTTGCATTTCTGCTCTTCTTGTCTGCTGCGGGTTCGTGTGGTGGGCCACATACCAGCTATGAATGTGCTGGCAAAGTACTGGCTGCTCCTTGAGTGTCATCTGGTCTACCTTATAATAATCAAGTCTAGACCCCTATTTAAACGGGACAGTAGTTTAAATCATTCAATCAAGAGGATGTAGAGACATAGTCAATGTAGAGAATATTAGGCAATTCTGGAAAAGTTGAATTAAAACCATAAGTTTAAGTAATGCTGAGGTTAATAGATTATTTTTAGTATGTCTCAGCTTGTTGGGTTTCCCTTCTCTCCCATTGTCCTCACCCCTTTTAACCTCTTTCTACCCGCCACCACATTTTGAGTTCTTGGAATCTGATGGAGGAGAGAGGCCAGGTGTTGACAGAAGGAGTCAGCCCACCAAAGTGGAGGTGAACCAAACATAGACCACCCCAAAGAGCCTTGTCTCCCTTCTTTTCTTAGTTTTTCTTCCAAGATAGGCACCAATGTATCCTGGAAGGGAGACAAGAATAGGAGGGGGAGGTGATACTGAGACATAACATCCTTGATTTGTGGATTTGTATCAGAGAACTTTGGGGGTGATGGTTATTTGCATTTCATTTAACCTAGTGGTCTTCATTTCTCATTGCCTGTAGGGGGATTAAGAGCTTAACAAACACCTGGGTTCACCCTGGACTGTCTGACTGCCCTTTAGAATGAGGTCTCCACGCAGACATTTGGAAACAACTTGCTTGGGGTCGAGTGTATTATTAAAGTCTGTCCATAAACAGCAAGGTCTGAATCTTGGTAACTCATGGCAAGATTCCTAGACACCAGTGTCAGGCTGGGTGACTTCCAGGACCAAGAGAGAGAGGACCTCCTTTCGAGGCAAGAAAACAGCTGGGCTCTTATTGCTAAATCCAAGAATTTTTCATTAATAGCCTGACAAGAGAGAGTTGCTTCAGGCTTCAGGGCCTCTTTGCTTTAATCACTGGATTTAAGATTAAGTCACTAATGCTTAAACTGCAGAAAAAGTTAGTGCCATGGGAAAAAAAAAAAAAAAGACCAGACTTACATGTAGTACCCTGTAGCGCATGATGTGCAGGTTCCTGGATCATCTGGAAAAAAATTATAATAATAAAAATAATAATCATCAAGTTCATCATTTGAAAAACTGAGTTTTAAAAAAGTTATGGCTTGAAACACATGCTTATGGGATGGTTTTACAAAATGTACTGTCTAGAAATGATGTTTGAGTAGATTGCACCATTTTTAAATTAGTAACAAGATGTACACTACGATTTATCTTTATTAAAGCTAGTAAAATAAGATTTCTCATAAAAACTTGGCCCTGACTTTCAAGGAGGAATAGGTCCAAGCTACTGGGTCTTCAAATTGCTGATCATGAATGATCTACATAAAGAAGCTCCTGACCACAACCTAGGTAAAGGCTTCAGGTGTGTCCACACACACATTTGGAAGGGACTGCAAGCTTCCGACCTGAATGGTGGATTTTCATTGAGTCACCCCTTAATGGCAATGTGAGGGAGTCTCATCTGGGAGGCTTCTTTGAAATCTGGATAAGTATTTATTTATTTTTCTAATACAATATATCCTTTTGTTCTGCTCTTTACCACCCTCTTAAAGAAACTGTCCTGTTCGCATTAAGTACAGTGATTCATTGTGTCCCTGTTGGCTCAGAGGACTCTTTCCTACAACTTTCAGGCAACTTAATGAGAAAGAAAGGACTTTGCGAATCACTAACTTAGACTCTTTCTCTCTCCTGTCCCTCCCTGAAAGATCCCAACTCCAAGATCCAGTTATTAAGACAATTTGGTGACTTCCTCTGGCCTGCAGTTCTTGTGAGTGACAGAGTTACTTCCAGTAAGTTCTTTCTGTGATCTTATACTCTGTTCTTTTCATTCTAAAAGGAGATAGAAAACAGTTGCTCCTTTTTGAAATGAATATATGAGGATTTATGTCCGTCTAGTCAAGGCTATGGTTTTTCCTGTGGTCATGTATGGATGTGAAAGTTGGACTGTGAAGAAAGCTGAACACCGAAGAATTGATGCTTTTGAACTGTGGTGTTGGAGAAGACTCTTGAGAGTTCCTTGGACTGCAGGGAGATCCAACCAGTCCATCCTAAAGGAGATCAGTCCTGAGTGTTCTTTGGAAGGACTGATGTTGAAGCTGAAACTCCAAAACTTTGGCCACCTCATGTGAAGAGTTGACTCATTGGAAAAGACCCTTATGTTGGGAGGGATTGGGGACAGTAGGAGAAGGGGACAACAGAGGATGAGATGGCTGGATGGCATCACTGACTCGATGGACATGAGTTTGGGTGAACTCCAGGAGTTGGTGATGGACAGGGAGGCCTGGCGTGCTGCGATTCATGGGTTCGCGAAGAGTTGGACACAACTGAGTGACTGAACTGAACTGAACTAACTTTATTTAAATTAAATATTGGATTGGCCCAAAAGTTCATTTGAGATGTTATGGAAAAACCCAAACGAACTTTTGGGCCAACCCAATAAAATTATGTCCTTTGAACTTTGTGCTTGGTTTTCCTTTCTGATCTAATTTAGATTTTATTCTGGTTTTTGAGAAGTCTGCTCCTTGATGGCAGAGTCAGCTTCATCTGAGTCAGATTTTCATCTTGGCTCCTCCTAAATGCTGCTGTGTATCACGCATACTGCAACTGATGCATGTGCTGAAAATCCGTGGAAAAGTTTCTAGAAGAGGTTCTACTATGTAAGCAGGGATCCCTAGAACCTTCTGGAAACAGTCTAGTGATGATACCGTGGAAAGGGCACTGGCCTAAGATCTGGGCTACCTGTGTTTAATTTGAAGTTTTCACCCTGGCTCAACTGTTTTATGAACTTGCATAAGTATCACTCTACTTTCTGGGTGCTGATTTCTGCAGGTATAAAATGATTCTGTTGGATAAGACTGTTGCTAAACTTCCCCCAAAGTCAAATATTCTGAAGCTAAGTCTAGCAGGAGTAGGCAATCTATGGCCTACTCAGGGGGGCCCCTTTTGTTTGCATATTGTGTGTGAATTCTTCCATGCCACAGCCTCAGAGTGGTTGAAACAGAGTTAGAAAGTATTTACTGTCTGTCACTTTACATGTGCTAGCCCCTGGCTGTAGCACTGTTGGCTCATGACTTGGTCATGCTCACCTCTGTTAGATAACATGGATGTAAACATTATTATCTTAACAGCTTGTCCCAGAGTTCCTCTAAAGAGCTGTCTATATTTAGGAAAATATCTTGTTAAGCCACTTGGGATACAAGTTTAATCAGAATGATTAAACAAGAGCCAAGACAATCAAGGAGATAGCCAGGCCCTTCTGCAGGAGGCCATGATTTGCTCATAGGCGGGAAATAGTTTTTGTGTCTGGGTCAGCATGGTTTGCTGTCGGGTGACCTGAGCAGGACAGTAAAGTGAACCATAAACCAGGCGAATTGTGTCATCATGGAAAGGAAAAGCTCACTGGAATTTGTGGAATTCTCAGGACTGGGCTTTTTGCTTCTACAATCCTTTGACTGGGGATCTGAGTCCATTTTAAGAGGGTGCAAAGGTCCCAGTGAGCACTAGTGGTTATATTGGGTAAGTATTTCCCACTATGAGTCTGTGTTTGCATCTGCATTCTTTTTAGTCATGCTCCTAAAGAAATTGCTACTACTCGGCTTGCATTTGGGTAGCTTTCCTCTTCCCCGCCTGTCCTCAATGAACATATTTGACTCTGACAGTTTTGTTAATTTGGCAAGGGCTGAGGAAATTCTAATCCTGTTCTCTAATGTTCTGGCCATCCCTCCCATCTAGGAACTTAATGAGTTTGCTCTCTGCTCCCTTAAACAGGTCACTGATGAAAATGTGAAACAGAACCAAGCCTCAGAAATATGCATACCAATGTAATCTCCAGTCTAGGGACTTTTCCAGCCCAGTTGCACAGTGAATTTGGTACCTTTACAACAGTTTGCATAAATGAATAATGCATAGAACAAGAACTCTGTCTTATAACAGCTTATGAATGCCCATTAGTCTTGCTCATTATTACCAGTTCTAAAGCATAAGAATTGTTGAAAAAAATTTTCTACCCCAGAAGATTCACAAGTCAGATATAACCTAAATGGATTTAGCTTGACCACTGGGAGGCAGCTGCTATGGGATTAAGGTAAGGTAACAATCCCAAACCTGGAAGTTGACTCTACATCAAGTTGGCATTTGGATGGTAAGGAGGGCTTAAGGAAGAAAGATACATTTTCCTGACTGTGTGTGTGTGTGTGTGGGGGGGGGGGTGGCGGTTGAAGAGTCTAAACAAGCTAGAATTGTTAACTGTCTTGGAAGATGTTGTCCAGAGTAGGGTATTTAAATAGATCCGGTTATTTGATCTCATCAAACTTGAGCTGAGAGAGCATATTTTGAGGAGGGATGGGGCAAGTTCAGACAGAATTTACAGTGAGAGCCTTCTACTTTTGGAAAAAAGTCTTTAGAAATAGCCACTGACCTTCAGCTGCTCACATCCCAGCTAAGGAGAATGTGTGAGCAGATGCCTTGTCAAGACGTCCCTTCTTGGAAAAATTTGTTTTATTGTCTCATTTTTACCGGATGGGCTGGGACAGGTAGGACTTCAGTGTCCACTCTGTCTGGAGAGAGCTGCGTGATTCTCTGCATCCCTTTTCCATAGTTTCCTTGGAGACCAGCAGAGCTGGAACCCAGCATGAGTGCACTGTCCTTGTGGAGACATTGACTCCTGCTGTCAGCGTCCCCTTCAGTGGTCAGCTTACGTTCTCTGCCAGTTTATTATATTCTCAGTAATACCTATAGCCTTTACCACTGAGTTGGGTGGATCAGGCCACATCAGGAGTTAGTAGTTCTTAATTACCAACTATATTGGAAAAGGAGTATTTTAAACTTGAGATGGAGCTGAACATTTAAAAATGTCCAGAGAAAAATAATTTATTTTTATGGTTTACATAAACTTTGAGCCACAAAATTAAAAATACATACAAGTTAAAATGATTCTAGTTTGCTTTTTCTAAACTTGTTGCTTGTTGTGTGTTTATTTTTCATCTGAGGGAGGCAGAGGAAACTTGGTATCCTAAGAATAGCCTTTTATTAATATCATGTAATATCTAGATATGCCAGAATTAGCCAGGAGTTAGAGAGATTGTTTAGGCAGAATTGACTCTCTGCAGAACTGTAGGGAAAAGTTAATGTCAAGGTACTCCCAACTTAGTTATGGTTGTTTTTCTCAAAATTCATTTTCAGGGTCCTAGGACTTTTATCCACACCCTATGCTAGCCAGGCCTCTATCTTCTACTGGCTATTGAAACCTATCTGACCCCTGTCCCATCACTGCAAAGACCTACTAGGTTACTGCCTAGGATTCTAGACTAATGGGTGTTTTAAACTCGCAGTCTTGGGAGGCTCCTAAACCTCAGTCTCTTCTCGGGTGGCCTAGATTCATTAGGGTCCTTCTACTGTCGCCTCTTAGACCACGTCTGTAAAGGTACCATGAAACAGTGCCCACCTCATTGTAATTCAACATACCCTGGATGCTTGCTTGCTTTTCTCAGATGATTCCAACTTTTGGACTCAGTCACCTTCTTGGGTCCAGTCACCTATTATCTCAGGCTTGAGAAAATCTGGGGCTTTACCTGCCTTCCCAGTGCCTCTTACATTCAGGCAAAGCATTAGACCAGACTGATGCTCCCCCCCCTATTTTATAGGTTTCTAGTCCCAATAACTTTCCAAAGCTCTGTAACAACACAAATCAAAAGCAGTAATCTCCATATTTTTTGAAATGTTTAAAAAAATTAGCATGTGCCTGCAATGCATATATGTCTGTCTAAATTATTTATATGTATGGTGCATGAATATTTTACGTATGTCAGAAAGGCATGCCAAAGTAGAAGATTTAAAAGGATAACATAATTCTGAATACAAATTCTGTATTTTTCTATAGCCCTAATGGATTGTCTTGCATACTTTAGAGACCACTCAGTCAGGCCAGACCTAACCAAAAGCCATATCTGAGGTGCTGCTGCTGTTGCTAAGTCACTTCAGTCGTGTCCGACTCTGTGCGACCCCATAGACGGCAGCCCACCAGGCTCCCCTGTCCCTGGGATTCTCCAGGCAAGAATGCTGGAGTGGGTTGCCATTTCCTTCTCCAGTGCATGAAAGTGAAAAGTGAAAGTGAAGTCACTCAGTCGTATCCGACTTGCAGCAGCTCCATGAACTGCAGCCTACCAGTCTCCTCTGCCCATGGGATTTTCCAGGCAAGAGTACTGGAGTGGGGTGCCATTGCCTTCTCCATATCTGAGCTAATGAATTCATATATTAAACTCCCCAAAATGTGTCTTACATTTGGTTCTTTAAAGTTATAATTGAAAGGAATGGCTTTCCGATGGGTTCACTCATATGCATATGTCTAAGGACTGCCTACTCTTTACTTCCAGCCCGTATTTATAGACAGACTATATAATTCTAATCAACTTGTTCATCTAGTACTTTTGGGTTGAAGGAAAAGTTGAAAATACAGATATGAATGAACATGCTTCAATGATGGTGCTGGGTGCCACTTTCTCTACCTTTCCACCACCCTCTATAGATTTAGTACACACATTTATTTCTCTAGATGAAAATAACCAGTTCTCTTGTCCCTGCAAAAGACAGCCTAAAAGTTCATCTGTTGGGAACAAGTTTAAAAAAATGGCATATTTGTATAAGATGGGCTAGTACAAAACCATTCAAATTTTGTTTTTCGTGAGTGTTTAGAGATATGAAAACATTTTCATGATAGGCTAGGTGAAATAGGATGATAATCCATATCTAGGTACATGTATAATCTATCCATCTATATGTATGTATAGATACAACTTTATAAAAAATCAGAAGAAAAAGCTAAAATGTTAATAGTAGTCATCTGTGATTTCGTTTGTGTGTCTGTGTATGTTTCTATTTTCCTAATAAGAGTGTGTCATGGAATTTGTTAGAATCAGAAATGCTATTAAGGGAAGAAAGAAAGTGCTTAGGTTATGAGTCTCTGGCGTCCTTTGGGCCATGTGTCTGGAAACACTGTCTGCCCACAGATCTCCCCTGAGGAAGCTGGCCTTTTGGTTCTGCTCTTCACTTTTTGTCCCTTTCCTGCCCACTTCTGTTCTTTCATCTTTCCATGTTGCTTCTCAGCATTCTCTAATTCTACATCACTGGGACAGGACTGACGTTCTTCCATGGGGTGCAGTTAAAACAGTGGCAGATGTTTGTACAAACTCCCTTGTAAAAATTTACTTTTAATATGAATTGTTTTTCTGATAGGATTCTGTAAAGAAGGTAGTTGACAAGGAAATGGGGTTGTTCTTGGCTCTGTCTCAGACTCTGTAAGTGGACTAGGGCTGTCCCTTGGGCCAGCCATTTTAAAACCACCCCTTTATGAGCAGCTGCAGCCTTCTCGGAGCATCAGTAGGATGTCACCTCCTACTGAGGTGCTCTGCTGCTTCCTTTGAGGAAACAGCATTATAAGCAGCCAGTACTTAAATTGTTTAGGGAAACAATTAAGCACGTTGTCAATAATGCATATTCTCTGAGAGTAAATATGTACTTCGTTACTGCACAGTGCTGTACAAATCTGTAGGCAAGTCAGTGACATTCCTCACCCAACCCCAGGAAAATGAACTGGGTTAAGAGATTTATATGCCAAAAGAATGCAACTAATTATAAGCCCCAAATAGCACTAGAAAGTACATAATTCAAATATGCTTTGCACTTATAATTGCTTCAAATAGTGAACACTCAAATACGAAATGGACCCTCTGACAGCTTTGTCAAAGCAGAAGATTTTTCTGGAAGGTTCAGTGGTGCTGGGATACAAAGTATTTGTTTAGGGGGACTGTTGATTATTTTCAACCGTTTTGTCCTCAATGGTGTCCAAGGACAATGAATAAATATTTGAATTGGCAGTAATGCAAGTAGTGCAGCTGACAGTGGGGCACAACCCACTGAAGGGACACAGTAGTAGAAGAGACATGAATAAATAATCTAAATCATTGTCTACAAATGTTGGCTAAAGAGGGCTCTGTTCTATGTTGGATTTTAGTCTTTACCAAGCCTCCTGATTCCAACAATGGAATAGCATAATAGTCGAGCTGTTTATGGATTTTCATCCTTTTCTAAACCAACTAGCAGGTAAAAGTGATGGCTGAGTATACACAGCTGAGTTCACGTGAGGATTGCTCACTACAGCTGTAGGTTCTTTCACTTATTCACTCATTCTAGGACTTACATTTTAGGGGGAAGACAGATGATAAAAGAAAAATTAGATCATTTTTAGAATCTAAATAAAAAATATATTTTTTCAATAAATGTATTAAGTAGCCACCCCACTCCAGTACTCTTGCCTGGAAAATCCCATGGACGGAGGAGCCTGGAAGGCTGCAGTCCATGGGGTCGCTGAGGGTCGGACACGACTGAGCAACTTCACTTCCACTTTTCACTTTCACGCATTGGAGAAGGAAATGGCAACCCACTCCAGTGTTCTTGCCTGGAGAATCCCAGGGACGGGGGAGCCTGGTGGGCTGCCGTCTATGGGGTCGCACAGAGTCAGACACGACTGAAGTGACTTAGCGGTAGTAGCATTAGCCACTAAAGTTCAGGCTCCATGAAGACAGCTTGTTTTGTTTGGTTTTATTTTTCTGTACCTTAATATCAATAGCATTGCCTGGTACATAGCACATACTCCAGAAATAGGCATTGAATGAAGAAGAAAAACATAAATAATACATTCAGATAAAGGGTTAGAAGTGATGAGACTATAATGGAGAAGGTAGGCTTTAACTTAGGCTAGATGGGAAAGAGCCTTTCAAGAACTGATGTTTGAATAGAGATCAGAATGATAACACAGACTTAGCCCTGTGTAGTTCTGAGGGTAGAATATTCCAGACAGAGACCAAGAAAGTTTGATCTGTTTATGGAATGTCAAGAAGGCCAGTGGGGCTGAAGAGAATAAAGAGAAAGGGAGAGAGTCAGGATATGAGGCCAGGGTCCAGGGCAGGACCAGATAAAATATAGTCTTATAGACCAAGGTAACTGGTTTGCATTCTAATTAAGAGTTATGGGAAGACATGAGGTGCTGTATTAGGAAGTAACTTATTTTACCGTAGACATGATTACCTTTATTAAATTGTAGATAGCAAAACTACTGTTGCATGTAACACATTGAGAAAAACCCTTTTAAGGAATATAGTAGAGGGAAAATGATTAGGGATAAACTAATACTATAGATGCAGTCATGAAGAAAAGTCAGATTTAAGAGAAATTGAGAAGATAAAATTGAAGAGAATAGATGTAAGATGTGAGAGATAAGGAAGTCAGATGACTCCCTGACTCTTGCTGGAGCACCTAGATGGATGGAAAAGGAGAATTCAGCAATGAAATAACTTAGGAGCAATAAACATGTAACTGAAAGCAATTCATGCACTGCTTTTCATGTTGTACAGAGTATATGCAGATAAGAAAGGCAACCCGTGCTCTCAAGGAGCTTGCAATCTGGTGAGGGGGCAGCAAGTAACAAAGCTGGCTAGAGAAGACATCATGATGTAGAAAAATGTAAAACATGTAAAAACCTTTAATCTAGAGCACCACAGAAATATTTGTTTAGGGCCTGAAAGAAACTAAGTTGTGATTCTCCTCTCTTCTCCTTTAAATAGGCTTTTCTCTCTCTTTTTGAATGGAAAAATTCAGAGTATTCTTATTATTGTTAGGGTTGCCAGATAAAATATACAGCTAAAATGAGAACCTAAGGACTACAGTTTCAGTGTAAGGCTGAATAAAAAAATAAAGTTGCCTGGAGAAGAGGCAACAACCATGGAACAACAACCAAACCATCCTGGTCCTGCGTTTGGCATTGGGTAGATTAAAACAACAATGACAACAAACCTCTTCTGGGAACTTGATTTTACATAGGTTTTTAATTATGGTGCATCTTACATGGGCTCTTGCATAGGTTTTTAATCAGAATTCATGTTATCTGTGTGTTCTAAAGTATCTCATAAGGAAAACTTAAACTAGACCCAGGTAGGTAGTATCCCAAAGCAATTGGTAGAGGCAAATGCTAATCCTTTCTAGAGAAATGTAATCTTAACCCGGATCTCAGAGTATTCTCACATTCATCCTTGATGTTAATCTCTCATTTTGATATTAATTTCTCATTTAAATTCTTTCTTTTCTACAATTACCCTTTGTGTTTTTTCAGTTTTTTAACTTTATTGAGGCTTTTAGTACTAAGTCAAAGATCTCTCTTGGTAAATTGCCCATTGCACTTGAAAATATATGGGTTCTTTTCAAGATACCTTTTTTTTTTTTTTACATTTTAGTATAACGGACAGGGAGGCCTGGCATGCTGCGATTCATGGGGTGGCAGAGTCGGACACGACTGAGCAACTGAACTGAACTGATAACATTTTTATTACCACTAGCATCTGTAGTATGTTTCTTAATTTTAATTTTTTAAAGTCAAAAACATTTTGTATTGGGGTATAGCTCAGACTTCTTTTGACATTGATTTCAAATGTAATTCCATAGTGGTAAGAGGATAGACTCTGTATGATTTCAGTACTTTTAGACCATGACATTTTTGCACTTTGTTTTGTATCCCTGAATATGTTCCAGTGTCTCCGGGTTTATAGTATATGGGAACTTGAATAGAATTTTGTACTCTACTGTTATGTGAAAATTGTATAAATCTCAATTATGTTGAATTGGTTAAAAAAAGAAATACTCTAACATTAAAGGAGAATGGTCACAATTTAAAAACATAAGTCATAAGGAAATCAGGTGCTCTGAATGAAAGTCAGCAGAAATAATAGACAGCAGAATCAGACCCACAGAGACTACAGATCTTCAAATTATCTGACATAAAAATAAAAATTTAATATTTCAGAGAAATGAAAGAGCATCTTGAGAGTAGAAAAGTAACCAAACAGTTGAAAAGAACCATATGTAAACTCTGTAAGTGAAAGACATAAAAGTTCAAATTTAAAACTCAGTGGATAGATTAAGTAGATTAGGCATAAGAGGAAAACTAGTAAACTCAAACACAAATACAACAAAAGAAAATTCAGTCCAGAGAGACAAAAAAGCAAACAGGAAAGAGCAATGAGAGAGAGTGGAGGTTAAAATGAGAAGGTCTAATATATGTTAAGTTCCAAAAAGAGATGGTAGAATATGAAAGAGGCAATGTTCAAAGAGAATAGAATACCTGAAAATTTTCCAGAGTTGTTAAAAGATAACTAGGCTGGGCTGGAAGAAACACAAGCTGGAATCAAGATTGCCGGGAGAAAAATCAATAACCTCAGATATGCAGATGACACCACCCTTATGGCAGAAAGTGAAGAGGAACTAAAGAGCCTCTTGATGAAAGTGAAAGTGGAGAGTGAAAAAGTTGGCTTAAAGCTCAACATTCAGAAAACGAAGATCATGGCATCTGGTCCCATCCCTTTGTGGGAAATAGATGGGGAAACAGTGGAAACAGTGTCAGACTTTATTTGGGGGGCTCCAAAATCACTGCAGATGGTGATTGCAGCCATGAAATTAAAACACGCTTACTCCTTGGAAGGAAAGTTATGACCAACCTAGATAGCATATTGAAAAGCAGAGACATTACTTTGCCAACAAAGGTCCGTCTAGTCAAGGCTATGGTTTTTCCAGTAGTCATGTATGGATGTGAGAGTTGGACTGTGAAGAAGGCTGAGTGCTGAAGAATTGATGCTTTTGAACTGTGGTGTTGGAGAAGACTCTTGAGAGTCCCTTGGACTGTAAGGAGATCCAACCAGTCCATCCTAAAGGAAATCAGTCCTGGGTGGTCTTTGGAAGGACTGATGTTAAAGCTGAAACTCCAATCCTTTGGCCATCTCATGTGAAGAGTTGACTCATTGGAAAAGACCTTGATGCTGGGAGGGATTGGGGGCAGGAGGAGAAGGGGACAACAGAGGATGAGATGGCTGGATGGCATTACCAACTCGATGGACATGAGTTTGAGTGAACTCCTGGAGTTGGTGATGGACAGGGAGGCCTGGCGTGCTGCAATTCATGGGATCACAAAGAATCGGACATGACTGAGCAACTGAACTGAACTGAACTAGGCATTAGTCCCAAGAAATGGCATAAACATATATCTTTGATCTGAAAGAAGACCTATCATACTAAAATAGAATAACCAAGAAAATGAACAGCTCTTAGACTGTGGGGAAGAATCAAGAGACTTAATAAAGAGAAGGAAAATACCTTGAGAAGCAGATGTGAAATTTTGGTGGATGAAAGAATATCAGTCATTTCAGAAAGACACTAAAAGAGTTGTAGGAAGTTCTCTGAAATTGTGATGAAAGACTTGGAATAATAAAATATAAGAGCCAGCAGAGAACTTAGGCTCAAAGCCCAGCTTAAATGTTAGAAGAATATGAGGGATTTTTGTTTGTTTCTTTTGAATACTCTGCTTCTTCCAAAAGAATGAGTCTTTTTCTGAGTTTCCAGTGAATTTTGTGTTTATGCTGCCACTCTTATCCAGTGGGGGTGTTGTGAATTATTAATGATCTGCCATATTCAGGGAATGTATCTTACTCATCTCTGCAACCCTAGTCCCTAATGTTATGCCCAGGATTAATTTATTCCTTTTGCAAGTATATTTTGGGTTCTACTATATGCTGTGGCTATAATGATGACTAATTTCTGATACAATATGGCACTTATGGTCTATGGATCAATGCAGCAAGTAAAAAGATATTGTAGAATGCTATGTGATCAGTGTTACTAACAGAACTGTGAACAATTTATGAAAAAAAAAAGTGTGTGTTTGTGTGTGTGTTGGGGGGCTGTTCCTTGAGGAAGTGAAAGCTTAGATGAGATCTGAAAAATGAGTTTGTTGGGGAGAGAGGGTGGAAACTTTTTAATGTGGAAAAGCCTAGAGGTAGAAAGAGCTGAATTTATGGAGATAATTCCTTTAGTAAATGAGTTCATGAGATTTTCCATGAAGAAACCATAGAGAGTGGCAAAAACCTTGTTAGAATATAGCATAGATGCCCTCACCTTAAAAACATACAGATTTTTAAATTAAAGAATGGGGAAAGTACAAAAGTGGTTTCCGAAGAATTTGAGGTAGCTCCTGTAGAGTAGATGTTAGGACTCAAGGAAGCACGAAGAGAGAGGAGCGAGAAGATGGAAGAAACCAGTGGCTAAATTACAAAGTTTTTATGTCATGCTCAGGAATAGAGGTTTTACACAGAGCTGTAGGAAATCACGTTAGATTTGTAGGCAGTTGTCACAACACGTTGTAAGTTTTAGAAAGCATGCCATTTTGCGGGATAGAGCATGACATTCAGAAGTGAAAGAATAGAAAAAAGATTAGAATTAGGGAGACCAGTTAAAAAGACTATTGCAATATCCAGATGAACTATGTTTATGACCTGAACTATAGTAGTGGATGTGGGTTGAAGTGGACAGAATGAACAATGTTTAGAAAGTAGAAATGACTTGGTGGCTGTTTGGGTTGAATTATGTTCCCCAAACAATGTGCTCACATACTAACCCCTGGTGCCTGTGAATGTGACCTTACTTGGAAATAAATTCTTTGCAGATATAACAAAATTAAGATGAGGTCCTACTTGTAGGTCACTCAGTCCTATCCGACTCTTTACAACACCATGGAATGTAGCCCACCAGGCTCCTCTGTCCATGGAATTCTCCAGGCAAGAATACTGGAGTGGGTTGCCATTCCCTTCTCTGGGGGATCTTCCGTAGCAACCCAGGGATTGAACCTGAGTCTCCTGCTTTGTAGGCAGGGTCTTTACCATCTGAGCCACCAAGGAAGCCTCACAGTAGATTAGGGTGGCCCAAGTCATTGGATTTCGGGGTCATACACTAGATTAGAGTAGCCCCTAAATCCAGTGATTTATATTTATATAAGAAGGCATGTGAAGACAGACATACAGTTTCAGAAGGAAAATGTTAATGAGATCACGGAGGAAGAGATTAGAGTATTGTAGTTGTAAGCCAAGGAAGGCAAGGATGACTAGAAACCACCAGAAGCCAGGAAGAGGTGAGAAAAGAACCTCGCTTGGAGCCTCCAAAAGGAGTCACTTGTGCTGACTCCATGATTTTGGACTTCCAGCTTCCAAAACTGTGAGAAATATACATTTCTGTTGTTTTCAGTTCAGTTCAGTCTCTCAGTCCTGTCTGACTCTTTGTGACCCCATAAATCGCAGAACTCCAGGCCTCCCTGTCCATCACTATCTCCCGGAGTTCACTCAAACTCATGTCCATCGAGTCGGTGATGCCATCCAGCCATCTCATCCTCTGTCGTCCCCTTTCCCTCCTGCCTCCAATCCCTCCCAGCATCAGAGTCTTTTCCAATGAGTCGGCTCTTCACATGAGGTGGCCAAAGTACTGGAGTTTCAGCTTTAGCATCATTCCTTCCAAAGAACACCCAGGGTTCATCTCCTTCAGAATGGACTGGTTGGATCTCCTTACAGTCCAAGGGACTCTCAAGAGTCTTCTCCAACACCACAGTTCAAAAGCAGCGATTCTTCGGTGCTCAGCTTTCTTCACAGTCCAACTCTTGCATCCATATGTGACCACAGGGAAAACCATAGCCTTAACTAGATGGACCTTTGTTGGCAAAGTAGTATCTCTGCTTTTCAATATGCTATCTGTTGTTTTAAGCCAGTTTAATTTGTAATTCTTCATTATAGTAGCCCTTGGAAATGAATGCTGTGATATTAGTGTTTAGTGGCCATCATTTTTTCTCTGTGTTTCTGCCTTCTTCTTTAAAATATCGGAAAAATCGCTACTAGTTCTTCTTGGTAATTCACCTATTTCTTTTTAAGAGGAAGAGGAATGCTCTGTCTCACATGATTGAGGAGTTTGGGAGAAGGGACTCAGCATGCTTGAAATAGGAAGTTTAATGGGGGTAGTGGAGTGTTAGGAAGCTCACTTTTTATAGATCTTACACGTATTCTCCACTTTGATCTGTTTCTGTATTCCACCCCCCACCAAATCTTAATGCTTACCTGGTTCTGAATTGTGGGGAGAGCTATTTGTAATAAAGCCCAGAAAGAGGAGGAGAAATAATAGTTTCTGGGAATTTGGGCTTTAGCAGCTGAGTGGTACTCTATTTGGAACCATATACTCAGGAGTAGAGGTCGTTGACACAGGTGGAAGCTGATGACATGTAGAAGGTGCTTGATATATTGGCTGAATTGAAGGTGGTCCAAGCACCTAATTTTTTTTTCCAATTTTTTTTATTTTTTAGAAATTTATTTTTTTAATTGAAGGATAATTGCTTTACAGAATTTTGTTGTTTTCTGTCAGAAATCAACATGAATCAGCCATAGTTATATATATATCAAGCCGTTCATTTTAAGGATGAGTAAACTGAGCCCCAAGGAATCTCAGCCACTTGTTCAAGATCATACAGAACAAATGAACATTTTGAAACTTCTGGTCCTATGAATTCCAAGGGACTTTTCTATCTCTTCCACACTGCCTCTATTTAAGATTATATATCCTTGTTTAAAAATATTCCCACACTCACTCTAAAAGATCTTAATATGCAGGCTTACTGTGCTATTCAAGACTGCTGATTCGTCTATCCATTATTAAAAGCCCACAACACATTGTCAGCTAGTGAATGTCTGTCCAGGCACAGCCTTGGGACACTTTAGCTGGACTTTGCACTAAGTCTACCCACATCATGTAACTAAGAGCCTTCCTCCCTCTACAGAAGGGGTCCCCAGGATATTTCATCATTGCAGTTTTCATGTCCAGACTTTGCTTGGAATCTCCAATCTATTCAGGATACTTTGCCAAAGTTAAACTGCCTGGAGCAAAACAGAGCAATCCTTTGGATCCTAAATAAGTGTCCAGGGCTGCGGGAGCCAAGCTGGAGAAGGCAGAGGGACTGGGTGTGCAGTCCCCCCTAAATCATATGTTTTATTACCTCTCTATTCAGGCAAGAGAAGGTTACAGAAAGCATAACCTTTCATTTCCTGACTCTGTTTAGGTGCACTTCACAACCTCAGCATCCACAGAAATTCTCCAGCTAAATATATCGTTATAAAAAAAGGAAAAACAAGACAACATACGTTGTTCTCCCTTGCTGCCTAAACAGAAACAAAACTGCTGAAAAACAAAATTTACTCTCCAACAGACATATTTTCTGGTCATTACTTTTTGCCCAAATTGCTCGTTTGTGTAAGCAAACTAGAGCTTGTGTAAACAAGTTCTGTTATCTGGAGGGAAAAAGAAAAAAAAATCTAAGCACCATCCTCTGTGATAGGCTCTTAAAGAAAAAAAAACAAAAAGGAGCCTCTTTCATTTCTAAGAAGATATTTTGAAAGACTCTGCCTATTCATCATCAGGAATATTTTAAAGAAGTGATGTTTTCTTTTGTGTATCTTCAAGTCGCTATAGCAACTGGATCACTTTCTGCTCGTTAATCAGGTGGCACCAGCCAGAGAATCTATCCTTCCCCCTGGGTTTGGAGCCTTTGCTTCTTACTTTACCTTTTGAAAACTTCACAGAATTTGGAAATAGTTTTCTTCAAAAATGTTTCCCTTGATCTGCGAGTTTTTCTGTGTTCAATGTCTTCTTCGTCTCTACACATTTTCTCTCTCGTGTTATATGACGGCTTCTGTGGAGTACTGGGTATGTTTTGATTGCTCCTTTTTTCTGTACTTCTGTGCTTTGATTTTACAGCCCTGGGAGGTTTTGCTGAGTCTCTAGAGTTGTGTGGTAGACTGTATAGAGACCTACTTCCTCTTCGTTGTGTAGACTGTCGGCCACAAGTACATGTACAGTTAAAAGTGGAGTTTTGTTTCCTTTAATGTTCCTTTTAAGCCCCTCCTCCTTCTCAAAAGTCATCAATCCCATATTGATTTTCACCACAAACACTTGGACCTGCTGAAACAGTGTTGAGTGAGCGATGACCATAGTTCATCATTGTTCAGTGATCTGAGGGATTCAGTGACTGGGTTCCCCAGTGTCCATACATTCTTCTGAATACTTGATTTGCATGCCAGTTGCTGGATGATTCTAAACATTATACAAAATAGGGCCAGAGGACCTTGGAGGGCATGTAGTTCAGAAGCTGCTTAACTGGAGTCTGGTTTGCAGAAATGTTTGGTGGACCAGCACAGGGTTGACCTCTACTACGTCTAAAGAAATCAAAAGATTTCTCATGACAGTCTGGATTACGCTCAAGTTCTACCAGCAACAACAGATAGCTGAGCAGCAAATGACTCATCTGGATTGTTGGACCCCTGGCCCTAGGCCTGAGCTCCCCAGCTGGCCCACCCAACTGTGGTTCCTGCCTGGCATCTGCAGGGATTTGAAGTTAGGCCCTTGATCTTGTTCAGTTTCTACCCCTCCCGCATTTGTACAGATTAAAAAAAACTGAAACCTACACTTTTCAGGGCTTGACCTAAGCAAGAAGCTAATTAGTGTCAGTTTGAGCTTTCAATGTAGATTTACTGACCACTAGCCCAGGGCTTCAAGTTCTTTGATGATCAAAACTACATTTTATAGTGTATCTCGGGTACTGACCACTAGCCCAGGGCTTCAAGTTCTTTGATGATCAAAACTACATTTTATAGTGTATCTCGGGTAGAATGGAGTTCACAGGAGATACACAAATCTATGGCACTTTAAGAACTACACAAATCCACACGTGATCACCTGCAAGCGGCAATGCTGTAACAAATCTTGTCAGCGTGAGCTTTTTGAATAACACTCTGCATGTTATTTGGAGTAAGCAGGGCATTTGTTTGTGGGTGTAGAGGAACAAAGTACTGGAGCTGAGCGTGTGCATGTGTATATGTATGGGATGGGTGGGGTGAGAAGGGAGAGACCCTCTGAGCACACTCTCCAAAAGGGATAGTTTTTCAGGGTTTCTTAAGTGTACTGAATTGAGAGCAGGACTAGGATTAGAAAAGAGTGGAAAGAAAGTTAGAAGCAGCACTATGAGCACAGCACTGATTTATCTAGAGAAGGTAGTGAAAGAGCAGAAACATTTTTATGTATTTGCTTCCCCACTTGTTCATGAAGGGCACATGTCCTGTTTCCAGCACAGAGTTTGTCTCTCCACCCCCCAATCACACATTAGAACACTGATGTGTCTATGGTGTATGGTGGGGGGTTCCCCAAACACACATGTGTGTGCATATGAATGTACCCACAAGCATGTATATAGGTTTTGTGAGGGTGGGAAATAAATTACTGAATGAAAAGGTAATACTCTTCAGGTTTTTGAGAGCCCTTTCTCCTTGTAGCCTTTCCCAAAGAGAACAGAGATTACTAAACAAATCCTAGTTGTTTTGTGCTGCAGTAAATAAAATGAAAAGTTGACCATAAAAGAGAACTCAGGCTGTGGCTATGCTTAATCCAACAGTCCATGGGGAATGAATCCATTATCATAATAAAAATAAAAACATAGCACCTGCTAACGAGGCAAGCCACCCTGAGATAGGATGGCTTGCGGGGCCTCGCAGGGATGGAGATGCAGGACTGTGGAGCCACAGTGGCCCTAACACAGGGGCTTTGTGATGACAGAGAAAAGAGTCTGTGAAATAGCCGAATGCCCAATCTCTACAAAGCCAAACTCGTCTTAATGAATCTCATGTGACTGCTCTAACAGAATTCCAGTAGCACTTAGGTCTGAAAACAAGAGGGATTTCACAGTGTCATTAATTCTGCACAATAACACACGAAGTAGAGAGCAGGCTAACAATTGTCTGTCGAATTTGCGGAGAGATTGGCCCCACCATGAAATATCTTTGATTGGCTGTCTATCTTGTAGGATTCTTTGAGGTAATTGCTGGCGATGTCTTCCCTTCATTTCTTATTTTACGGGCCTGATTATTCTGTGAATGCTCTTCTATTTTCTTTCTCCATGGCATGGGAACACCCCAGGACTAGTTTTCAGGGTTCTCTTAGAAAAAGAGCTCTGTTTTATAAGGCAGGCCCTTTTGCAGTCAGCTGAGATTCCTCTCTCAGTCTCCACAAAGATTCTGTCTCTAAGGCCATTATTCTTTCTGCCATTCCTCAGCCCTCCAGGGGCCTTCATTCATATTGGCAGGTGATAAGCTATTTTCAAGTCATGGGCAATCATAGTAATTCGGCATCTTTCCTTATTAGCACCTCTGAATGGAGAAAGAGTGTGGAAACTGCTCATCTGTGCTGTCTCTTTTCTCTAGGCTCGGAGTTTTTATGCTCCAGATGGGCTGTGTTATTAGTCCAAAGGGATTAAATGGAAGCGCATCCCACAGTCTTTCTAATGGTCACAAATGACATGGATGAGATGCTCAGCATTTCTTTCTTCCCTTTGAGAGAAGCCACTGACCTGGTAGGAGAGCCATTGCTATTTTCATTCCTGGGTCTTGAGACAGTTTTGAATAAGAAGTTGTCAAATGATGGATGCACACGTGGGTGCCTGAGCACATTTGTGTTTCTTGTCGGTTATGAGAGCAATTTTCCAAAGCTTTGATACATTTTAGGAATCTCCAGTGTTTTCTAAAGAAACTTGGCACTGAGGGAAGTGGGGCTGGCTTGACCTCAGAAGGCTCAAAACCTCATGTATTTTGGTGTGTGAATAGAAGGGAAGAGGATTCAGTCTCCATAAGCACACCGCCCCCAACACCGACATTCTTTACCAACACTGCCAAAGATGAAAGGGCTTATAGTGCAATGAGAATTAAATAGGCAAACATTTAGAATTATTTGGAGGCACCTGTGATTTACCCAGCCCACCATGATCCCTCCTATAGGTGCATTATTGTCAATAATTCTGTCTATGTGCAGTAGATACATGTAATTATTTTTTATGATGAACTGATTATTTCATTCATCTGACATTTTGGCTGGAAGCTGTGCCACCTTTTTGAGGCAGTGCATTTACTTAGCCTTCTGTATGGATATTTCTAAGCAGGCGGCAAGCACTTCAGGGTCTAAGAACTATTGTGTCTAAAACTAGTGGATTATTTGAAAATTGTGTTTTCTCTGACTAAGACTTATGTTTAATACATATAATGGAAAGTTTGAGAAAATTTTCTGTCCTGATGCTGGTTGGGGAAGCTGTGCATTCTAAATGCCTGGAACACAGACAGGCATGACGAGATAGGGTATCTGATGGAATGACAAATCAGAAGAAAACATATGGCTTGCCTTTAATGGACACCAAGAGCTACCCATTGCTTCCCTTTACAGGTTTGCAAACTGGGATTGCTTTTCTTTTAACATTTTACAGGCTTACCTCATTTCATTGCACTTCACAGATATTGCGTATTTTACAAATTGAAGGTTGTGGCAACCCTGTATTGAGCAAGACTATTGGCACCATTGTCCCAACAGCATTTGCTCACTTCATGTCTCTGTCATATTTTGGTAATTCTCATATTATTTCCAGCTTTTTCTTTATTATTGTATGTTTCTCCCTGTTTCCTGAGACACAGTATTGAAATTAGGCCAATTGGGGTTGCAAAAAGTCGGACATGACTGAGCAACTGAACAACAACACAAAAATAATCCTACAGTGGCCTCTAAGTGTTCAAGTGAAAGCAAGACTCACACGTCTTTCACTTTAAATCAAAAGTTAGAAGTCATTATGCTTAGTGAAGAATGCAGGTCAAAAGCTGAGGTAGGCTGAAAGCTAGGCTTCTTGTGCCAACTAGTCAGCCAAGATGTGAATGCAAAGGAAAAGTTCTTGCAGGAAATTAAGAGTGCTACACCAGTGAGCACACAAGTGGTAAAGCGAAACAGCCCTATTGCTAATGTGGAGAAAGGTTGAGTGGCCTGGATAGAAGAGAAAACCAGTCAAAAATTTCCCTTAAGCCAAAGCCTAATCCAAAACAAGGCCCTGAGTCTCTTCAGTTCTACAAAGGCTGAGAGAGGTCAGGAAGCTACAGAGAGAAAAGGTTGAAACTAGCATAGGTTGATTCATGAAGTTTCAGAAGCCATCTTTATAACATAAAAGTGCAAAGTGAAACAGCAAGTGTTGACCTAGAAGCTGCAGCAAGTTATCCAGGTTTAATTAAGACCATTTATGAAGGTGGCTTCATTAAACAACAGATTTTTAATGTAGACAAACCAGACTTCTGTTGGATGGTACCATTTAGGACTTTCGTAGCTAGAAGAGATGTCACTGCCTGGCTTCAGAGCATCAAGGACAGGCTGACTCTCTTGTTATGGGCTAATGTAATTGGTGAGTTGAAGTTGAAGCCAATACTCATTTACCGTTTTGAGAATTTTAGGGGCCTTAAGAATTATGCTAACTCTATTCTGCCTGTTCTGTATAAAATGGAACAGCAAAGCCTGGATGACAGCACATCTATTTACAACATGACTTGCTGTGCTTAGTTGCTCAGTCGTGTCCGACTCTTTGTGACCCCATGGACTGTAGCCCACCAGGCTCCTCTTTCCATGGGGATTCTCCAGGCAAGAATACTGGAGTAGGTTGCCATGCCCTCCTTCAGGGGATCTTCCTAACCCAGAAATTGAACCCAGGTCTCCAGCAATGCAGGCAAATTCTTTACTGTCTGAGTATCTTAAGACCACTGTTGAAATCTGATCACAAAAAAGAGTACTGTATTCACAGACAATGTATCTGGTCACTAAAGAGCTCTGATGGAGATGTTCAATAAGATTAATGTTGTTTTCTTGCTTGATAACACAACATCCTTACTGCACCCCATTGATCAGGGAGTCATTTTGACTTTCAAGTCTTATTATTTAAGAGATCTCATAAGGCTGTTGCTGCCATAGTGATTCCTCTGAGGATCAGGGTAAAGTCAATTGGAAAAGTCAATTGAAAACTTTCTGTACAGGATTCACCATTTTAGATGCCATTAAGAACACTTGTGATTCATGGGAAGAGGTCAAAATATCAGCACTTATAGGAGTTTGGAAGAAATTGATTTCAACCTTTATGAATGACTTTGAGGGGTTCAAGACTTCAGTGGAGGATAGGGCTTCTCAGGTGGCTCAGTAGTTAAGAGTCTGCCTGCAACGCAGGAGATGTGGGTTTGTTCCCTGGGTCAGGGGGAGGGCGTGGGAACCCACTCCAGTATTCTTGCCTGGAGACTCCTGTGGACAGAGGAGCCTGGTGGGCTACAGTCCATAGGGTTGCCAAGAGTCAGACACGACCAAAGTGACTTAGCATGCATGCATGTGGTATAAATAGCAAGAGAGCTAGAACTCAAGCTAGAGCCTGAAGATGTGGCTGATTTACTGCAATCTCGTGATGAGATTTGAACACATGAAGAGTTGCTTTTTATGGATGAGCAAAGAAAGTAGTTTCTTGAAATGGAATCTACTCCTGATAGAGATGCTATGAAGACTGTTGAAATGACAGCAAAAGGTTTAGAATATTACATAAACTTAGTTGATAAAGCAGTGGCAGGGTTTTAGAGGATTGACTCCAATTTTGCAAAAAGTTTTACAGTGTTAAAATGCCATCAACACATTGATGGCATTGCCTGCTTCAGAGAAATCATTTGTGAAAGGAAGAGTCATTCAATGTGTCAGACTTTACTGTTGTCTAACTTTAAGAAACTGCCAAAGCCATCCCAACCTTCAGCAATCCCCACCCTGATCAGTCAGCCTCCATTAACATTAAAATAAGACCCTCTACCAGCAAAAGATTATGACTTGCTGAAAGCTCAGATGAAGGTTAGCATTTTGTAGTTATAATGCATTTTGAAATTAAGGTACTTATATTGTTTGTTTAGATATACCATTGCACACTTAATAGACTAAGTACAGTGTAAACATAGCATTGTACTGGGTGAAGAGAAACAAATTTTGTTGAGTTGCTGTTTTGTGCTATGTGCTTTACTGTGGTGATCTAGAACTAAACCCACAATATTTCCAGGATATGCCTGTAATTTCAAACTTACAAAAAAGTTGCAAGACTAAAACCATTTATCCTTTACTCAGATTTATCTGTTGTTTACACTCTGATTGGTGTATAATTTACTCACTTGGATTTACATATATGTATATATATACACATATATATATATACCCACATATATACCTTACAAATATACACATACATTAGAAACATATGTGTGTGTTTGCATGCATGTATACATGGGTTTCCTTGGTGGCTCAGACAGTTACGAATCTGCACGCAATGTGAGAGACTCAAGTTCAGTCCCTGGGTTGGGAAGATCCCCTGGAGAAGGGAATGGTTACATATATTTTCCCCTGAACTACTGAAAATAAAATGCGTACATTGTGGCCCTTATCTCTAAATATTTCAGTGTGTATTTCTTTAAGAATAAATACATTCTCTTATATAACCACAGTATAGTCATTAACTTCAAGAAATTTATCATTGATAAATACACTGATCTACCCTCTATATTCCAGTTTTTTTCAGTTGACTCTGTCATGGCCAGTGGGGATCTGATCTGGAATTACACATTGCATTTAGTTATCTTGTCTCTTTTATAATCTGGAGCAACTCCTTGGTGTTCTTTGTCCTTTGTGACACATTTTTGAAAGGCAGCAGTTCCTTTTTTAATAGCATGTTTCTCATTTTGCTTTTGCCTAATATTTCTTATTGGTTAGATTCAGGTTAAATGTTCTCAGCCAAACTATTGCATAAGTCATGCAATGTCCTTCTCAAGCCATCCTATCCAGAAATATACAACATCCATCCATCCGTCTGCCCCTCTTTAGTGACGTTAATTTGCACTGCTGCTTTTTGCATCTCAAGAAATTTCCTTGAGCTGCAATCCAGCACACCACTCAGCCCCTGAAACTGGTAAACAGTTCCCATAAAACAGCTACAAAGATGATGTTCCAAGAAAGGCAGGACAAGGGGTTTCAGAATTCAGAGCTCAACATCCAGGCAGGAAGAGATAATAAAACAGTATTAGTAATTATGCCGTTAATAATACCTATAAGAAATGTCAGCATTTACTGAGCCCTTACCATATGCGAAGTACCTAATTAATTATATATTTCAAATGGTGTATTAGGTTTCTATTGCTGTCATAATGCATTACTGTAGCCAGCTGAAAACATTACAGACTGATTATTTTACTGTGCTGTGGGTTAAAAGCTAATATGGGTCTCGGCTAAAATCAGAGCTGTGGCAGGGCTGGCTCCTTTCTGGGGGCTCTACATAGAGAATCCAATTCCTTACTCATCTGCGTCGTTGGCAGAATTCAGTTCTTCACAGTTGTAGGACTGAGATCCATCTCCTTACTGGCTATCTCTGACGGTTGTATCCAGCTTTGAGAGACCACCTACATCCCTCGGCTTGAGTGGGGGTCGGGGGGCTTCAACTAGCTTCAGAGCCAGCAGTGATGGCTCTCCCCTTCTCTCTCATCTCTCTCCGACTGTAGACAGAAAGGTTCTCCGCTTTTAAGGACTCATGTGCTTAGGTTTTGCCCATATGGATAATCTAGGATAATATCCCCATCTTAAAATCTTTAACATTAATCACATCTTCAAAGTCCCTTCTGCTTCAGAAGGCAACATATTCATAGGATTCAGGGATTAGGGTGTGGATATCTTTCGGGGAGCTGTTACTCCCCGAAAGAGGGATTGACTCCCAGCAATGCTGCCAGGTAGGTACCGAAATTGCCCCCAGTATGTATGATGATACTGAAGTTTAGAGAAGTTAAATGCTTTTCCCAGAATCAGACAACTGCTAAAGAGGCTGAGCCTGGATTAATTTCAAGCCAAAGGGTTTATCTAATCTGGAGGATTAACATTTTTATTTTAGCAGCAGAATCCTTCATCAAATGGGAACTTATGAAAATCGAATTCATAAAAAAAAAGAGGAAAGCAAAGCTGCTCTGGCTAAATTGGGAGAAGTGGACAGTGGGATAGAGAAAGGCTTCACAGAATAGGAGGCTGACCACTCACAGTCCAGTCTCTGCGTCCAGACAAGCATGTGAGGCCCATAGACAAGTGTGTAGTAACTTGGCCGGCATAGTGTGCTCTGGGGCTGGAGGTTGGCTCTTCCACTCCCCACAAGGGCCCTTTCAAACCTGTACCATTGGTTTACTTGTTAGGAATCTGCTTTTCTGTTTGTTATAAAAGTGTGGATTGAGCATCTACTCAGAGTGGGCAGGATTCAGAAACTGATGAAAGGATAGCAAAGAAAATAAAGTCCCTGCCTGCCTGACAGGCAGTTACATGTTAATGAAATACAGCAAACAAGTTTTAAAACTACATACAAAATTGAAATAAGAGATCATTACATGTGATCTGCCAACATTAAAAAAAAAGGTAATTCATGTGCCTATGTGTTTGTTGAGGATGAGAATGGAGGTGAGGGGTGGGGGCAGGGAGGAGAAAGAGACAGAGCGAGAGAGAGACAGAAGGAAAGGCTGGCTTTAGGTTGAGTGCTGAAGGGAAGCCTCTTAGAGGTGATGTTTAAACTGAGATGTGATGACAGGAAGGAGCCAGCCAGGTTAATATCTAAAGTATTCTAGTGGAGGAAACCACAGCTAGGGCAGGGCCTGGGATCAAGAATGGGCCAGAAACAATCATGAGCGGGAGCCCCCAATGTAGCTAGAGAGTGAGGATGAGGGGAGAGAGGCAGTGTTGAGGTCAGAGTCGTGGAGGAGGCTAAAATTAGTAAGGCTCTTTGGATTTAAAAACACATCTGTCAGTTGCCCCGTGTTTTCTACTAATTCTAACTTGAATCAGGCTTAGAATCCCCATTAAAGGATCCCTGGCTTCTTGGCTGAGCAGAAGTGTTACGCCCTATCAGATGAGGTTTCTGTTCACTGGACAGGGTTCCAATGCTTTTTCCTGATTTCTTGCTAAGTTCCCAGGTGGCCCATCCCATTAATGCACACTGGGCACATAACGTGACAGTCAGACAAGGGCTCTGGGTAATGCCATGGTCAGGGTAAGCAGTTACTGATTTCATGGTTCTGATTTGCATTTTAACATTCAAGGTGGGGGTTAATTATGATACCCAGTCCCCAGAAATAATTGACAGATTTTATATTTTGAAATCTCAGTAGGTCAAACTTCCCGTTTGTAAAACTTTTCAGTTGCTCTTTTGCTGAACACATAAAACAATTTTACTTCTGAACTGAGACCTTGTATGCCAAATTTTTATAGCCTTAAATATAGTGTTTTATCACTACTATAAATGGTTCTTGACTCACCTCCCACAGACCCTTCAGTGCTAAAAGCAATAGCCTCCCTAATTCACTTGTTTCAACTCATAGAAGATTTCTAAGTTGAAGCCAGGTCATTTGGATAATATTTCAGATGTACAGACTGCATTTCTGCTAAACATAATAAATCTGCACTTTTACAATTGGTGTGGGCAGCTAGCATGATTGTACCAGGCTTTCCAATAAACACACCTTCTGAACGACCTCTTTTCTCTTTTTACACTCACCTCCAGACCTCACCCAATGGTTCGATGTCATCCTGAAATGTTGGGGACATGGTCATATGGAGACTACATTTTTAGGTTGATTTATTTTTCTAGTGGAGCATCCAGGTTTCTAGCAATTATTTTAGGGCATTAAGTTCTATCATGATGATAAATCAAGCTGTCAGTTCTTTCTGGTCCAAATTAGAGGTTGGAGAGATTGAGAAACTTTTCTGGTCGAATATTCCACCTTTTGCATCTCCAGATCAGTTTACATGTTTTGCCATTAGTCTGGAGGTAATGCCATGTGTATCCTAGGATTTTCTCTGATCCTGATGAGCTGATTGGATGGGGACTTGTCAGGCAGAAATGCTCCTCTCTCTCAGTGCTCTCATGGGCCTCCCAGTTCCTGGTGGACATGGAACAAGGAAGGGGCTGGGAGGGAAATATCCCTGGGTTGCTTGCTTAGTTCATAACAAAACATTATCTAGTTGTCTCACCTAGGGGTAGATAGTTTATAGACAAAACACACTGTCTTAATGGAAAACATTTAAAAAACAAGTTGGCAGCTACAGATGGCTATAGGCACCAGAGGGAGGAAAAAAGGTTTGATTGACCTGGTAACATCACCAGTGAGGACAGGACTAATGTTGGGAGATATTGGCATGGTTATCCCCTGCCTTCTAGTACTTCAACTTTGGGTACTTGGCCAAGGAGTGAGAAATGAGGATCTGTGCTGCCTGGGCCCTGTCCCTGCACCCTTGGCTGTCTCTGGCTTGCTTGGCCATTTTGTCCCCATTCTGCTTCTTGTGCCCTGGGCTGGCCCACTGTGCTAGACGCTGAGCTGAGGCTGAGTGTTAGGCTACAGCCAAGGTTCCTCTGTTGGGAGTTGCAGGGAGACTTCATGGAAAGGATGAATCTGGACTACTATCAAATTACCCTCCTGTTGACTGTTGGAAGGCTGGAATTTCAGACCCAGGAGGTGCAGAGGCAATTTACTGACACTCATTGTTGGCCTGAGTCTTAGCTGGAGATCTGCCTGAGGAGCAGCTGGGTATCAACATGCAGATGCTCCTGCCTCACCCACACTCAACTTCTCTCAATTCTGGTGTCCGCTCTGTGACTTCAATCAATTTTTTTCCTCCCCTGCCAGTGGAGCTGAAAGCTCTTCTTACCATCTGGCAAAGGACTGTGAAATGGCACTGTAGCAGTGCCTGGAAGATGGAGCCTTGGGGGTCAGAAGAGGACAGCTCCTGGTAAGCACAAAAATCACGGGTATTTACTGAGTACTTACCTGGTGACAAACACTATGCTAAGTGCTTATGACATGATGCCACGCAAGTTAGACATACGGCCTCAGGTATAGCAACAGACCTCTTGACGATGGCAGAAATGATAGGAAAGAAAAAGTATGGAAATGGAGAGAAAGCAAATTGCATTCTATTTTGGTATTAATAATAGAGCATCTTGGTTTCACTCCCTTAGGGAGCCCAAAATACGATCATTTTTCTAGTTTTCATTATAATCTCTAGAGCTGTATTAGAAGGTAGAAGGAAGGCAACTTATGTATGTTTTCCTTTACAAAACAGGATGGAGTTAGGAAATGAAAAGTGTACCACAAAGATTTTCATCTGTGGTAGGGGAAGGATGGAGACAGATGCTATGATTATAGACTCCATTTTCCACAATTCCACAAAATCAAGTAAGATCTAACCATCCAAGATTCCAGTCACTATTGGTGGTCTCACTTTTACTTTTGTTTTAAAATTAGCAGATAGACATAAACTGAACTCTTGGTTACTGAGGGATTTCTGAGTATCAATATTCAGAAATACCTTTCACTACAAAAAGTAATGTGGCAACATTTTTCCAGTTTGTGTTTCCAATACAGAAGAGGTACTCTCATTGGTTTCTAGAGAGCTCTGTTAAAGTGAAATCCATCCCCACCCAGCCCAAGTGTTCTTTGCCCCTAACTCCTGGCAGTTTAATGTTGCAGACACCATGGTGCTTTCAGAAATGGCAGCCAGTCTTCTGAACCCCTCCAGCCTGTGTGTTGTGCTCAGCCACACTCTGTGCTTTTGTTTAACTAGGTTTGTTTTGGAAGTAATTGGCTCAGCTCTTCTCTGCAAGCATACGTGATTCAGACAGCCTTGGCTTGCAGCTTGACTTCACAGGTCAGTTACACAACAAGTAGGAGGAACTTTGATTATACCCGGCTCTGGGGGAAAATAGTGTAAAGAGCCAATGATGAGCTAGTCGCTCTAGCATTGAACTTAGGATATCTTCCCACTATTTTCTTCTCCCTCATTGCCATAAGAATGTGAACATGAATGTAGGAGGAGAAGGGGGAAACTTCAGGAAACACAAGTAAGTAGCAGGAGAATATAGGCCAGAGTGAAACAAATATGGCAGATTGACTTAACAACCTTCATTTACATTCTCTAGGAAAATGATGTATGAGTGCAGTCTGCTCTGGAAAAAGAGCATATATTTGAATATTCTGTTTGTTTGGAGCCAGAGAGTCCTAAGTTTAAATTTGGTTCTGAAACTTGCTACTTATGTGACTGTAGGCAAGTTGCATACTCTCTGGGCCTTGGTTTTTTCATCTGTAAAGTGGGGATGAGGATTTCGAACAGAGAGGGTTGTATTGGGGAACAGAGATCATGTTTGTAAAGTGCCTACCTAGTTGAGCACCCCATATGGAATGGACTATAAGTTGTAGTTGATAGAATGTATCCGACTGCGCTTTAGCTTCTGTCCTCAACAAAGTGTTTTAAATATGATAGTGAAGTTATCTTTTTATATTCTAATCTTAAATTAATTCTGATTGCACATTAGAATCAGTCCAAGAGTTTAAAAAAATATGGGTGTCTGAACTTCACTCCAGACCAATGAAATCAGAGACCTTGGAAATGGGTCTCAGCACTGCATTTTTCCATTCCCACCACCTCCCCCCACCACCCTGGGTGATTCTCAGAAGCACCCAGGCCTGAGAATCACCAAGCCTTCCATTTCCACATGAGCCCTTTGAGAGCAGAGAGCATATTTTTCACTTGTGCATGGTGGGCTGCAGTCCATGGGGTTACAAAGAGTTGGACACGACTGAGTGACTAACGCTAACACTGTATCCCCAGGCTTAGCCAAATATAGGTGCTCAGTAAATGTTTCTTGAACTAAATTCCAACAAATGGAGAGAAGTTGTCCACATTTCCAAGACTGGTCTCATATGGCACATTTCTTGGGCAGCAGATGAAGGCAAGAGATACCAGCATCTTATTATTCTCATAACAGGGATTTAAAAGTGCAAGGTAAAAAAGATCAAGGTCCTTCAGCTGACACGTTACCTATCATGTCATTTATCACGGGTCCTCTTTTTGGCTCTTCTGTTGCCAAGGGATCAGAGAGAAGTGAGATAGTAGAATACTTTGGAAAACTCCATCAGTTGAAAAAAAAAATTACCACCTTTTTCAGAAGAGTTTTTTTCTTGAAAGAAGGAAAAAGTCAGACACTGCCAAGGTAGATAGTGGCAGTTATCTTGGGTAAGATTCAGAGCTGCAGAAAAGAGAAATCAGTGACGCAGATGGGGTGCAGGTTTGGGGCTATTTCATGCACAAATATATGAGGTGAGACCTCAGCATATACAGTAACAGTCTTAGTCATTATCTTGTGAGAATGTCCTTAGGGTTTTCACAGTATTAGTTTCTCTTTCGTGGGCACCTGGCAAGACTGTATCTCCCCCAGTCTGCAGGCTCAGGCAGAACCATATGACTTGCTTTGACCAAAAAATATGGGAGCAGGAGTTACAAGTGTTAATCCTGGGGAAACTTTTAAGAGCCATTGTATCAGGTTGGCCACAAAGTTCGTTCAGGCTTTTCCATATTGTCTTAAAACTTTTTGGCCAACCCAATACTTTGCTTCTGCCACAACAAGGTAATTAATGACTGCTCCATCACCCTGGGGCCTGGACTGAGGACCACGAAGAGCAGAGTTCTCAGCTGACCCATGGTGGAGATATAGCATGAGTGAGAAGTAAACTTTTGTTGTTTATTAACTTAAGTTCTTGAGATTTGGGGATCATCTGTTATCATAGCACAGCCTTGCCTATCATAGTGGATACTTAGGACAAACAGCTTCAAAGCCAAGTGCTTCCTCTGTGAAAAAGAGTAAGCAAAATCATACACAAGATTGCTTGAAACTGACAGCTTCACTCCTCTTTCACTTCCCATATGTATAAAATCGATCAAGTTTTGGCAGTTCTTTAATCCTCAGTTTCTCTATCTGTAAAAGCCACTGGATTATAGATGTGAAAACACATCATCTTCATTAAGCGTTCAGCAGAGTGCCTGGTGAATGAATGATGACGCTAGATAAATACTAGGTTAAACAGTCCGATTATTTGTGGAGTAAATAATGGGAAAGCACAAAAGTATGCAATAAATATTTGCTAAGTGAATTCATCAAGAAAGCTAAGATAAATAAGGAACCATGAAACTGCAAAACTTATGCAAATTCTTTCAACAGTGGGTTCTCTTTTCTTAAGGTTTCTTTCTCTCTAACCCACCACCTTTGAAATAAGGTAGCACTTCGAAAATGAGGGGAGAAGGAGGCTCTAATAAATTTTATATATATATATATATATACACACACACACACACACACTTTAAGACAGTACTGTCTGGACTGTCTAATGGAGCTTGCTCATTTCTCTTTTCTTCAGCGAACTGATGACAGTGCATTTAGATTCCAGTCCTTTCTCTGAAGATGGCTTGTGTTGGCCTTTTAAAGAAAAGAGGCATTTTGAACTGCCCCTCCCCATCTATCCATGGAAAATGATAGTAGCAAACCACCTGGGTCATGCACTAAGGTTGGTCAGACAGAGAGTAATGCAATAGGTCACTAGAAGGCCCTTTGTTTCACTTTTACCGTCAGCAACTTCTTTCCAATTTAAAGGAGACACCAGCCTAGTGTACATTTTATTCTGCAAAGCCTTTTCTTTGAAAGGTGCCCAAACTGTTTGACACTGTTCTTGTTCCCCCGCAACTTTGCGGAAAAGGTCCAAAGGGAGATCTGGGTAAAATTCAAAGAGTGATCTGTGACCACGATGTTTAATTTGAAAAACCCTGTATGTCTGCTCCACTGGAAAACTAAAATGTGAGCTTCATGTCTCAAATGTCTTGATATTATTTCCTCTATGAACGAGGTCTCACTCCTTAATAGAAAATAGAGTAGCAGAAGGAAGTGAGGTTGGTTCTCGTAATTCCTAGATCTGAAGCTTGAATTAAACATGGGTCGGGGGAGAGAGCACACCTCATCTTCACGTGGAGAAGAGAAGTTTGTCTCTTGTGACGGAACCTACTTTCCAGAAAGCAAGAGAATTACTGTGAAAGCGAATGAACTGAAGGGATGTCAAGTGACAGAGAGGAATCCAGGGCTAAACAAAAATGTGCCACTAACTCTAAAGGATTGCAGTGTCTTCTGTACCCCACCTCAGAACATTCCAGATGCAGGTCCTGAAGGCTAACGGCCTCAGGTGAACTGGGATCCCAGATTAATCTACATGACTATTATGAATAGTTTCATGATTTGGTAAATTTAGTTATGGCATCTACATAAAGTTGTAGCCAAACAAAGAATCACTATTGTGTGTAGAACTGAGGAAAGGGGCAGATATAAGGATCTTTAAAAAATCTTTTTATAATCCCATAAAGCATAAGACTCTTTGCTGTAGAATCAGAAGGAAAGAACATTAGATGGTACGGACAGAGTGGTTGTAAAGCACATGGCTTTTGATCTTGAGCTATCCAGAATCAAGTCCTGGTCCTATGGTCCCCATCCCTGTTATCTTGCATAAGTTGCTTAACTGTTCTGAGCTTAATCTCCTCATCTGAAAAATGAGAATGATAATTACATTTGCTTCTTAGAACACAAGTAAGTGTTCAATAAATGCTAGTAATTAGTTGACTGTCATGGTTTTACTATGTGGGAATGGGAAAGAGGGGCCTTGGTAGGCCCATTGTAATGTTATCCTTTTCTTTCTAAGTCGCATGTATTGAAATACAATTTTTATTGTGTAACATTTGCTCCTTTCAAGTGTGCAGTTCTATGAATTTTGACAAACATGCAGTCATGTAATCACCCCTGACAGTCAAGACAGAGAATATTTCCAACACCCTGGATAGTACCTTATGCCCTTTATGATGAGGACGATGAGATTATTATTTACTGAAATCCATAATAGACTCAGATTTCCCTAGTTTTTCCCTGTTGTCTTTTTCTGTCCCATGATCCCATCTAGGATACCATATTATATTTAGCCCTCATGTTTCCTTAGGCTCCTCTTGACTATGACAATTTCCTGGGCTTTGTTTTACCACCTTAACAGTGTTGAGGGGTACTAGTCAGGTATTTCATGAAATATCCCACTATTGAGATTTGTTTGATGTTTTCCTCATGACTAGACTGGCCTTATGAGTTTTGAGGGGGCTTCCCTGGTGACTCAACTGGTGAAGAATCCTCCTGCAATGCAGGAGACCCTGGTTCGATTCCTGGGTCAGGAAGATCCCCTGGAGAAGGGATAGCTACCCACTCCAGTATACATGGGCTTCCCTGGTGGCTCAGATGGTAAAGAATCTGCCTACAATGCGGGAGACCTGGGTTTGATCCTTGGGTTGGGACCCTGGAGGAGGGCATGGCAACCCACTCCAGTATTCTTGCCTGGAGAATCCCCATGTACAGAGGAGCCTGGTGGGCTACAGTCCATGGGGTCACAAAGAGTTGGACACGATTGAGTGACTAAGCACACACACACACACACACACACACACACACATGGGTTTTCGCATGGAAAACTGCAGAGGCAAAGTGCCATTCTGATCTTATTACATCAAGGGTACCTGCCTATTAATCTGATACGCCACTGCTGATGTTGACCTTGATCATATGGGTAAGGTAGAACTTGTCAGTTTCCTGCACTGTGAGGCTCTTCTCTCTTCCTCCCTTTCATGCTTCCCTCCTGGAGAGAAATCACTACATGTGACCTATACTTCAGGAGTAGGGAGTTATGCTCTGCTTCCTAGAGGGAGGAGTCCTAGGTAGTTATTTGGAATTTTTTTTGCACTGAAGGTGTGTCTCCTTTCTTTCATTTACTTATTTATTCTACCATTTATTTATTTGTATCTTATGAGCTCATGGATTCTTATTTCTTTAATTTAATTTTTTTGGCTATGCCTCAAGGCATGTGGGATCTCAGTTCCCCAGCCAGGAATCAAACCCACACACCCTACATTGGAAGCTCAGTGTCTTAACCACTGGACTGCCAGGGAAGTCCCTTGGATTCTTATTTTATGCTTTAGGCTATAAGCCAATATGACTTTATTTATGTTATTGCTCAGATTGTTCCTGCTTCAGCTACTGGCAGCTCTTTCAGATGTCTCCTCATCCCACCCCATCATGGTGGGGTTTTTCTTTGAGTGCGTTCTTACCTTCTGTCACTACAAGAGGCTGCCCCTCATCTTGTGCATTTCCTCTCCCAGTCCTACAATCAGCCAGTTCACCAAGGAGCCCTGGTAACTTTTATTGAAGAATAATGTTAGGAATCAAGATCTGGGCACTAGATGTGCTTGTTGCTACTGAGATGTTGCTTCTAGGCTGACAGAGCATGAAGTGCTTTTTTCCCTCCCAACTTTTAAATATTTTTTCACATCTGCAGAAAGCCTGAAATAGTACAAAAAACAATTTTGTGTGCTTCACCTCGATCCTTTTTTCCCCCTGAACCATTTGGAAATAAGTTGTAAACATGATGACATTTAATTCCTAGCTCCTTAGTCATGAAAATCAAAAGTCTCAAAACATTAACAAATGTCCCCTGGGGTCACAGTCACCTCTAGCTGAGAATTGTTGGTCTAGACACTTTTAGCAGGTCTACTAGGTGATATTGTGTACTTATTAATGTATCATATCAGGAGACACATGGTGTTAGGTTATATGGACCCAGTGATGGTGATGTTTAGTGCAATAGCTTGGTTAAGTTGGTAACCAGCAAATCTCTCTATTGTGATTAACTAGTAGTTATGGAAGTACTTTGAATCTGTGTGATTATTCTGTTCCAGAACAATTTTCCACCTAATAACTTTAGCATCCACTGATGGTTCTCCCTTGAGTCAGTACAGTAGGGGGTGTAAAATGAGAATTTTCTAATTACTTTCCCGCATATATACCAGGTGAAAATTTACTGTAAAGAAGAGCTTTCTGCTTTATTCAGGTTTTGTCCTCTCCTCTTCGTTGCTGTTTTTAAAATACCGTTCTTGATGGATGGATTGTTATTTATTTATTTTTGGCTGTACTGGGTCTTCGTTGCTGCTTGGGCTTTTCTCTAGTTGTGGTGCGTGGGCTTCTTATTGCAGTGGCTTCTCTTGCTGTGGAGCACAGGCGCTAGGGCTTGTGGGCGTCGGTGCAGGCTCAGTAGTTGTGGTGTACAGGCTTAGTTGCTCCGCAGCACGTGGGATCTTCCTGGACCAGGGATTGAACCCCATGTCTCCTGCATTGGCAGGCAGATTCTTTACCACTGAGCCACTAGCGAAGCCCCTGGATTTTTACTTCTTGAATTGTAATTCTTTATCATCATTTTTTTTATGTTCAGATTGTCCCAAATTGGCCACTGGGAGCCCATTCACACTAATTACTAAGTCATTTGTATGAATATGTAACCCACTTACATGGTTCAAATCAAGAGCATGTAAAAAGGTATACTTAGAGAAGTCTCACGCCCATTCCCTTTACCCTTTTCTCTATGGGTAAGCATTTTCATGGCTTCTCAGGTGGTGCAATAGTAAAGAATCTGCCTGCTAATGCAGGAGGTGCAAGAGACATGGTTGGATCCCTGGGTCAGGAAGATCCCCTGGTGTGGGAAATGGCAATCCAATGCAGTATTCTTGCCTGGAAAATTCCATGGACAGAGGAGCCTGGTGGGCTACCATCATGGGATCACAAAGAATTGGACATGACTGAGCATACACACACAAGCATTTTCATTACTTTCTGATTTATCTTTTCTGTGTTTCTTAAACTAAGTAAAAAAATGTATATACACACACAAATATCTTATTTAACTATCTTTTCTTACCAAAAAGATGGCATGCTATGTATGTTCTTTTGTACTTTGCCTTCTGCTTAACAGTATATTGTAAAATCACTATCAGTTCATAGAGATGCTTTCTCTTTTATGGTTGGATAAAAGAGTACATGTCATTTAGTTGATTCAATGTCCATTAGTTCATTCAGTTTCTATTAGTATGTGTCCATTAGTTGATTCAATGAATTTCTTCCACCAAAAGGCATTTATGCCATTTAAAATAGTTTATAAAATGTTTATACCACAAAAATAGGCTTCCCTGGTGGCTCAAATGGTAAAGAATTTGCCTGCAATGCAGGAGACTCAGGTTTGATGCTTGGGTCAGGAAGATCCCCTGGAGAAAGGAATGGCAACTCTGGTATTCTTGCCTGGAGAATTCTATTGACAGAGGAGCTTGGAGGTCTACAATTCATGGGGTCGCAGAGTCAGGTACTACTGAGTGACTAACACTAAACTATACCACAAATAATACCACAGTGAATAACATTGCGAGTATGCTGTTTTGAGTTTGTGGATGCATATCCTCAGGACAGATTCCTAGAAGTAGTGTCAGGGGGTCAAGGGATTAGTTCATATGTGATTGTGTTATGTACTGCCAGCTGTTCAACAGTAGTTGTACCATCAGTCACAAGTAAGACTGCCTTCTTATAGCCTTGCGTGTACAGTGTGTTATAAGCTTTTGAAATCTTGCCAATCTGATAGGTGAGAAATAGTATGTTACAGTAGTTTTAATTTGCATTTCTCACATAATGACCGAAGGATCTTGTCTTATGCTTAAGGGCCATTTGTTTCATGTGATTTTTAAAACCTGTCTCTCTCTTCATAATTTTCTGGCTCCTCTTACTTCATACCTAGAAATCTGAAATAGTCATCTAGCTGGTTTCTCTGCCTACAGCCTCACTCTCTGTCAGCTACCCTGAACATATTAATAATTATCATAGTTACAAAATTAATCTTCTTAAAACACCTCTTTAAAAAGCATTTTTTTTTCCTGTAAGAACCTTCAAATTATTCCCTTTTAGCCACAGGACACTTTTAAACTTATGAGTCCAGAATTCAAGTTATGGTTTTCATCCACTTCTCTAAACTTCTCTTTGCTTATTCCCTTATATTTATAGTCTTATGTTCCTTCTGCAAAATTAGTACACTCAGTGTCTAATCCACGGTAGAAATTCTTCCCTCCAAACCTTTTTTCTTGCAGTTCTAAAGCCCCTCCATGGTGCAACCCTGTTCTTTTATCCATCTTAATTCCATGGAAATTCTTAAGACTTATGTCAAGTCCCATTTTCTTGGAAGCCTTCCTTAATCACTTGAGTGCCTGGGGGTTTCCTGCTTTGCTAAATTCACTTGGTACATATATTTATCCCCTTAATTGGCACTTAGTTTAAATAGTCTTTTTTTTCTTTTTGCGGTTACTTAAAAATTTTCAAATTCATGTATATTTCCCCCCGAGAGTAGGAACTACCACTATTTTAGTAAGCAGATATTAACCAGTTTTCATCGTCCATTTCTGAGCCAAGATAAAGGCACATTAACCTCTATTTTACTAATAAGATAAGGAAGTAAAGAGATCTTATACAATTTGATGAAAATCAATCATTAAGTCAGTGGTGATGTAGGTATGGGCCCCACATCTTAGGTTATAGTTAAGTGTCAAGTGTAAAAATGATTCTATTTGCTCATCCTCTCAATTAATGAAGAGATATAATATAGGACACTTATGTAGATTTATCTTATTTAAAATTTCCATTTAAGGTATTGGTTAGAAAGACAAAGAATTTGGCATTAAATCCTCTTAGAATAAAATGGTATTATGTAAAATGCGGTTTTTGCCTGAAGAAAGGCCCATGAACACAATTTGACTAGAGAAAATATATCTAAATCCCTTTGTGTTCTGAACCATGCATCTCCATTTTGAATTTGGGAAACTCTCAAGGCTTTGCACATTTATTGTGCTTTTATTATACCTTAGACATGCTGCTGGTTCTAGTGGGAGCAGAGTATATAAGGCACAGAGTTTTGTTTGCAAGTACTGATTACTCTCTAAGCAGAAAGATATGTACACACCAAATATTACATAAATCATCAGTAAAAGGTGTGATCATTGACCTGCCAACAAGGAAAGACAAGAAAAAAGAATTCAATTGGAAAGATAAATGAAAGCCTCAGAAATAAGATGATTGATTTCAGCTAAGGCAGTCCCAGAATAAACAAGGTCCAACATTCAGAGATTTTTATAAATTAAGAGAAATTTTCAAATTAGAAAGTAGCAGATTGCTCTGCGTCTCTCTATGCCTCCCTCTCCTGTAATCCTACCACACTGTGCAGCTCTCTCTACTCTGGCAGGTTGACCTGTAAAAGACATGGTTCCAGGTGTGCCACTTATAGCAGCCAGAGGGGTCCTTACAGCAGAATCTCCATCATATGGCCTTTGAATTCCCTCTGCCATGGCCAACACTCTGCACACAGTAGACAATTAAAGTTTCTTAAAGGAGTAAATGTAGTCTTTTAACAGCACTTTGTAAAGTGAATCAAACTATCTAATGTACCTCTTTTTTTTTTTTCAGATTGATTCTTTTGGACTTTGAGTCTCTAGATGGCTGGGGTCTTCTATGGAATTTCTTTCCCAGGGAAGATGGCTCAGTTTCATCTTTAACTGAATCAAGTAGGGGAGGGGTGGTGCAATGCACGGTTGTCACCGTTCCCATCCCCATGCCAAGATTCTCACTGATCCTAAATAAGTCCACACACATTCATCCATCCCTTTAAACTTTTAAGAGTCAAAAGCATAGGTTTGAGATTTTACACACATGCCCATGCATGTACACACACACACAAACATACGTGCACACACACAGGCACACACCCCTCTATCCATGATGCATAAAGATGTTAGCATGGACACACAATACACGATAGCAAAGGTGTAAAAAGAGACCACAAAATTTAGCTGGGAAAATGAGCAAATGAGCTGGGTAAGGGCAAATATGGTCCGAAATGGGCAAAAAAGTGAAATTAAGATTGTCAAAACATTTATCCTTGTTCCCTGCAAGAAAGACCACCTCTTGTCTCTTCATAAGAAACACTGGGAATTGCTCATCTTTTAGATTTTAATACTTTCATTACTTAGTTTAGATCTGTTTTTGCTTTCTAAAAAATTAGTATTTTATCTTTAAATCTCTTGACCCTAAATGCTACTTCCTTCTTGCATGATTGTCCTTTCCTAAAGTTGAGTTTCATGAAGACAAGTGACCTATCCATTGCCTCAAAAGGGAGTATCTCTCCCGGTAACCGCGTTTGTGTCAGAGTTAGCCTACATAATGGATATTGATGATGACAACAATGACGAGAGTCCCTGTTGAAGGAATGACAGGAGAGGATGTGTGAAGGACACAGTTGTTTCAACTCTAAGCAAAAGGGACGATGACATACCTAAGCTGCATCCCAGACACCCTTCTTCACAAGGCACACATTCTTCATAGTCTGGATCTTGGATTTCACCTACACAATATAAAGAGAAATAAAGCACAATTTCACTTTACTTTCACTGAATGGAAACACAAATAATTGCTATAAAAATATGTTGGTGTGTAGCTTATTTTCAAGCAAATTGTAGAGCAGTTATGAAACTCCAAACCGTGCTTTGGAGATAAGTACGTCACCCACGTTTTTTATCTCCTTCTATTAATTTAAAAATACTTAGTAGATTGGATTAGCTTGATCGGCTATAAGTAGAACAGAGTTAGACTGTATGCCATGCAACTAGTTTTGAAGTCAAGTTGGTGTGCTGTATCTATTAAAGAAGTAAGTTCTGTTTTGAAAATGTGGTTGGGTATATAAAATGATGAAGCTCTATCTCCTTATGTCTGTTGTCGTAAATACTTTTTAAAAAGTTTTAAATTCTATACTACCTTAGTAGGACTTCCCAGATGACACTAGTGGTAAAGAACCTGCCTTGCAATGCAGTAGACTTAAAAGACACAGGTTTGATTCCTGGGTTGGGAAGATCCACTGGAGGAGAGCATGGCAGCCCACTCCAGTATTCTTGCTTGGAAAATCCCCTGAACAGAGGAGCCTGGTGTGGGGTACAGTCCATAGGGTCACAAAGAGTTGGACATGACTGAAGTGACTTAGCACACATACAGCAACCTTAGTAAGCATTAAGAAGAAAAAAGAAAGAGGTCTTCATTATTCTAGAAATGTGCTAAAGCTCGCTCAGTACCAGACCAGGCATAATTCTTATACAGCAGAGAAAGTCTGCATCATTTTACATTAACAAGAGCAAAATCTATATGTATTGCTTTTTAATTCCCTTCTTGCAGTGTAAGTAGGAATTGAACAATAACAGTAACACATATATTCCCAGAACATTTTTATATTTCCAGGTCATTTTAAGTAGGCTGACTCTCACTGGCTCCTGCCAGCAAGCAAGCACAGAGCATGCTATGCTCTTCCTCTCACAAATGAAGAAACCAAGGCGTGGAGAAATAGATTGATTTTGCCCAGGATCTCATAACTAGTGATTGGGAAGGAGAGTATTGTTGGCCAGGACATTTGAATTCTAATCTGATTTTCTCTCCCATTTTACCTTTCCCATAAACCCTCCACTGGAGTTCACCTTCTATGTATGTGATTAGCTGCATTCCTTAGTCCTTGGATTGTGTCTAAGCAAACGCTTGGGGAAAGAGAGCAGGGTAGGTATCACTGTCCCCACTTGTGGTGTAGATTCGTGGGAAATCATCCAGGTGTGACCATTGCACCAGGTAGATATTCAAGTCTCTGGGGCATCCAGGGTACAGCCCCTTTTGTCTGCAGTGGCTCCAAGGCAGCTTTACCTTGTCCACATTCTAACTTCTGGCAGGTGTGATTGGAGGGCACCAGGAAGTAGCCGTGCACACATCGTGTGCAGATGTGTGTGCTGTGACAGAGCTCACAGTTGTCTGGGCAGGGCTGGCAGGTGTGGCCCTCGTCAGGGTAGTAGCCTGGGGGGCAGCTCTCTCGACACTCTCCCCAGTACAGGAACCGCTCTCTGCCATGCTTATCTAAAGAGAAAGGAGCAAAATGAAAGGAGGGAAAATGAACAAAATTAGCTATGAAGATAACAATAGCTGAAGACATTTTGTTTGAAAGATGTGACCAAGTGCTTTTACTCCCAGCAGATCAAGGAGATAAGAATAGATTGAATGAAAAATGCAGTCTCTTTGAACTTTTAGTTGAAAAGATTTCCTTGAACTCCTTTTGGTGTCAGTGGAAGCTCTCAGAGTTGGTGACTATAAAGATCCCATGAGAATAAACAAGTGCTTGATGCATTTCTATGATAGTGCTATCTTTTAGAATGATTTTGAATTCTGTTATCAAAATCACATGCTTGTCTTAATTGTATAAGGACTGAATTTTTGCACAACTACCAACTCCTGTATTGACAGCCTACTGAAGCTCTCAACCAAACACCCCTCTTTGACTCATTTGCATGAATTCCTGGAAGTCCTGCCAACATTGGACTCTACAAGGAAAGAATCAGCAGTACCCCCAGTATGAGACTGGGAATTTGCTCCTGTGGAGAATCCAATGTTGCTACTAGAGAAATGGTTGCAAACTATCATAATACAATTTTAAAACCACACCCTTGAATTATGAACTCAGAAGCGCCCTTTTTTTCTGATGGCAGTTTCATGCCAGAAATTTGCTGGTCCTTACAGAACAAGATATATAAAGAGAGCCTCCAAAGAGGTGGTTAAAAAAGAAAAGTGTTTGCAGTTTCCAAGTTAGACCTGGAAGAACGTTATCCTCTAAAGGAAAGGAGTGTTTGGGAGGATGCAACGAGCATTTGGTGATTCTACAGCTACAGATCAAGGTTTGGAGCACAGAATCCTAATCTGGTGGGACCTGGAATCTCAAGAGACCACCCAAAGGTCAACTTTCCAAGTTGTGTTCTTTTCAGTCCACCATAACTCATTGAGAAAAGATCCTGCTTTACAGAGTGCCAGCCTTCCCACACATAGGTAGTAAGATGTGAAGGCTAGCAGTGACAAGCCCACCCTATCCTCCACCCTCCTGTCCATCCCCTGCACCTTCCCTTGATGTCACCTCAGGATCCAGAGGCTTGGGGACAGCTTGGCATATGGTTATGAGTTTTAAATATATATTTATTGAATGATTGAATGAATGAGTGAATTCATATTTGTCAACATTCCTGTTTTTCCAAACATATCCAACTGGATCAACAATCTTAGAAATAAATGATGATTTCAGATATTAGAAGAAATGTTATTCAATTCCATTTTGATTGTTCAGATATGGCTTTGTTATTTGAACCCCTTTGGGTATTATAATTTGGGCTTAAAGGACAGAGATTTAAAGGGTCTTGTTTAAAATACACGGACTGTGCAAAAGGAAGTCACTTAGGCACCTTCAAAATGGCAGGCTTTCCTCACCTGCTTGGGTCAGGATTATGCCAAGATTTGATCATATTTCTAATAGCTTGACAGCATGGCAGCTCACTTAGCTTTGGGTGATAATTTGGATACCTCAATGATTTGCATATCATACATAAAATTTTGGCTACTTGCCCAGAATCTCAGAATTTAAGTTCCTGTAATGATATGTAGGAGAAGCTGGTTCTGATAGTAGAAGGGCTGATATTTTTGTTAGGTGCCAAAACCTTTCACATCAGCAATGTGAGACGAAAGTTAAAAAGCGAAAAACTCCCAGAGAGGTTCAGGTTGGCTTTCATTTATACTGAAGAGTAATTAATTATTTTCAGAGTATTTCTTGGCAGCTGATTTTGTTAGAAGGGAGGGTGGACCAATGTGAAGTCATTGGATGTTTGCCAGAGGAAAAGAAGGTCGAAGATTGCAGGCAGGATGGGAACAGGATTGCTGGGAAGGAAGAAGGAAAGGCTGGGGACTCTGAAAATAAACTTTATAAAGTTTACTTCAACAATTTGCTTACTGCAGCTACTGTATAATTGGTAGAATTTAGCTTTGGGTTCAGTTTGGTAGAGGATAAACTGGGGTGAGAGTTTATTTTCATCAATAGAGCTAGCCTTCTGCCTTTCCAAAAGGATTCAGGCCTAACTTTAACAAAGTTACAATTCAGCAAGAGGTAAAGTTTCTACAAAGAGTTGGGAGAGGCTTATGCGTGTGGATGGGGCTCCTTAGCCAGAGGAATTTCAGCCTTTGAATAAAGCCTCTTGATACAGAACTGCATCCATTCCATCATCTATCTTCTGTAGCACTGAATCATGGATTAGCTGCCCTAATACATGGTCTTGGGATATAGCACTCTTAACAGGCGGAAAACTCTGCTAATCAGAACCTGGCCAACCATCTCCTCTTCAGGAAGCCTCTTTTGCTCACTACAGCTGAAAGTAGTGACATGTGGTAGGGTTACTGCCATTCATTCAGTCTTTAATATCTTCTCATTTTATAACACACGAAGACAAACTTGTTTTTTATTTATTTTTTTTTCAAACTTGTTTTTTAGATTGTTAACTTGAATGTGAGTATCATGCTATCATTTACTGTATCTTCCATGGCACCTATGTAGAATAACTTATACACAGGAGTGGCACAATACATTTAAAAAATTTTTATTGAAGTCTAGTTGATTTAAATGTTGGGTTTATTGCATGCACTTTTGAGCCTGATAGTTCTTCAGTCCTCAAAAACTTTTCTGATGAGATCAGTGGTGATATTAACAAATGTGAAAAAAAAGTTGTGTTTAATTTCTGCTGTACAGAAAACTAACTCGGCTAGAGACTGAAATGCCCATAGAAGTAAGTGGTACAAACAATATCAGTAGTAATAGTAGTAGTAATAATAATCATTATTAATATTTTTTGTGTGTTCCTGTGCAGTTCACCTTGTTCTAAGTGCTTTATTATTTTGTCTCATTTTCATAATAATCCTAAAGGAGGCAGCCATGATCACCATCTTACAGGTGAGAAAGGAAACAGAATAAGCAGGGTAGAGGTAAAATTGGACAGATATACTTTGTTTAAACACAAAGAAATCATTTTAATTTACACAAAGATATGTGTTCTCCCTCATTTTTCTGCAAATGCGTGAAACTATTGATTTATTCTTCATTTTTCTTTGTTTTATGACAAGCAAGAATAAAGCTAAATAATTCTTCCCCACCAGTAAAACCATGTAAATGTCATGATGGTGGTAACTGACAGCCTCAGGATCAGTGAGACAGCTGGGAGGGGTGGGGACTATGGCAAATAGAGAGCAGCCTGGAGGTCTCTAGTCAATCATCTGAGGACCAGAAGGCGCACTGTTGCCAAATCTTCCAGGTTTTCAAGAGAAAAAATTTTTTTAATTTCCCAATTTCATTCAAATTTTTTAAGTGTAGGGCAAATAAAATATAAATCAGTCCCTGAACCTATTTGCAGGACAGCGGTGGAGACACAGACATAGAGAACAGACTTACGGATATGGCGAGTGGGAGGAAGGAGAGAGTGGAATGTATGGAGAGAGTAACATGGAAACATATTCATTACCATATGTAAAATAGATAGCCAGTGGGAATTTGTTGTATGACTCGGGAAACTCAAACCAGAGCTCTGTAACAACCTAGGATGGGGAAGAAATTGGGAGGGAGGTTCAAGGAGGGAGGGGACATAGATATACCTATGGCTGATTTATATTGATGTTTGGCAGAAACCAACACAATATTGTAAAGCAATTATCCTTCAATTAAAGATAAGTAAATTTAATTATATAAAATATAAATCAGTCCCTCATGAAGTCAAATTTGGGAACAGGCATATGTAGGGACGGAGAAGGCAATGGCAACCTACTCCAGTACTCTTGCCTGGCAAATCCCATGGACAGAGGAGCCTGGTAGGCTGTGGTCCATGGGGTTGCTAGGAGTCGGACACAACTGAGTGACTTCACTTTTACTTTTCACTTTCATGCACTGGAGAAGGAAATGGCAACCCACTCCAGTGTTCTTGCCTGGAGAATCTGAGGGACGGGGGAGCCTGGTGGGCTGCCGTCTGTGGGGTCGCACAGAGTTGGACACGACTGAAGCGACTTACCAGCAGCAGTAGGGAGACTAGAGAACAGTCAAGGGTCAAACTGCAGAGGACCAGAGTGACCATAGAATATAATTTATTGACACCAGAAGCTTTAGAATTGTGAAGGTCTGGGACAGTAAAGGTCATATTTGTGTTTGGAAAAGATTACCCTGCCATCCCACAGGGCTCTGACAGCTTCTAAATGGTGTCACTCAGGGCTGAGGGGACCCTGACACAGCCTCTCTTAGGCTGTTTCTCCTGAAGACTGAATGTGTCTGTCTTAATTTCCTAGCTTTTCACTTTCACTTCAGTGAAGCTTAGCTTTGCTGTCTAGCTCATGCCTCTCATTGTGTTTGCATGCCCTTACTTTCTCCTTCTCTGGAAAAACATCTCTTAGCTTCTCTCTCACCTCCTCAGGGGAAGTAGGTCTGTGTCTCTAGCAGTGTGAACTTATGTTCTGACAGTAAGCAGAAACTGCAAGGTTGTACACACTCTTTAATGAACAGCTGTCTAATCTCACCTGCCTCTTCCCCAGAGATGAGGCTTCTGAGTCAAACAAAGTAATGTCCAGTGGGAGAGCAAGTTGAAGTAAGGGGAAGAAATGAGCAACCAGACTCCCTCACCTACTCCACAGGAAGTGCAGTTGGAAGGCTCATCTCCTTGGCATTCTTGGCAGGTGAAATGACATGGATGACATTGGTTCCTGAATTCAAATTTGCCCAAGGAACAGTTCAAAACGCAGCGGCCATCATCAAAAATCCTAGAGGCAAGCAGACTTTTAGTTTGTAAGGGTGGCTTTGTGGGATGGCGTTAAGTATTAGAACATGTGGTGTTTGTGTTTTGCTGCACAGACTTTGTTTCATTGTTCCAGAAACAAGGGTGATGCCTGGGACTGATCATCTTAGAACATGGGGAGCATTAGTCATGTACCCATCCTTGGCCAAAGATTGGACCCAACAGCAGGCATGCCAGGAACTGGCTGTGGATGTAACCTTGATTCTTGTTTCAAACAAATTAACCAGTGCCCTGGGGATTAAACCTGCACTGTAGGCTCCAGCCAGTCAACACTGAGATGGGAGTCTTTGAACTTTCAAGGCATTTTAGTGGTCTTTGAATCCAGAGGCTTTGGAGAAAGTATCTTTCTTTAGTTATCAGTGTGCCCACACTTTGCAAGGAAATGTCAAGTCCAAGGGCTCTTGAAGCAGCACTATCCTATAGTTTAGGTACTACTTATAAACTTGACCTACACGTATGGCAAGTAATCAATGAACTCTGGTTTTGAGTGTCATTTTTGCTAGTGTTTCCTGGTGTATAGGGTACCACAGTCTCTATTTTCTGACCATGTTTGCCATCACCTACAAGGGCACCACAGATAAGTTAGTATGTGGGCTTCTAAAACCTTTGGTTTTATACACATGCAATATATATATCATAATGTCATGGTTAATATTTTCAAAGTTTTCTTTCTTCTTTCCCTTGCAAAGTAATCCCATGTGATGAAGTAAATTGTATCCAAGAATTTTGCTCAGGAAAAAAAAAATACACAATGTCTAAGATTTTGCTCAGAAAAAAATACACAACGTCTAAGTGCAAGTCACATGAGTAATGTGGATGGATGAAGTGAGCTGGGGAGCTCCAACCCCAGAGTTTCGGATTCAGTCATTCCTCGGGGGAGAGAGCCAAGAATCTGCATCTTTGACAAGTTCTTGGATCGTGTCCATGGTGTTGGTCTAGGGAATTTACTTTGAAAACTTCTCAGCGGTGGTCTAGGTTACTGTGGAACTTGCTAAATGACCTCTACCTAAGTCATACAGGTGGTGCAAACCAGGGTCTCAGAGATCTTTCTTACAGCAGTAGTCACTGTGTCAGTCATGAAGGTGTCTGAGTAGTAGCACACACATGCTCCCCGGAGGGCGTGATGCTTGTATCCACATCCAGGAGAGCTGAAGGCCTGAAAACACTGCTAGGGGTTCTTCCTCTCTCCACCCAGAATGATGTCACAACTCATTCCTGGGGTGGCAGTGGTTTGTCAAACTTCTTCTGTTTCCATAGCTAGAATCAGCCCTACATGGAGGACTGGCATTTCAGTCCTGGGTTTGAAGGAAACTGTGGTGGGGACAAGGCATCCTGAGTATGTGTTGCTTGGAATCGTCTACCTCATCCCTGAAAGTCTGTGTCATTTGCATCTGCTTGGAAATAGAATGGAATTCAGGCCAACCACACAAGAAGGCCGCCTTGTTCTTGGATCCTCAGCCCCTCAGGTTCTGGTCACCCTACCCAGCACAATGGCGTGAATAATACTTTTGGCCCACTGCAGGGTGTGGAGTCCCAGCCCTAAAAAAGACATGCATACGCATCTGGCTGTCCATGTCAGAAGAGATCTCCTGCACCACGACCTGTAATGGGAAGACTGTGCTCTTAGGCCAGACGTTCAGCTGATGGCACTAATGCTAGCTGGGAAATCCTGACCCCACCCTGGCTCTGGTCTCTGAGCTAGAGGATTTGTCAAGGAATAATTTGAATGTGGCTAGTTAAAAAAAAAAAGAAACATGAAAGAAACCTCCCTTTATGAAAAAACTGTGTAAAAGCTTTCTGAGGTTTTTAAACAAGTGAACTACTTTGTTCTTCACTAAGAAGGAGAATGGGGCATGTTTATTTGTGAAGGTTCCTTTTCTTGCTAAATTGAGAAGAAGATGGAAAGTACATCATCATTTTACTCTTTGTGGGAAGAGATGACAGATTGGTTTTGGGGGCAATTATTTCTCTTGAGAGAGTGATCTAATACTGCCAATGGTTGGAACCTTTTAAAACCATTCAGAAACTTGAGTGGGTGTGGCAGTGAATCAAAGGGTGTAGTGGTGCCATGTTTACACAGGGGAAGGGCTGTCTATATTTACTCGAGAGCCTGAGTTTAAGACAGTACTAAGCAAATAATTGTGCCTTAAGCCACCTCCCTCTATCCCTACCTTGAAGAAAGCACAAGTGACCTACTCAGTTTTTGTAAGAACATAATTCTTTATAAAGATTGAATGATAAGGAAACTAGTTGTGCTTGAGTGAAGGACTGAATTACATCATCTCCTGCAAACCCGCCTACCCCAACTTCCTTAAGAAAAATTGTTAAGGAACTTGAAGAAAAAGCCCATCTCAAGTGACACAGATTCCCACAGATACCAACAGATCTTCCCTAGTGGGGGAAAAGAGATCATCTTAGTCTGGGCTTCATGGGGCCGATGAAAATTTTCTTTAAAGCCAACTCCAGCCATCTCTGGGACACCAGTCATCCAGTTTGTGGATTTCTGAGACACCCAAGCAAGCTCATCTGTACTGGGGAAGCCCTACGGTCCCCAGGTCACACGTGCTCTTGGCCTTTTCATTAGCAGTGAACCATTCTGAGTCTAACAGGCCTCATGGAAAGGAAGAAGGTGGTAAAACCAAATGCTTGAAGAGCTGCCAGAGGTGAAGTTCTCAACATTGGCACTAAATGTTCCAGAGACCCCAGTCTGTGTGTGTGTGTGTGTGTGTGTGTAGAAAAGATGCAAGTTAGGGTTAGCTGGACCTCCGTGTTGACTGTTGGTTTGCCTAACTAAAACCGTCACAAGAATATTTACTGTAATTTCTTGGCAGTGTAACAGAATGAAATCTGACAAAAGGTTTTTTTCCCCCTGAATTATGGAAACAGATCAAATAAAACGTTTGAGGGTGGGTCAGAAAACTTTTACATGTTTTTAATTAGTTCATGGACTCTGCAATTCCTTGAGGACTGGGTTGGAAAATTATCCTGGGCAGTGAGGACCATGACATTATAGAGCGATTGAACTGGCCAGAAAGTTCATTCAGATTTTCCGTAAGATGTTCTGGAAAAACCCCAACAAACATTTTGGCCAATCTGAGACATGTTATATAGCAGTGACAAAGACTGTACCCCAAGTTTTTAATTATCTCGAAGGAGCAAAATAAACCCAAAGGTTTGTAGAAAATGTAATGGCAACCCAGTCCAGTATTCTTGCCTGGGAAATCCCATGGACAGAGGATCCTGGTGGGCTGTATATGGTCCATGGGGTCACAAAAGTTGGACTCAACAAGTGACTAAACCACCACCACCACCAAAGGGAAAACTAGAAGATAAAGAAAGGACTTTTCAATTTCCTGTAAAACAACTTCAGAGTTAAATTATTTTTTAAATTTTTATTATGGAAAAACTTAAACATGTAAAATAAATAAGACATAACAGAAACTGCCCCTCACCCAGGTTCTTTCAGCTTCACCAGTTATCAGCACATGAGCAATCTTGTTTCATCTGCATTCCCACTGATTTACTTCTCTCTCATATTAAGAAAACTTCTAAGTTAACGTTTCTTTCCCAGATAAAAACTCCTTTAGGGATGACCTTTATTCTGTCAGTACTAGAGATCCTCCAAGAGCATAAGAATAGAAGGAAACTCAGAGGGCCCAGTAGTCCTGTTTGCCCTACCTTTCTGCCACCCCATGTCCATTTTCTGCCATTCTCTGACCTGCTGTGCCCTACTAGTGCCCACTAGAGACTGCATTCCTAAGCTCACTTTCCTCACTTGTAAGTGGTATTTCCCTTTGGGATTCGGGTGCTTCAGACAAGGAAAGGAAACACCAGCAGGAGATCTGAGGATGGGAGGAGAGAGGTTATGGTAATTATTCCTTCTGGAGCCACAACTCAGGTTCCTCCTTGCATGTTTCTGGAGTGGTTATGTCCCCTCCAGCTCCAGTTTCTATCAAGCCTCTTTTCTTCTAAGGCTACAAGTTTTGCTTCAGGCCTAGGGTATAAAAGCTGTCCCAGTGTTCTGGTCCCTGAGGGCATCAGCCCTTGACTTTGACCCACCACCCCCAAGTCACCTATTAAAAAAAATTTTTATGGACCTTGCACCTAACTCAAAACTGGACATAAAGCAAGTGCTGAAGATTGCCTTGAATAGACCTGATTCCAGTCAAGGAAATACTTTGGAGAACACCTAAAGAAAATAGCTTGCTGCCCTTTTGAGAACAAACAAGTCAATGACTCTATCTTTCAAAATAGTTTCTGAGATCTACACACTTGCTTTTCTATCTTCAAAAGCTAAACCATGGGCTGCTGAATCCAGACTATCCAAATGGCCCAGGAGACCTCTGATCTTCTTGTACCAATGAGCTTAGATTTTTTTAAATGGCCATTGATGGTAGTTGAACTTTTTCTCACTTCTGGTGAGCCTGGGGCAGTCATGACTTCTGCAGGGTACACTGGATGATGGTAGCTGCCTTATTAAACAAATACTAACAAGTTCCCTTGGTTCAAAGATGTTCAAACATGGTGTAGGGTTTGATTTTGATATGGCGAGGACTTAAAGGAGAAACAGAGAAACAGAATGTATTTTCAAAATGGTGTCTGTGTCTAATAATATGCCTCGAAGCTGACTTAACACAAATTCAAGAGGCATAGGTTTCTTAAAGAGACACTTGGCAAATGTTATCACAGCATTAAGAATTCCTAGGAAGACCCTTCTTTTGTTTCCTTCTTTTCCTCCTTCCCTCCTTTATTTCTTCCTTTCTTTTTTCTTTCTTTTCCTCCCTCCCTCCCTCCTTTCCTTTTCTCCCTCCCTCCCTCTTTCTTTTCTTCTTTCTGAGGGAGCTATTTGGAGAGCCAAGCTCATGATGTTAGTTATATACTTTATCAGGTTTGGTAAAACTTCTATTTATTGATTTATTACTGTGTGCTGATCACTAGAGAATAAAGAGACAAATACACAACAGTTCCTGCTCAGGGTATTAGAGTCCAGACAAAGAATTAGATGAAATAACTCTTGCGCATGGCCGAGGGGATGTCCATGCTAGAGATTTTCTTGCCACTGGAGCAGCCTCATTATATTGATCTTGGGAGAGACCCTGCTTCCTTTGCATTTATCAGAGCAGTGATGAGACCAACAAATATTACATACTAGAATTTATTAATAGAGGAATATTGATTAAAAAATACAGTGTGCTCCCAACTCTCTTCACTAGAGATTCTCAGTGATTAGCAAAGATGCTTGTCCCATTCAGAGATTTGCTATTTTCCTCATTCGTTCAGTTACCAAACATTGACTGAGTACCTACTAGTTTCTTAGCACTGTGATAGATAATGGAGGTACAAAGATGAGCATTTTAAGGGGCTTACAGTCTAACAAATAGATTTGTGAATCAGTTTCTTAAAATGTCACAAGTGCAATCATGGAAGTTTGTACAGAGTATAGGGGACATAAAGGTGAGGTTTAATTCTATTGGAAAGAGGTAACAAATGCTTTCATAGAACAGTTCACCCTTGAATTGACTCTAGAAAAGTGAGTAGATATTTTATCAGCAGATGGAGATGATGGTTGAAGGATGGGTGTGCAGAAAGGGATGAGATTCTAGGCATCAAAGCCATCACCACCTTCATTGATGGGAAGGCTTATCTAGTGTCTAGGGAACCTATTCTTATGGTGGTTATGGGGTACCATGGCAAGAGGATGCAACAGAGGTGAGCTGTGGCCAGACCACGGTGGTTTTCTATGTCAGGGGAAGGAAGCTGATTCCTTTTTTTTGTATGCCCAAGGGGTGCCTCCAGGTGGTAAGTACCTCTTCTCTTCATCCTGCCTCTCATGAGCTTGCAACCCCAGGAGATACTGAGGAAGGTCACTCACCTTGTGGCAGGGCAGCCTGTGCAGTCTTCCTGGGTTGGTCCTCGGCACTGGGCACACGAGGCTTCGCAGATCTGGCAGTGGCCGTGCTCATCGATGTATTCTCCTGGGGAACAAAGTCTAGTTGTTTATCTTATTTCTACTTGAGAGCAGCCAGTTCCCTCTGTGGCTGTGCAAAAACAGTGGAGACAATTCAGAGAGAAGAGACCTTGAATGGCTCAGCAACCAGTCCTAAATCCTGACCTTATGTTGCTGTTGTTCAGTTGTTAAGTCATGTCTGACTCTTTGCAGCCCTGTGAACTGCACCATGCCAGGCTTCCCTGTCCTTCACTCTCTCCCTGAGTTTGCTCAAACTCATGTCCATTGAGTCAGTGATGCCATCCAACCATCTCATCCTCTGTTGTCCCCTTCTCCTCTTGCCTTCTATCTTTCCCAGTATCAGAGTCTTTCCCAATGAGTCAGCTCTTTGCATCAGGTGGCCAAAGTATTGGAGCTTCAACTTCAGCACCAGTCCTTCCAATGAATATTCAGAGTTGATTTCCTTTATAGTTACAACTGTTACTCTCCCAAGGGTCCCAGAAGTTAGAACGTCAGAAAGTTACAAGGCAGTGACATAATTCTGAATCTAGTCAACATGTGTTACAGATGTGTTATATAAGTGTTATATGTGTTATTTAAGTAGAAAGAGGCTGAGGCGGGGTGTCCCACAGGACACTGAGTTCCTACTAACTTTCCTGTTAAAACCTAAGGGCTCCTGGCCCACAGAGACCCCAGGTATAATCCTGGTTGAAGTCAAGCCACAGGCGTAACCTGCCCAGATCTTGTCCCACTGCTCCAGGGTGAGGGGTTGATTCTGATTACTAGTCAGAAATGCCAATTGAATCTTGGCTGACATTGGACAGATGTGAGTTGCATCTCACCCTGAGAGAGTAACAATAAGAAGATAGCCAGAGAAGTTCATCTTTCCCAAAGAAAAACCCATATGAGCCCTTCCCACGTTGAACGTTCCATGTTTCACAAACCTGGGGACATTTAAAAATTTTTTCACATGGCAAAGGCAGTGGAGAGAAGCCAGCCTTATTGCTGGTGATAATCCGATAATGGGTCTCCATTCATTGAATTCAACCCTTTATTCACTCTACAGTGTCATTGTCTTAAAAAGAAAAAAAAAGTGAAAAAATGTCTCAGTCAGATCCGAAGACCCACTTTGTATGATGTGGAAACTGATTACACCCAGGAAATATAGTTTCAGATTTCAGTCGAGTCACAACCTTCACTTGCCCCCCTACCTCACCTCAGCCCTGTAAGCCTGTTGAATGTTGTCGGTTTGAGATCCATCCAGCCAGAAGAGGGATGGGGCAAGACTTGCCCCTGGTTAAGTCAAATGGTCTAACTCAAACTCCAAGGTTCACGGCCTGGTTTATTGCAGTTGCCTTGCAAAAAGCCCTGGAAACTTGAACCTTACTGATGAGGAGTGGAGTGAAGTCCACCCCTCTGCCTTTCCCCATAGCTTTACTGAACTAGCAGAGGTGGGTAAGGCAGACCTTACCTGCATAAATCTTCCACTTGCTAGCACTAAACCACAGAAGTGAAAATGAAGAGGCAGCTAGAATTTGCCTTTACATAGCAGAAAAAGCCTTTCACAGAGACTAAGTCTATTTGTTTTGGTAATTAATGGGGAAGAATATATACTCAGAGCAGAGCAAGAATCTAACAGTGGCCCACCCTGCATATCTTGGATTCTTTTCTTCATTGCCGGGATGCAGTGTGGACCAGACAAGTGTAATTTTTAGGATGGGACTGTGGTTCTTAGCCCAGGAGTGATTCCCAGAAGTCCTAGCCCCTAGAAAGTGAGGAACCAGAGGGGCCGAAGAATGCAGAGGTTGTTCACTGCGCTAAAAGCCCAAATCATCTAGTTGAGGCAAAAAACCTCTCCTCCCCCCAGGTTCATCTCACCAAGCCAGGCACTCTGGTGTGGGCAGCCTCTGCCTCTGTAGGGAGCACCCTGTACTAATTCACTCAAAGGTCTTAGAGGACTAGTTGTACTTTTGGTAATCAGCATCCTGAGGCAGAAAAAGCTGAGATTTCTGTTTAGTAGGAGTGTTGGTTTCAAGATGGGACTGTCTCACTCAATTACAATACAGGCATTGTATTTCTGCAGCCTTTTTATTTATTCAGACTCCCCCATTCCCCCTCTTTGTTATTGCCCTTGCTGAAATCTCTTCCATTTTTGCTGAGGGAGGCACAGTCAGTTGAGCAATGTGATTTTCAGCCCAGGCATCAGCATGATAAAGAGCAGAGGAGGACCCAGGGTGGACCAGGTAGGAAGAAGCAGATCATGCCTACATGGCCAATGAAAATGATCCGTATTTACAGAGTTCGATGACAGCTATGTGTCTTTCAAAAGATGTGTGCTGAGTGAAACAGGAATGAGAGATAGTCACCGAGACTCCTAAACCCAAAGAAAGTGTATTCTAGAGAAATGTAGGATCATGGAGAACACAGCTCACTCATTCATTCATTCCATGGATATTTTTTGAACTTCTGTGTGCCAGGTACTCAGTGAGATTTAGATACACAAAATTTAAAAGGCCCTTTTCTTGGGTTTGCAAAGATATTTGGGTAGAATGATTTGTAGAGATAGTTATAATACAAATGCTGGCCACATGCCTTTGACTTTTTGCACAGTCTAGGTTAAGGTCTTAAACAAAAAAGCAAGGGCATATGCTAGACTCTGCTAGACCTAGAGGTCAAGACCGTCTCTGTGCCTTAGCACCCATGTCTGTAGGAACTGACACAGTGATGTGGGTCTCCCAGCTCCTAGTATCCATCTACCTTAACCTCCATGATATATCAGAGGCAATGCTAGGGTAGGATTTTAAACTAAATACACCTTGCTCTGCTAAATCGAATGCTACTTAGCTGGTTCTGAGAGTTGTCCCATATCTATACCCAGAATCTCCTTTGTATTACAGGTGATGCATGGCTAGGTCAAGCAAGGGTTATCCAGTTATTACTGTGAAAATTTAAAATTCTACTCTGTATCTGATTTGCCTCTTCTTTGGCTTCCGTAAGCCAGTAGGTGGCACTGACAGCTTGGACTTGTACTTCTTGATCTGCTCACCTATTATGGCCTCTGTTGGTGTTCACAGAATGCCAGCTTAGATATAATCATCACTTGGAATTGCCCCATCTCGAGTGAAATTTCAAGTACACACACCAAACACAACCTTCTTATGCCCCACTATGAATCTAGCGTACCCTAGGTGGAGCCCTAGGCTGCTTGGTCATCTTTTTCATTCATCCGTCTAGTTCCCTCTTGCATTCCTTATTTGGACTAGGCCAACCTTTCCAAGACCCAAGTCCCACCCATTTTATCCTCACTGTTTCTCAGAATGTGACGTCACTACCTAATTTGCTGTTAAGATACTGAGTATCCCTGGCATCTTTTTTTTTCTTTTTCAGTGTCAGAATTCCTGTGTTATTGACTGTTCACTTGTCCCCTGTCTTTGAGGAAGTTACTTTTCTTTTTTCCTGGCCATTGTCAACTCTCCCTCTAATGCTCTTAGTCCTTCCTCAGAGTATTTCCCCACCAGTCTTTCTTTAGTGTTTTCTTCACGTCTTCATCCTCTGATCTGTAAAAGTTCTCCCCAACCTAAAACCAACCTTCCCAAGCATTTTTCTTCCCTAATAAGTGACTCTTCAAGCCTTTTCCCTCCTACCATTTAGAAGCTAAATGGAGAAAACCTCATAACCCAGAAGCTTATGTAAGAGAGTCAGCGTAGGACAGCTAAACTGTTCATCTCTCTCCTGTCTGCACGCCTCTTAACTTGAGAGCAAGTTCTGGCTTTAGAACAGATGAGAAGAGAGGAACCTGCCCCATTTTTCATATTTATGTAGATGTCCGATTAGTTACATAAACTACTACCCCCAGCCCTTGGAGGCACAAAAGTTCCACTGCACATTTGAAACCAAAAAAATAATAATAATAATAATAATCCCAGATTCCAACAACGCAGTCACTTTTTTTTTTTTTTTGGTTGTTGGAACAATAAATTCTTGTCATCTGTCTTCATTGCACAATGAAGCTGAATGTTTATGACAGGCGTGATATACAAAATTCTTAGGAAAAGTCACTTTTAGCACAGACTTCAGGGGTCAGTATTTTTGTTCTCCACCTCATCCTACAAGCTCTTCCTTCTGGTGTCTTCATTCATTATTATCATGTCCAAATTATCTTTCTTCTGTCATCAAAAATTTTTTCACTCTCCTTTTAGTTTCTTTCTCATCTTCTAATAATTCAAAGGACACTGAGACAGTAGGGTCTCCTGGTTGGGAATGATGTCTCTGTAGACACAGCTTAAAAATTAATGTTTGTAAAAGAGGCTTAGCCTGCCCATTCTACCTCTTGATGACATTGCAGAATGTGTTTGTTTCAACAAGTCTAAGTTATAAATAAACTTTATGAAATCATCCAGAATAGGTGAACATTGATTACCTCCTCCACAGACACTAAACTTGGTCAAGACTCACATGACAATATTTTTTAGGCTTACATGGGCCAGAAGAGCTTCTTGTCTCCCGTGGAAATGCTGTGCTTTCTTTTGTACCTTGCAATATTTCTTTAATGATTGGAGCCAAATTTATTGTAATATTTAAGCAAATATATAAATTAAGTAAATTAATAAACATATAAGTAGATTATAATGTGAGTTTAAAACAACTTTTTATCAAGGGTGATTAATTAGAGAAAATCAGGAGGGACATTGGATAAGAAATGAGTCATTTGGGTTTTGATCCAGGTATTTCAGTGAGCAAACTTCAGTTCAGTTCAGTTCAGTCGCTCAGTCATGTCTGACTCATTTTGTCCCCATGAACCGCAGTACGCCAGGCCTCCCTGTCCATCACCAACTCCCGGAGTCCACCCAAACCCATGTCCATTGTGTTGGTGATACCATCCAACCATCTCATCCTCTGTCGTCCCCTTCTCCTCCTGCCCTCAATCTTTCCCAGCATCAGGGTCTCTTCAAATGAGTCAGCTCTCCGCATCAGGTGGCCAAAGTATTGGAGTTTCAGTTTCAACATCAGTCCCTCCAATGAACACCCAGGACTGATCTCCTTTAGGATGGACTGGTTGGATCTCCTTGCAGTCCAAGGGACTCTCAAGAGTCTTCTCCAACACCACAGTTCAAAAGCAACAATTCTTCTGCGCTCAGCTTTCTTTCTTGGGGTACCTGAGTCATCTGTAGACCTCTGTTTAAGTGCCTTAGCACTCAGATACCAGAAACCATAGAATGTGACCTTCCTGAATGTCTCTACAACCAGAAGTGCTAATCAAATAATACTATTTCTCTGCAGGGATGTCAATAACTAGTTTTCAACTTAAGATACCACTGTGTGAAGATAGTTTTCATGAAAAAAAAATCTATATTATTGCATTTCACCAGCTTAAATAAATATGCTCAGTAATACTTTCAACTAGTTGTAAGTTATATACTAATGAAATAGTTCAGGTTTTAAGGACTCATTAAGTGTAGAGTTTTATAGCAAGACTCAAAATATGAGGCCATCAACTGAGACTGTAATATCTTCACTTAAAAGTCTACACAATTATTCATCCTTAAACAGGAAGGAAATTTCTTATACATGCTACAACATGGATGAACCTTGAAGACATATGCTAAGTGAAATAAATCGGTCACAAAAGGACAAATATCACATGATTCCATTTATATGAGGTACCTAGAGTCATCAGCTTCAGAGGAACAGAAAGTAAAAGGGAAGTTGCCAGGAGCTGGGGAAATACAATGGGGGAGTTAACTACCTAAAGGGTACAGAATTTCAGCTGGGGAATATGAAAAAGTTCTTGTGATGTATCCTTGGTGGTAAGGGTTGCACTACAGTGGGAATAGTAATTAATGCTGTAGGTCTGTACATTAATAATGGTTAAAAAGGTAAATTTTATTTTTAAAATTTTCATTTTGTATTGGGGCATAGCCAATTAACAATGTTGTGATAGTTTCAGGTGAACAGTGAAGGGACTCAGCCATACAGATACATGTATCCATTCTCCCTGAAACTTCCCTCCTGTCCAGGCTGCCACATAACGTTGAGCAGAGTTCCCTGTGCTATACAGTAGGTCTTTGTTGGTTATTAAAATGATAAATTTTATATTATGTACATTTTGCCACATACACAAAGTCTACACAAAGAGTTTATTTCTTAGCAGGGAAATACTTAATTTTAACCAAAATCTCAGGCTTATCAGCCTGTGGAGATGCATTTGAAAAGCACCAACCATCTTGGAGAGAGAGTTTGTTCCACTGAGTGTTGGAAGACCCCTTATACTAAAGGAGGTAAGTGAGGAAGTGGAGAAGGCTGGAAGCTGGCACACTGTCTCCTTTCCATTAGGATTCACAAAGATAGAGTGAGCATCAAGCGACTCAAAGGAAAGGTGTTTTCACAGCCTGGAGGTGTCTGGGGCCCCTGCTGCTCTCTCCTGTCCTGCCAATGAGTCCCCCTTGTACTCCCCCATAGGCTTTTCTAAGTGATGAAACTTATCTTTGGTGACCTCATTGCATTTTCATTCTCAGGCACTAGTGTTCTTCTGTGTGGTTTGTGCAGATGCTCTGAAAGGTTAGTCTGGTACCCACCCCCCACATATCCTGGCACTCCTGCAGAAAGGATAGATCATAAAATGTGGATCTAACATGTTGCAAATGTTTAGTTTCCTTCAACCTGCATGCTGAATGAAGAGTAAGGAATCAAGCATTGATCCTTTGAGTTTTTCCACTGTTGTTGTTTGGACCCTGACCACAGCCTTCTTAAAAAAAAAATGTATCCAGTGTATGCACCCCAGTGTTCATTGCAGCACTATTTACAATAGCCAGGTCATGGAAGCAACCTAAATGTCCATCAACAGAGGAATGGATAAAGAAGATACATATATACAATGGAATATTACTCAGCCATGAAAAGGAATGACAATTGTTCCATTTGCAGAGACATGGATAGACCTAAAGACTGTCATACAGAGTGAAATCAGAAGGGAAAAAACAAGTATCATCTGATATCACTTATGTGTAAAATCTAGAAAAATGATACAGATGAACTTGTTTGCAAAGCAGAAATAGAGACACAAATGTAGAGAACAAATATCCAGATACCAAGTGGGGAAGGGGATGGTTGGGATGAATTAGGAAATTGGGATTGACATATATACACTGCTTTGTATTATATAAAATAGATAACTAGTGGGAACCTAAAAAAAATGTATCCAGTGTGAAGTCTTGGCCAACATACCTGAATAGAGTGGTGATGTAGCAATCACACAAACTCCCATTCTCTGACACCTACCATGTTAGAAATAGTGTTCTAAGCCAATAATGTTTAAGCCAAACAACAGTCTGTTTTATAAATGAGAAACTGAGGCTCAGAGAATTAAAAAATTCATTCAACTACATCAGTCACAGTGTTGGGTTGTGACCCAGATGTGTCTGAGCCCATGCTCTTTCTGCAAGATTTCCCTGGTACAAACTCATTTCCACTTTTGGAGTTCCAAGTAGCTTTGCTATTTATGAAGAGAAAGAACAGAGCACATGTCTGCTCTAAACCACTTGATGAGGTAAGGGTATCAAAAAGGAATTCACTATGTAAACAAATGAACTTTGAGCAGGCATGGTGCACTAAGCAGATTTACTCAGGATTGAATATACCCTCCACATTTATTTTCTCTGATACGATGGCCACCATTTATTAAAAGACAATTCTGTTTATTGAATAGAGATCTTACAAACAGCTTATTCTCTCTACTAGGATAGAAGCTTTTAAGGGAAACCCCCACTTTTTTTTTAATGAATAAAATAATTGATTGGAGCTCTGCAAAGGGATTTTTCTATACTTAACTGCTGTCCAAAACCAAAATAAACTACCTCCTAAGAAATAGCTTACAATCAGAATTATAGTAACCTCTCTCTGGTCCCTCAATTTATATGAAAATTTAGTATAGATGGACTGGTGTCTATATATCTTTTTCTCAATTAAGATAATTTTGCATTGCCTTTATGTTAGTGAAAAATCACTCTTAAGTCTTAGTTAGGGAAGCTGAAATTAAAAAGACACTGAACAGTTGATTTTAGAATTAGGCACAAGAGAACACAAGAGGTATGAGTGTGATTATTATCTGTAATTAAACAAAATAAATGTACAGAGCCTATTGTTAAATCTGTGGATGAGGGAAACTGTGAGCACTTTCCCACAAGCAGGGTTTAGTGGGTAGGAGCCATTTTTTCGCCCATTGGAGGTGTACAAACTGTGGTGATGCTATCTGCTCTCCTGTAAGTGAACCTAGACTCACTGCAGGTTCTTCTGGGCACTCCATCCCTCTCTTCCTCAGAGGTAAGGTTTTACCCCTAGTGCTCAGTGTTCCCACCATTTGTACCAGAGAGACCACTCATGGGAGAAACCATACAGATTCTGATATGTTCCTGGTAAGAGGTTATGTGAGGTTCAATACCCAGTGCTGGAAGTAAGTGACCATAATTTGGGAGAATGACTTGTTTACATTTTGGAAAACATAGCTGATTACTTGAGGCAGGTCACGCTTGGGTGATGCTTATTGAGGCAATGAGTGACTTGAAAGGAGAGGTTGTTGACTAGAGCTTCCTATAAGCCAGTGAGTGATCATGGGTGCTATGAGGCCTTAAGGACTGTACCATTTCCCTGCACTTCAGACCTGATGAAGATGGCAGGTGAAACTAGCAGGGTTGTGGCCCACAGAGCCTTCCTGACACTTTTGAACTAAACAAAGGTCCTAGCCCATGAATTGGTTGAACCCAAAGTCTTTCCCAAGGATCTTAATACAATCTAAGTGTTTTCTGTGATGGTGGGAGTCCTGAACACAAGCACAAGACGAGACTTGTTATCATCCACTGTCTTTGCTATAGTGACCCAGAGAGCCTCCCTAAATAACTGCTTTTATTGGTTGTAGGTTATTTTATTGGTTAAAAAACTTGCTCCTTTTTTTTTTTTTTTTTTAAAACGTAAGTTGGTGCACCCATTGTGGAAAACAGTATGGAGGTTTCTCAAAAAACTGAAAAATAGGACTACCGTATGACCCTGCAATTTTACTCCTGAGTACCTATCCAAAAACCTCCCCCAAATGCCAATGTGAATAGATAATGCAGCCCAATGTTCATAGCAACATTGTTTACAATTGCCAAGATATGGAAGTAACCTAAGTGTCCATCAACAGATGATTGGATACATGGTGTATATATATGTGAGTGTATAAAACACTACTACTATTCCATAAAAAGAGAATAAAATTTTACCATTTTCAACAACATGGATGGACCAGGAGGTTATTATACTAAGTGAAATAAGTCAGACAGAAAGACAAGTACTGTATGATATCTCTTATATGTAGAATCTAAACTAGTGAATATAACAAAAAAGAAACAGACTCATGGATGCAGAGAACAAACTAGTGGTTACCAATGGAGGCGGGAGGGGCAGTGCAGTGTTGGGAGAGTGGGTGTTACAAAGTACTGGATGCAAGATAGGCTCAAGGATGTATTTTACAACATGGGGACTATAGCCAATATTTTGTAATAGCTGCAAATGCAAAGTCACCTTTAAAAATTATGTAAAAATTTTTAAAAAATTAAAAAATAAAATGAACATAAAAGCCCAAACCCATGCTCTTAAGCCCATCAAGGCACCACTACTGTCCCTTCCCCAGTGCCAGTGCCCCTGGGAAGGAACATCCTCAAATTATCCTTCTAATCTTGCTCTGCAGTAACACATCCAAAGTACCGTCTTTGTCTTTCCTCTTCCTCTCTTAATCTTTCCTCTCCCTTCCTTAATCTTTCCTTTTCCTTCCTTAATCTTTCCTTTCCCTTCCTTAGTCTTTCTTCAAGCCCTGCCTGCTAACCTAAGTTGCAGACTAATTGCTAATTAAGAGAAAGAGAAGCTTCTGGAAAGAGAAGGAAGTTGCCTTCCAAGGCCTAGGGCTCCATCTGCACCTGAGCTGGTAATTGACAACTTAGTCTTTCACTGGGTCATCATTAACTCTCCCCATCCTCGGGCAGGGGATGCTGCCTTCTAAGAGATGGTTTGGTTTGCCTAGTGACGTGTCTGAGTGGAGCATGGCACCCAGAACACCTCAGTCCCTTAGTGACTGGGGAAACATTTGATGAGTCAGGCTGCGATATGTTTTGTTGACAGTAACCAGATTGTGCTTTTGAAAAGACTCAAGTGTGGAAATAAGACAGGGAACCAAAGTCTGCATTGTGCCTACAGTGGAGTGCCAGCGTAGGAGGAAGAATTGTCTTGGGTAATGCACAAATTTCAGAGTTATCCCCACCACCTGGGTTTGATTTTGGCTTCCTTCTCCAGCTGCCTGACATTAATCAAGTCACATATTTCCCTGACATTCCTCTTCTGTGTACTGTGGATAATATTTTCTTTCTCACAGAATGTGGTGGGGATCAGATGAGAAAACGGACCTGAAAGTGCCTTGCATAGTGGATAAAAGAATGGTAGCTGCAGTTATCAAGTACTCTGGTGTGTTATCTCATTAAACCTCAAATTAATAAGGTGGGGTGAAGTGAAAGTGTTAGTCGCTCAGTTGTGTCCGACTCTTTGCGACCCTGCCTGGCTCCTCTGTCCATGGCATTCTCCAGGAAAGAACACTGGAGTAGGTAGCCACTCTTTTCTCCAGGGGATCTTCTTGACCCAGAGATTGAACTCGAGTCTGCATTGCAGGCACATTCTTTACCATGTATGAGCCAGGGCAGGAGCTATCAACTTAATTGGGAATTTAAGCATCAAAATGTTAACTCTCTGACCATCACTCATATATCCTGCTCTCACTAGATCCCAAATTGTGCCTTCTTCACTACCCTTGAGGGGACTTGAACATATTGCCTGCATAGGCCCGTGGCAATGAGGCAACTGAAATTAGCAACCTGTATATGGAGAACAATCCCATCTCAAAGCAATTCAGCTGCAAGACACAACTTGCACACCTCACGTACCTCATGCAGGCAAGGTCATCTTCATACATAATTAGCAGCCCCTTGGAGCCAGCCTCCCTCTATCAGAGCAGGCAGCTTTCCCTGCATTTAGCTGTGGAAACTTCTGAGGCCGTGACTATGCCCTTTTCAGGCTGCTGAGATAGAAGTTCGGGAAGGCACATGAGGCTTTTTCCAAGCAGAGTCTCACTGAGTCAGGCACAGAGCGTGGGATTCTGTGCCGCATGCTGGGGTGGGCACTGCAGTTGGACAGCCAGGACAGGCCCTAGCTTCTTTCCTTGGCTGTCATTGGGACAGATTACAGTGTTCCCTCTCTGTCTCAGTGACGCTGGCACACATAAGCAGACGACAGTGGAAGTGGGGGCGGTGTTGTAGGTTGTGAGTGTTGTGTGCTCGGTGTGTGGCCAGGGGGATGGGTGGGGGAGTTTGTGTTGTGAGGCAAGGGGCCTCAGACTCCCTGGGTGTCAGAAGGAAGAGTCTCAGGTGCGTCCCTGCCCACCAGCCTCCTTCTGCATGGTTTGTGTCTGATTAGAGCTTTAGCCTCTGCCCAGAGCATGGGATCCAGGAGTAGGAGCTCACTTGGCACCACCGTAGAATGCTCTAGCCTCCCTCTCCACTCTTCAGGATTCCTCTCCTTCCCATTGAGCCCCTGGATGACTGTGCACTGGCCTTTCCTCACTGAGAGAGGAGAGAGGCTGGAACAGGTGAAGTGCTTATATGAGTTGGAACCAGCTGTCCTAGCTGTGAATCCCAGGGCTCTCTCCTGTGTAAACTTGCACACGTGCTGGAACTTCTCCTCCCCTGGGCCTGACTGCCATTCTTCACAGCCAAGCCCACCTCAAAGCAGACCCTTAGCGTCTCCCCAGGGGCCACTGCATCTTCCTGCTTTACTTACATCACTGTCCTGGCTAGGGGAGGGGCTCTTCAGCATCACTGTGGGGGAACAGACCCCATAGTGGGTCCTGGGCCCTCTGGGACCAGCCCCTGCCTTCAAGTCTACAGCCAGCAGCAGAGAGGTGGGGCTCGTCATCCAGGACTCCTAGAAGCCTGGCGCTCCCTATAAACTCCCTGAGATCCCCACAGGCAGAGCTGATGAGTCAGGCTCTCCTCCCCTTCCCAAACTCCCTCTGGCGGCTGTCTGACCTGCTTTGACTCCTTTTTGCTTTCAAGGCTGCTCTTGATATTCATCTTAACCAGATTTTACACGGTGCAATGTGCCTGAGGCCCCTAGTCCTCCCAGAGCAGGAGAGGGCTGGTTCCTCTCTCTGCCGCTCACTGTTCGCCAAAATGGGCAGGGATGGGCTGTGGAAGAGCTTCCCGTGGGCTCGGGAACTTGATCGGTCTTTTGGTTATGCAATCGTTGAGTGTAATTTAGGTTGTAATTTCCTAAAGATGAATTTGTAAGAGGCCAGCATTTTCTATGGGATAAATACAAGTGCTTACTACGGTAGCATGAATGATGGGCAGGCAGAACTGTTAAGAGGAGCAGAGACAGGAGAAGGATGTCATGTGTGTTTTGGGGATTAGAAGTCCAGGTCCTGGATCAGATATAAGGGGACCTTTTCTGGGATAGCTGCTGGGTGCTTTCTCGATGGTTCCACATTTAATTCTCAGAGCCAACTTGTAGAGGTAAGCACTGCTCTCATTTTGAAGATGAGGAAACTGAGGCTCAGGAAATTTAATCTGTCGAAGATCACTGAATTAGTGATAATCCAAATAGCTCACACTTACTCACTGATGGCCGAATGCTTGGAATTGTCCTGAGCACTTGGCATGTATTAAATCAGTCCTTATAATAACCCCACGGGGAAAGGAGAACTCTGTACAGCTGATATTTTTTTTTTTTTTTAATAATCCTCATTTTTCTGTTGAGAAAGTTGAGGCAATGAGATATGAAGTGACCTGTTACAGTCACCGAGCTGGTGGCAGAGCTGGGACTTAAATCCAAGAGGTTAGATTCCAAACTCTGCTTCTTTAATCCTGGTTTTCCAGCACTCCTTTCCCCAGAAGATAGTGGAGATGGTTTTTAACCCAGGCCCTGCTCACTTCTCATGTGCCTTTTCCACAATACTGGAAATTCGAATAACTGGTCGGGTGTTTGTGTGTGTTTGTATGGGGATAAGTTCACAATATGTAATCCTAGGCACCTCAGTTGTGCAACGTGCACTATTCTTTTTTTTAATTTTTAAATTGGAGTATAATTGCTTTTCACTATTGTGTCCATTTCTGCTGTACAATAGCATGAAAGAGCTACGCTGCTGCTGCTGTTTAGTTGCTAAGTTGTGTAGAATCAAGTGTTCAAAACTTAATGGTTGCCCAGGGCATCTGGTTCTCATTGTACCCTTCCCTGAAGACAGGGCGATTTCTTGTTTAGTTTTGGGTCCTCGTAGCTTTACCGCATGAGTAGAAGATAGGTCCTAGACTTGTTTTGTGTTTTGGGGGGAGAAATTCAATAAATATTTGTTTGTTGTACTGAAATCAGTGACTTGGGCCTGAAAAATATGGGGGAAATGGAGCATATTTCAGGAGGGGAACACTTAGAAAGCAAAGGATTGGGAGACTGGATGAGGCATGATGTCTCTGTGACTCAGGAAAATGTTTGGATTGACTGAAGCTAAAACTGAGTTTGGATAGAGGATACAGACCATGGAACATCAGACAGAGGTGTATCAAATGGGTGTGGTTGGCCAAAGTGAGCTGTGGAAGATCTAGCAATAGTGTCACTGATGAGAATAAATTTGGTGGATGATCACCCTGTTCAGGGGAGACTGACTGAACTGGGGGGCACGGTCTGAAAAGTCAGCTCTGAAGTTGTTTCAGAAGTCCTGGAATGAGGGAGTTGGAGCTATTGCACCCCAAATCATGATGATAAGGTGGTTCGAGAAAACAGAGTCACAGGCTCTCAGGGAGAGGAGGATTTTGGAGCTTTTCTGCTCTCACTACTCCCCCTCCCTTAGGGATCAGGGTTAATCGTCTCAGTGGTTTCCAGTCCAATGACTGCCCAGTGTTTGAATGAAAAGGAAAAGGGAGAACTCTTTCTCCTCCATTTTTGGAAAATCCTGTCAGAAATGTCTTTGTAGTTAGTAGGCCAAAATGGCTTCTGAGTAAATTTCACATATTGGTCATTTCCAAAAACATATTTATGAGAAGAGTGAAAAGAATCAGATTTGAGTCCAAGACTCAGGCACATGTAGCTTTGAGTAAATCAGGTAATTGCTGAGCTTTAGTTACTTCTGTGACAGTGGGGTTAAAACATATCCTGCCTGGTTCTCTGTTTTATTTGGAGGATCAAGTGATATGCCTTGTGACAATGTTTTGGAAACTTTAAAATGCCTTATAAAGAAGGGGAAGATATGATGATTAATGCTCCACAGGAGGGAATACAGTAGTTTAGTGACAGACGAAGCTGGATTCATATTCTGACTCTGCCGCTTTCTAGCTGTGGGATCTGGGCTCTACTTCTAACCTCGTTTCCATAGCTGCAAAATGGAATACAAATAGCCCTACTGTATAGAGTTGTTGTGACAACTATTTGATAAAGGACTCAGAAGCACTTAGCACGGAGTCTGCCTGACATATAATAAGCATTGAATAAATACAATTACTGATTATTGATAAATGATGGCTCCAGCACACAGGAGATGAGCTGAGAACAAGAAATCAAATCCATGGACTTGAACTTTAGGGATTAAAGAAGTGGTGGTAGCATTGATAGGGCCTGAGAATGTGAGGGAAGCTGGTTGGGATGAACTGGCAGATGTTTTGAAAATGCACAACTCCCGGGATGGTGCTGTGTGTTTATACAGATGCCCCAGGCAGGATTTTGACAGTGGTTGTTTTCTGGATCTGCTCAACATTGAGCATCTGTGTTCCCTGTCCGACACACGTATAACAAGAGTTGATGGAGTAAAATATAGTGCAGGCGTTCACAGCCCATTCTGCCAAGAGCCATGCCATAAGCAATCAGGAGCTCAGTACATTATTACCAGATAGAGTGTCATGTTTAGATGCCAAGATATGAAAGAAATGTCATCACCTACACATTCCGGTGGAGGGGCCATCCTGTTCTTGGCCGGATGGTTGTTTGGCAGAAAAGTCAAACATCTGTAGACATTCAAATATAAAACCCATGAAGAAGGAAGGTCAGTTGTTACAAAGGGCTCTTATCATAGTGATTTCAGATGCTTACCTGTGTTTCATGCCCATCCTATAACATGCTTTTCAATCAGTGACGAGTCTCAGGTAAGTGAACTATTGCATTAGTAGGTTAAAAGCACATCACACTGGCAGAGGCTATGCTTGTGGAAGGTGCAGTGAGCAATGTCCTTATAATCAAGGCTAATCAATCTGGCTAAGTGCCTGGGAAGGGGAGAGCATGAGTTTGATATTATTTGTGTTCAGGAGAGCGAGCAGTTGGAAAAGTGTTATCTCTCTCAAGAAAGTTTCATCAGTTAACTATCAGGCAAGCTGATATTCACTTAGGAGATTCCTTTTTTACAGATGAAAAAGCTGAAAATAAGAGCTACACAGTTTGCCCCAAATCACTCAGTTTGCCTGTTGCGTGTCCATATTCAGCTATGCTGAGGGGAAAAGAAATAATCATTTGGGAAAACTGTAGAGAGAAATAAAGTCAAAGCAATACCCAGAGATGACAGAAGCCGTGCTTTTTCTTGGTTGGCAAAGGACTTGATACCAGAAGGCTGTTGATAGTGACATTCAACTTAGCTCACATATTAAAATTCTAGAGCTCCATGGGGTCACAAAGAGTTGAACATGACTCATTAACTAAACAGTGAAACTTGTCAAAACATTTTGGTAAATAATCTATTTGGAGTCAGGAATGCCAAAAAGTCACCTGGTAGTAGATAGCTCCGTGGAAATGTATGCATTCATTCACTTAACATAATTTTTGATCACCTACTGCATGCCAGGCATGCTTCCAGTGATTTGGGACACAGTGGTGGGCTAGACACAAGTCTCTTCCCTGGTTCAAACACAGGAGTTAGAGAGTAAACCACAAGTACAATGAGCTAGTAAACTTTGTCTAATTAGAAGCTAATCAATGCTACAGGGAAAACAAGGCAAATAGGGCAAGCAAATTGGGGAGTGCTGGCAAGGGATGCAGGTTGCAAATAGAATATAATGAGATCCAGAAACAACAGCTATAGAACCCAAGATGTGAGTATAGGCATTAAACTGGAGTTGTTCCTAAAGTTAGTTGACAAGGTTAATTACCAACATGCAGTACAGTAATTTTGCTTCCAGTAGGCTAGACAGTTGCACTTCAGAATACACTAGCCCTATTCTATCTAGACTTGTAATATCCGTAGTTAAAAATGACTGCTTTCCTAGACATGTGGTCCCCAGGCAGATTGCCCAATGTGAGTTCAATTTTTAATGCAAAATGTCTTTCCAGCACAGAAATGTACTGCCAATTTATTGAAGTTTGCAGAGAGAATGATACTGGTTGACAAAAGCATGCTAAGTAGGAGTGTTATGTTTCAGGAGGTAAAGTGGAGGGATGAAGCAGACAGGGACCCCACATCAGGCAAGCAGGCATTCCCAACTCAATTCACATCACACTTTTCATCAACCCACTTTTCAGAGAAACCACCTGGGCTGGAAAAAAGAATAACTGCCTGAGCATTCAGAATCACTGTGAGCTACCTAAGGCACTAATAGTTAATATCGTAGATCTGTCTTTTGGACTTCCTCATAAAAAGAACCATAAAGAGTAGGGGGTTAAATGTGATCCAAAGGGTTTAACAGTATTTTTAAGAGAAAGTACTTTAAAAATGAAATTGACAGGGAGTCTGAGGGAGATGATGGCTCACTATATGAGGAGGCTTTAAAAGTAAAATTCTTAAAGTATAAATCACAAAGGGTCTCAGTGAGGAAGAAAAGGCAGGAGGTGCTTAAAGAAACCAGTACCACTTCACAGCGAAGTCTGCAAAGTTTGATGCTTAGATGTGGAAAAGGCGGCCAGAGCATCCACGATTTCCTGTTTGGAGCCCTGGTTGCTTCTGGGGGATGGGATATTGAGGGAGGGCTGCTTAAACTTTTCAGTGGCTCTCCAGAGCACCTGATGCTGTCTAGATCCTTTACAGGGCACTTGGGGCCATTCACAGCTGGGCCCTGGTCTGCACCATTAGCTCATCTCTCTCTCTGCTCCCCAGCTTATTGAACCCAAGACTCTAGGCCAGAAAAGCTCCTGGCACTTCCGAGCCCCTTTCTCCAACTCTGTCCTTCCACCCCTAACCTCCTGCCCAGAGGACTGACAACTCTCTCTACTATATGCATGGATAGTATTTCCTCTCTGGGTTGTTTTTTTTTCTTCATAGTCTATGTTGCTAGGTCAGGTTACTTTCTCTCTAGCGTTTTCTGTTTCTGGTGGTGGTTTAGTCACTAAGTCATATCTGACTGTTGTAACCCATGGACTGTAGCCCACCAGGCTCCTCTGTCCATGGGATTTTGCAGGCAATAATACTGGAGTGGGTTGCCATTTCCTTCTCCAGGGGTATCTTCCCAACCCCGGGATTGAACCCTGGTCTCCAGTACTGCAGGCAGATCCTTTACTGACTGAGCCACCATTGCAGTATAAAGCTGTAAAGGCAGGGCTCCTCATTCATTCTATTCCCTGTGTCTAGACAGTACTTGGCACATAGTGTTAATATTTAGTAAAAAGGTGAGTAAATGAATAGTTCAATTAGTTAATGTTAGATAAATGCTAATAAGAATGAATGTGTGTCTTTTAAGCTACCAAGTTGTGGTCATTTGTTGTAGCAGCCATAGGAAATGGATACACCAAAATTCCAAGGGCACGTTGATGGTAGAAGAGTCTGATGATGTATTGTCCAAACTCTGGAGTTCCCCATTGGTGCTGTGTGGCTGGGGATGAATTAATAACCTGTCAGTCTCAGGGCAGCAAGCCATGTGGGGGATACTGATCTTGCAGAAGTGCCAACACAGTTGCCTGCTTCTCTCTCTGTGAGGTGGGCTGAGGAACCCTTGTAGATAGGATGCTTCTGGAGAGAGGCAGGCGGAGGCTGAATTCACTGTGCCCTGCCCACCACCCTAATGACCCACAGCAGCCCTGCCAGGGAGAGTCATAGAGAGCATCCTGTATCCTTGAGGGAGGGCAGAGCATGGGATAGGGAAAGGGGTTCCTTCTCTGTAGAGGAGGGGGGTGGTTTGTATGCACCCTTGTCTATCACCATGCATTATCTTGTGTTATTATTATCTGGTGCTATTATTGCTTTTTTCTTTTAATGAACAAAGTGAGCATTAGAGGGATTCAGTAATGCATCCATGGGTACACAATAAATGGTCAAGCTGGGACTTGAATCCAGCTTGAATCTAGATCTCTCTGGTCTAATGACTAGGTCTGTAACTTACATCAGTGCCAGTGGTTCTCAGGGTGGGACTAGCAGCGTCAGCATCACCTGGTTTTACATGATTAGAAATGCAATTATTACATTATTAGAAATGTTAATTCTCAGCTTCCACCTTAAAGCTACTGAATCAGAGACCCTGGGGTGGGGCAGCAGTAATCTGTGTTTGAACAAGCTCTTCAGGTGATTCTGGTATCTGTTCAAGTTGGAGAACAGGTGCTCCCTGCTGTTCTTCTTCGAGTCTTTTGGAAGGACAATCACCATCTTGCTTGCTACTCTGAGTTAGTATTTAGCACAAGTGGAAGAAAGTGGCCAGTGTGAACGGTACAAGGATATACCAGACTGTTGCAGAGATTGATGTAAAGTCTTCCAGTAGTGGATATAAGAGAGAAGAGGGGGAATCCAGCACAGAGTCAGAAATTCTGTTTACTGCCTGAAGAGTATTTGCTGTTTGTAACCATTGTGAAAGTGAAAGTATAGTCACTCAGTCATGTCCAATTCTCTGTGACCCCATGGACTATAGCCCACCAGGCTCCTCTGTCCATGGGATTCTCCAGGCAAGAATACTGGAGTCAGTTGACATTCCTTTCTCCAGGGGATTATCCCGACCCAGGGATCGAACCCCGGTCTCCCACATTGCAGGCAGATTCTTTACCATCTGAGCCACCGGGGAAGCCCTCCGAAACCTTTAGATACAGATAAATATCTGTACAATTACCCTAAGACAACACCAAGACAGTGATGTTGCATCTGTTGACATCATTATCAACATTTTTAAAGCACCTACTTGCATCCGGAATGCTCAATACTAGATGTGACCTGTGTGTTCTTAGAGCTTATGAAACCGGAAGTCCAAACTATAATGATCAGAAGCCCAGAGAACACATGTCACAAAACGGGGCAGGGCCTGAATTAGATTCTGGAGGAAGCCTGACCTTCATACTCTCTCAGTTTCATGAAGAATTTAGTGAGCTTGCCCATTTCGTTTAGTTTATGTTTCCAGTTTCTTTTTTTTTTTTTTCTTTCTCAGGCCTTTACCAAGTGTAGCAGAAAAGTTTTTGTGTATATATATATAAACTGGGGGCTTCTCCAGTGGCTCAGCAGTAAAGAGTCTGCCTGCCATGCAGGAGACACAGGAGTCCTAGGTTCGATCCCTGGGTTGGGAAGATCCCCTAGAGGAGAAAATGGCAACCCACTTCAGTATCCTTGCCTGAAAAATCCCATGGACAGAGGAGCCTGGCAAACTGCAGTACAAAGGGTTGCAAAGAGTTGGATATAACTGAGCACCATATGTAAATGGCATATGTATATGTATAATATAATACATATGTATAATATAATACATATTTTTAAAACTTACAAATTTTTGCCTAGCTAAAAATTTTGACATTTTGGTTCTACTTGTTTGTCTAAGTATGAATAGAATGCTAGAATTCTAATTTATATTCACTCAAAACTTTGATATAGTTCTATTTATTCTGGCATCTAGTATTATGCTAAAAGTCTAGAAAGCTTATTAGCTTAGTGATTAAAAACATTTTTTTTGAATGAGGCTTGAAACTTGTAATCCAATCCTGAGAATATAAAGAAATATCATGTGTTATAAAAAATTGATACAGTATTATTAACTAAAGTAGAGATTTTGTTCAAATTTCACAGAATCTTATGCTGGTGTCCATTATTTGTTTTCATACCTTATTCAAGATTCACATTGCATTTAATTGCATCTAGCAGCTTCAGCTGCATGCAACAAATTCTGATAAATTCTCTTCATTTTACTCTGTTGCCAGTGTTTTATAATTTTCCTTGTTATGGCTTCTTAGATACACCTATCATTTAAAAGTAGACATTTAATTTCCAAATACACGATGTTTTTAAAGTATCTTTGACATTAATCTTTCATTTTGATATTAATTTCTCATTTTGAAATGCTTCTCTGCAATCACACTCTTTTTCAGTCTTTTAACTTTATTGAGGCTTTTAATGGCTAAGTCAAAGTTCTCTCTTGGTAAATGTCACATTGCACTTGAAAATATGTAGGTTATTTTCAGATATCTTTTGATATTGATGTCTAATATAATCCCACAGTAAGACAACAGGCTCTGTATTTTCAATACCTTTACACCATGAAATTTTTGCCCTTTGTTTTATGTGTCTGGATATGTTCCAGTGTCTCCTGGTTTATATTCTATGGGAAGTTGAATAGAATTTGCACCCTGATATTGTGTAAAAATTGTATAAGTCTTAATTATGTTGAATTGGTTCATAGCGCTTTTCAGGTCTACTGTATCCTACTTTTCTATCTATTCTATTATTTTTTGAGAGTTTGATATTGAAACTCCAACTACAAATCTTAATTTATCTACTTAAAAATAATTGCAATGTATAGTAAGACTATATGTAATTTTGCTCTGTATTTGCGAAGTCCCCTGTAAATGTGTTATTTAAAAAATAAAAAGAAAATAAAATGATGTTTGCAAGAAAACGAAAAAAAGAGTTTAGTGAGCTTGAACATTCCCAAATGATATACCTATTAGTTGGCTTCCTTTCTGACATAGATATCAAACAGAAAATTGCCAACCCTAAGAAGCCCTCTGTGGTCTGCAAATGTCTGGCCACTTCCTCAGACTGTATTCTGTAGGAACAGCATAGGTGGGTCTTTACTTTACAGGTCTGGATCATGGTGTTTTACTCCCATAGAGCTAGGAAGGAAATAAGGTCTCACATAGTAGTGAGATAGTAGCAAACTGACATGTATATATATATATTTTTTTGGTGGGGTTAAGATCTTTCTAGAGAGTAGTTCCTAAAGAAATAATAGGTTTCAAGTAGTGAGAATGTAGAAAGCCTATTTTTCAGCTTCTGTTTTTTATGTAACCCTTAAGATCTGTGTATTTTGAAAGGATGGACTTCCCTGGTAGCTCAGCTGGTAAAGAATCTGCCTGCAATGCAGGAGACCCCAGTTCGATTTCTGGGTCAGGAAGATCCCCTGCAGGAGGGTGTGGCAACCCACTCCAGTATTCTTGCCTGGAGAATTCTCATGAACAGAGGAGCCTGGCGGGCCCTAGTCCATGGGGTCACAGACAGTTGGACATGACTGAGCGACTAAGCACAGCATATTTTGAGATGATACCTTTGCTAAACCAACTTCTGGTTGCGCCCCTTGTGCTGGCTCAGCTGCTTCAAACGTAGTTTGTGACATGCAGGCAAAGGTTGCATCTACTCAAGTTATCCAGCCAATGACTTGAAGTTTGTTTGTTTGATGACTTTATTTATGGCTGTGCAGGCCCTTCCTTGCCATGTGGGCTTTTCTGTAGTTGTGGCAAGCAGGGACTACTCTCTAGTTGTGGTGTGTAGGCTTCTCACTGTGGTGGTTTCTCTTGTTCCAGAGCATGGACTCTAGTGCCCACAGACTTCAGTAGTTGCAGCTCCCAGGCTCTAGAGCACAGGCTCAGTGGTTATGATGAGCAGGCTTAGCTGCTGTGTGCCATGTGGGGTCTTCCCAGACCAAGGATGGAAGTCGCATCCCCTGCATTGGCATGTGGGGATTCTTTACCACTGAGCCACTAGGAAAGCCCTCAGGCATATTTTAGATTCTAGTTTTCCATATTCGTATCTGGTGAGAGAAGCCAGGATCAAGACGCCTGGGAGCTAGGAGTCCTCAACCACAGTTCTGGCTCTGCTGTCAAAAGCTCTGGGGCCTTGTGAGTGCCTGCTACTTCCTCAGTTTTGTCTGACTCTTTGAGAGCCCATGGACTGGAGCCCACCAGGCTCCTCTGTCCATGGGATTTCCCAGGCAAGACAACTGGAGTAGGTTGCCATTTCCTTCTCCGACTTGAAGTTTTGAAGCTAACAAAATTTAATCCTCACCCTCCCTTCCTCCAAGCAGGAGTGAATCCATGAGACACATCAGCCCTTACTGGTCCTGCCTGTACAGTTGTGCCACAGTGTTTTTGTTCATTAATTAAAACAAAGTTTATTGAGCAAAATATTATATGCCAGTAACAGTGCTAAGCACAGAGATGCAATAGTGAGGAAAGGCAAATGCTCTCCCTGCTTTCAGAGAGCAACTGGGTTCTGGAGTGGTAGACAGCTGTCAGTCAAATAATCACAAAAGCAAATGTGATATTGTGACTGCAGCAGTGCTGAGGGAGGAGGTGATGGACATGGAGGAAGGGAGTGGGAGACGCATCTGGAAAGATTCCGCATCAGGGGAAGACTGGCCAGCATGAGGAGCTGAAAGGAGGCCAGAGTGAAAGGTGGGAGACAGGGAGACATTGAGACAGGGAGAGAGAGAGAGAGAAGAAATTGGGGTGGGGGGCAGAACTTTCGGGATTTTTTTTTTGCACCTTAAATTTTATTTTATTTTTCTAACTTTATTATTATTTTTTTTTACTTTACAATACTGTATTGGTTTTGCCATACATCAACATGAACCCGCCATGGGTGTGCATAAGTTCCCACTCCTGAACCCCCCTCCCACCTCCCTCCCCATACCATCCCTCTTGAAAGACCCCTAATATACCTAAACATCAGAAAGTTTCAGCAAGATTTGAATATTTTAAATGTCACTTAGGTTTCTTTGTAAAGCAACAACTGGAGAGGATGTGGGAGAATAGTTTGCAGATTGCTTTTGTCAAATGATTTTGGTAGCTAACCTCAGTGGTAGAAATGGAGGGAAGAGGACAGACTCAGGAGGTAGTCAGGAGGTAAGTTACCTAGGTTTAGAGATGGGTCAGATGTAGGCAAGAGGCATCAAGGATGTATCCAAAGTTTCTGGCTCAGGTAAAAATAACAACCAACACATATTGTGTCTAATGTATATAAGCACAAGTGCTTTAACCATTTTAAGTGTTTCAGTCCTCACAATAACTAATAACATCTCTAGAGGGGGGAGAGATGATTATTATCCTCATTTTATAAGTGGGGAGAGAGAGACACAAGAGATGAAGTGGGTTTTTACTAAGATCTCATACCTAGTAAGTAACAGAGCCAAGGTGTGAATCCAGGCATCTTTCCTTCATATTCTGTGATTGTAATTATGATATTAAACTATCCGTATCCTGAAAAGGATGTATTGGAACTTATTTAGAGATGGATTGTTGTTCAGTTGCTTAGTCATGTCTGATTCTTTGTGACCCCATGGACTGCAGCACACCAGGCTTCTCTATCCTCCACTATCTCCTGGAGTTTGCTCAGATTCATGCCATAGAGTTGGTGATGCTGTCTAACCATCTCATCTTCTGTTGCCTCCTTCTCCTGCCCTCAGTCTTTCCCAGCATCAGGGTCTTTTCCAGTGAGTTGAGTCTTCACATCAGGTGGCCAAATTATTGGAGCTTCAGCATCAGTTCTTCCAGTGACTATTCAAGGTTTATTTCCTTTAGGATTGAGTGGTTTGATCTCCTTGCAGTCCAAGGGACTCTCAAGAGTCTTCTCTGGCACCACAGTTCAAAGGCATCAATTCTTCGGGGCTCAGCCTGCTTTATGGTCTGACTCTCACATCTGTACATGACTACTAGAAAAACCATAGCTTTGACTTATGGACATTTGTCAGCAAAGTGATGTCTCTGCTTTTTAATATGCTGTCTAGGTTTGACATAGCTTTCCTTCCAAGGAGCAAGTGTCTTGTTAATTTCATGGCTGCCATCACTGTGATATTTTTGGCACCCAAGAAAATAAAGTCTATCATTGTTTCCACTTTACCCCCCCTCTATTTGCCATGAAGTGATGGGACCAGATGCCATGATCTTATTTTTTTAATGTTGAGTTTCAAGGTTTTACACTGTCTTCTTTCACCCTTATCAAGAGGCTCTTTAGTTCCTTTTCACTTTCTGCCATTAGTGTGGTATCATCTGCATATATGAGGTTGTTGATATTTCTTCTGGCAGTCTTGATTCCAGCTTGTGATTCATCCAGCCTGGCATTTCTTATGAGGTACTCTGCATGTAGGTTAAATAAGCAGGGTGACAATATGCAGCCTTGATGCACTCCTTTCTCAATTTTGAACCAGTCCATTGTTCCATATCCAGTTCTAACTGTTGCTTCTTGACCTGCATACAGGTTTCTCAGAAGACAGGTAAGGTGATCTGGTATTCCTATCTCTTTAAGAAATTTCCGCAGCTTGTTCTGATCCACACAGTCAAAGGCTTTAGCGTAGTCAGTGAAGCAGAAGTAGATGTTTTTCTGGAATTCCCTTTCTTTTTCTATGATCCTACAGATGTTGGCAACTTGATGTCTGGTTCCTCTACCTCTTTGGAACCCAGCTTGCAAATTTGGAAGTTCTCTGTTTCTGTACTGCTAAATTCTAGCTTGAAAGATTTTGAGCATTACCTTGCTAGCATGTGAAATGAGCACAACTGTACGGTAGTTTGAACATTCTTTGGCATTTCCCTTCCTTGGGATTGGAATGAAAACTGACCTTTTCCAGTTCCATGGCCATTGCTGAGTTCTCCAAATTTGCTGGCATATTGAGTGCAGGATGTTAACAGCATCATTTTTAGGATTTGAAATAGTTCAGCTGGAATTCCATCACCTCCACTAACTTTGTTTGTAGTGATACTTCCTATGGCCCACTTGACTTCACAGTCTAGGATGTCTGGCTGTAGCTGAGTGACCACATCATGTATCCAAGTCACTAAGATCTTTTTCATATAGTTCTTCTGTGTATTCTTGCCACCTCTTCTTAATCTCTTCTGCTTCTATTAGGCCCTTACTGTTTGTCCTTTATTGTGCCCATCCTTGCATGAAATGTTGCCTTCATATCTCTAATTTTCTTGAAGAGATCTCTAGTCTTTTCCATTCTTTTGTTTTCCTCTATTTCTTTGCAGTGTTCATTGAGGAAGGCCTTCTTATCTCCTTGCTGTTCTCTGGAGTTCTGCATTCACTTAGGTATATCTTTTCCTTTGTCCCTTGCCTTTCACTTCTCTTTTCTCAGCTGTTTGTAAAGCCTCCTCAGACAACCACTTTGCCTTCTTGCATTTCTTTTGCTTTGGGATGGTTTTAGTCACTGACTCCTGTACAATGTTCTGAACCTCTGTCCTAATTCTTCAAGCACTCTGTCTTCCCAATTTAATCCCTTGAATCTATTCATCACCTCCACTGTTTAACCATAAGGGATTTGATTTACATCATACCCAAAGGTCTAGTGGTTTCTCTTCCTTTCTTCAATTTAAGCCTGAATTTTGCAGTAAGGAGCTGATGATCTGAGCCGCAGTCAGCTCCAGGTCCTGTTTTTGCTGACTGTGTAGAGTTTCTCCATCTTTGTCTGCAAAAAACATAACCAGTCTGATTCTGGTATTGACCATCTGGTGATGTCCATGTGTAGAGTCATCTCTTTTGTTGTTGTAAAAGGGTGTTTGCCTTGGTTAGTGTGTTCTCTTGACAAACTCTGTTAGTCTTTGTTTTGCTTCATTTGTACTCCAAGGCCAAACTTGCCTGTTACTCAGGGTATCTCTTGACTCTTACTTTTGCATCCCAATCCCCTATGATGCAAAGGACTTTTTTTTTTTGGTGTTAGTTCTAGAAGGTGTTGTAGGTCAACTTCACTTTCTTCAGCATGAGTGGTTAGGGTATAAACTTGGATTACTGTGATGTTGAATGGTTTGCCTTGGAAACGAGCCGAGATCATTCTGTCATATTCAAGATTGTACCCCAAGTACTGCACTTTGGAGTCTTTTGTTGACTGTGAAGGCTACTCCATTTCTTCTAAGGGATTCTTGCCCACAGTTGTAGATATAATGGTCATCTGAATTAAATTTGCCACTTCCGTCCATTTTCATTCACTTACTCCTAAGATGTGAGTGTTCAGTCTTGCCATCTCCTGCTTGACCACATCCAATGTACCTTGATTCATGGACCTAACATTCCAGATTCCTATGTAATATTGTTCTTTACAGCATTAGACCTTACTTTCACCACCAGATGCAGCCACAACTGAGCATTGTTTCTACTTTGGCCCAGCCACTTCATTCTTTCTGGAGTTATTAGCTATTGCCCTCTGCTCTTCCACAGTAGCATATTGGACACCTTCTGACCTGTGAGGACTCATCTTCCAATGTCATATCTTTTTGCCTTTTCATACTGTTCATGGGGTTCTCCAGACAAGACTACTGGAGTGAGTTGCCATTTTCCTCCTCCAATGGACCATGTTGTGTCAGAACTCTTCACTATGACCCATCTGCCTTGGGTGCCCTTGTATGGCATGGCTCATAGCTTAGAGATGCTTGGGGATTTAATAGTATAATATATAAGGTTCAACCTAGTGACTACTCAAATATGCATAAGTGGGTGGAGGTGGTAGAAGATATGCCATCTGAATAGGAGGACTTTGGAAGGCTGGGGTGTGGAAAGAAGAGGAGCAGATAGGGGTAGCTGTTGGCGAAAGAGCACTGGACTAGGAACAGACCTGGCTAATTACATATCCTTGAGAGAGCAATCAGCCACTCGAATCTTCTGATTCCTCACCTTGAAGTGGGGACAACTGCACTGAGTTGCCAAGTGATGAACGCAGAAGGCCCTAGTGCTGTGCCTGACCTAAAGTAGGTTATCAGTAAGCCGGTGATAATTTTGAAACTGTAGTAAGGGAATTGGAGGAGGATAAGTCTTGCACTTGCCTGCTTGCCAAAAATGTAACTGATCATGCAACTCATTTAGGAGGACAGATGTGGAAAATGGTCACAAGGACAGAGTCCTTTATCTCTGGGAGTACAAATGCTATCAAGGCAGAGCTTAATGGTGAACTGACTGGATTGTTAAAGTAGCTGTGGACAGACTTTGTTGCTGCATCAACTGCTGAGACCCACTGTTGGGAGCCTGTAAACAAATTTCCAATTCACAGCTCAAATAGCTGAGTCTTTCAGTCTCCCTGATCAGACTGGGGATCAGAACCCTCTAGCTGCCCTCTAGTTGACTGTTTAACCTAAACTGCTGTTAACTTGCCTCATTTCTGATGATTAATGGCGAGTCAAGGACCAGCTCGGAGAAGGCAATGGCACCCCACTCCAGTACTCTTGCCTGGAAAATCCCGTGGACGGAGGAGCCTGGTAGGCTGCAGTCCATGGGGTCTCGAAGAGTTGGACACGACTGAGCGACTTCACTTTCACTTTTCACTTTCATGCATTGGAGAAGGCAATGGCAACCCACTCCAGTGTTCTTGCCTGGAGAATCCCAGGGACGGGGGAGCCTGGTGGGCTGCTGTCTATGGGGTCGCACAGAGTTGGACACGACTAAAGTGACTTAGCAGCAGCAGCAGCAAGAACCAGCTGCCTAATTCCTCAGTGTGCATCCTTTAACACTATGAAGTTTGTAGAAGTGGCTCTCAATAAATCAAGCGTACACTTCTCACACTCTGGAAAGAAGTGTCCATCTGTGGCAGTGCATTTTAAGCTTTGTGTTTATAGATTATCTGAAGATTTTGCAAAAATATATATTCTGGTTGCATGGTTTTATTCTAATCATATTAGCTTTTTTTAAAATGAATATTATTCTATTTTTGAGGTATAATTGACATTGAACATTAGTTTCAAGTATATGACAATGATTTCATATTTCTATATACTGAAAAGTAATCTAAGATCTGTTTTCTTAGCAACTTTCAAATATGCAATACAGTGTTATTAACTATAGTCACCACACTGTACATGACATTGCCATAACATATATCTTGTAACTGGAAATTTGTACCTTTTGACCCTGTTAACCTGTTTCACAACCCCCAACCCCCAGCCAACTTCTGGCAATCACTGATCTGTTCTCTGTATATAATCTGTGTGTGTATATATATATATATATATATATATATATGTATATATATATATATATATATGGGCTTCCCTGGTGGCTCAGAGGGTAAAGCATCTGCCTGTGATGCGAAAGACCCAGGTTCGATCCCTGGGTCAGGAAGATCCCCTGGAGAAGGAAATGGCAACCCATTCCAGTATTCTTGCCTGGAGAATCCCATGGACGGAGGAGCCTGGTGGGCTATAGTCCATGGGGTCGCAAAGAGTCGGACACGACTATGTGACTACACTTACTTACACTTACTTATATATACACACACACACACATATACCTATACATATATAAAGATTCTACATGTAAATGAGATCATACAGTTTTGTCTTTCTTTGTCTAACTTATTTCACTTAGTGCCCTCAAGGTCCATTCATGTTATTGGCAAATGGCAAGATTTTCTTCTTTGGTGAATACAAGGGCACCCCACTCCAGTACTCTTGCCTGGAAAATCCCATGGATGGAGGAGCCTGGTAGGCTGCAGTCCAGAGGTTGCGAAGAGTCGGACATGACTGAGCGACTTCACTTTCACTTTTCACTTTCATGCATTGGAGAAGGCAATGGTAACCCACTCCAGTGTTCTTGCCCGGAGAATCCCAGGGATGGTGGAGCCTGGTGGGCTGCCGTCTGTGGGGTCGCACAGAGTCGGGCACGACTGAAGCGACTTAGCAGCAGTAGCAGCAGCAGTCAACTCCGGGAGTTGGTGATGGACAGGGAGGCCTGGCATGCTGTGATTCATGGGGTCACAAAGAGTCGGACACGACTGAGCGACTGAACTGAACTGAACTGAATACATCATGGTTCTTTTATCCTTTCATCCATCAGTGGATACTTAAGTTGTTTCCATATGTTGACTACTGTAAATAATGCTGCAGTTAACACGGGGCTCCACATATGTCTTTGAGATAGTGATTTCATTTCCTTCAGTTATATGCCCAGAAGTGGAATTGCTGGATCATATGATGGAAAGTGAAACTGTTAGTCATTCAGTTGTGTCTGACTCTTTGCGACCCCATGGACAGGATCATATGATAATTCTATTTTTAATTTCTTAAGACAACTCCATACTGTTATTCATAATGGCTGCATTCATTTACATTGTTGCCAACAGTGTACTAGGGTTCCCCTTTATCTGTATTCTCACCAACACTCATAATTTCTTGTCTTTTTGATAAAAATTGCCATTCTAACAGGGGTGAGGTGATATCTCATTGTGGTTTTGACTTTCATTTCCCTGATAATTAGTGATGTTGAGCACCTTTTGATGTGCTTGTTGACTGTCTGTATGTCTCCTTTGGGAAAATGTCTTTTCAGATCTTCTGCTCATTTTTAAACAGATTGTGGGTTTTGTTGTTGTTGTTTTACAGTTGTGTGAGTTCTTTATATATTTTGGATATTAACTTATCAGATATATGATTTTGCAGAAGGTTCCTTTTTAATTTTGTTGATGGTTTTCTTAGCCATGCAGATCTATTTAGTTTGATGTAGTTCCACTTGTTTTTGCTACCTGACTAAAAAATTATCACCAAGACAGATGACAAGGAGCTTACCACCTATGCTTTCTTCTGGTAGTTTTATGGTTTAATATCTTACGTTCAAATCTTCTATACATTTTAAGTGAGGTTTGTGTATGATATTAGATAGTGGTCCAGTTTCATTCTTTTGTGCAGCCCAGTTTACCCAAACCATCACTTGAAAAGACTGTTGTATATCCTTGGCTTCTTTGTTATAGTTGACCGTGTATGAATGGGTCTAGTTCTAAGCTCTCTGTTCTGTTCCATTGATCTGTGTGCCTGGTTTTATGCCGATAGCACCATATTGTTTTGATTATTATAGTTTTGTAATATAATTTGAAATGAGAGAATGATATGCATCTAGTGTTGTTATTTCTCAAGATTCCTTTGACTAGTTGGGATCTTTCATGGTTCCTACAAATTTTAGGATTGTTTGTTCTGTTTCTGTGAAAATTGCTATTGTAACTTTGGGGATTGCATTGAATCTATAGATTGCTTTGGTTAGTATGGACATTTAACAAATAATTAGTGTTTTCATGATACTGAATATCTTTCCATTTACTAGACTTCTTCAATTTCTTTTTCATGAGTTTTCAGTGTATAGATCTCCCACATCCTTGGTTAAATTTATTACTAAATTTTTTTTTTGATGCAGTTGTAAATGGGATTATTTTCTCAGTTTCTCTTTCTGATTGTTCATTATTAAAGAGATGGAACAAATTTTTGTATATTGATTTTGTATCTTTCAACTTTACTAAATTTGCTTGTTAATCATTTTTTGATAGAGTCTGTAGGGTTTTCTATATACACCATCTTCAAATAGTGACAGTTTTACTTCTTCCTTTCCAATTTGAATGCTTTTTACTATTTTTTCTTGCCTGATTCTCTGGCTAGAATTTCCAGTGCTATGTGGCAAGAGTGGGCATCCCAATCTTAGAAGAAATTCTTTCAGCTTTCATCATTGTGTATGATGTTAGCTATGGGCTTGTCATATGTGGTCTTATAATGTTGAGGTACATTCTCTCTATACCTGCTCTTTGGAGAGTTTTTGAAAAATAATAAATGGATATTGAATTTTGTCAGAAGCTTTTTCTGAATCTATCAAGATGATCATATGATTTTTATCTTTCACTTTGTTAGGGCTTCCCTAATAGCTCAGTTGGTAAAGAATCTGCTTGCAATGCAGGAGACCCTGGTTTGACTCCTGGGTCGGGAAGATCTGCTGGAGAAGGGAAGGGCTACCCACTCCAGTATTCTTGGGCTTCCCTTGTGGCTCAGCTGGTAAAGAATGTGCCTGCAATGCAGGAGACCTGGGTTCGATCCCTGGGTTGGGAAGATCCCCTAGAGAAGGGAAAGGCTACCCAATTCAATATTCTGGCCTGGAGAATTCCTTGGACTCTATAGTCCATGGGGTCGCAAAGAGTTGGACATGACTGAGCAACTTTCAGTTTGTTGATGTAGTGACTCAAATTGATAGATTTGTGGATGTTGACACATCCTTCCATTCCTGGAATAAACATTTCTTGATCATGGTGCATTATGCTTTCAATGTGTTATTGAATTCAGTTTGCTAATATTTTATTGAGGACCTTTGCATCTATTTTATTAGGAATATTAGCCTGTAATTTTCTTTTCTTGTGATATCCTTGTCTGGTTTTGGTATCAGGGTGATGCTGGTCTCATAAAACTAATTTGGAAGTTTTCCCTCTTTTTCAATGTTTTTGGAAGTGTTTGAGAAGTATTGTATTAATTTTTCTTTTAATGTTTGTTAGAATTCACCAGTGAAGTCATATGGGCCTGGAGTTTTCTTTGTAGGAAGGTTTTTGATTACTGACTCAGTCTCTTTAATAGTAATTGATCTCTTATTTTCTGTTTCTTCATAATTTGGTAATGGTAGGTTGTGTGTTTCCAGAAAGTTATCCATTTCTTCTAGGTTGTCCAACTTGTTGGCATGTAATTGTTTACAACTGTCTCTTATTGTTCTCTGTATTTCTGTGATATCAGTTGTAAGACCTTTTTTAATTTCTGATGTTGAGTCCTCCCTTTTCTTTTGTGAGTCTAAAAGTCAAAATTTTTTTTAAAGCTCTTATTGATCCTTTTCACTGTACTTTTAGTTTCTATTTCATTTATTTCTGCTTGAATCTTTGCTTTCTTTCCTCTATTAACTTTGGGCTTTATTTGTTCTTCTTAGTGCTTTGAGGTGTAAAATTAGGTCGTTTGAGATTTTTCTGTTTCTTGATGAAGGCATTTATCATTATGAGCAAGTTTCCAAGAACTGCTTTTATGGCATCCCATAAATTTTGGTATCTTGTGTTTCCATTTTCATTTGCGCAAGATATTTTTTTTAATTTCTCTCTTTCTTTTTTGACCCATTGATTTTCAGCAGCATGTTGTTCAATCTCTGTATATTTGTAAATTTTCCAGTTTTCTTCTTATAATTGGTTTCTAGTTTAATGCCATTGTGATTAAAAATGATACTTGATATGATTTCAGTCTTAACTATTTAAGACTAATTTTGTGGCCTATCACATGATGTGTCCTGGGGAATGTTCCATGTGTGCTTGAGAAGAATGTGTATTCTGTGTGGTTTTTTTTTTTTTTTGATGAAATATTCTGTGTATCTGTTATGAAATGTTCTGTGTATCCTTTAAGTCTATCTGGCCTAATGTGGTGTTTAATACCAGTGTTTCCTTATTGTTTTCCTGTCTGGATGACCTATACATTGATATAAGTGAGGTATTAAAGTCCCATACTATTATTGTGTTACTGTCTATTTTCTCTCTTTAGATCTTTAATATTTGCTCTGTATATTTAGGTGTTCCTGTGTTGGGTGCATAAATATTTAAAATGATATATCCTCTTGTAGGATTAATCCCTTTATTGTTATGCAATGCTCATCTTTGTTTCTTATTATATTCTTTGTTTTACAGTCTATTTAATCTTGTGAATTCCCTCACAGTCCAGTGGTGAGGGCTTGGGTTTCACTAGTGGGCCTAGGTTCAATTCTGGTCAGGGAACTAAGATCCTGAATGCCATGTTGCATGACCAAAAAAAAAAAAAAAAAAAAAAGTCTGTTTATTCTCAAGTATAGCTACCTTGGCTTTCTTTGGTTTCCATTTGCATAGAATATCTTTTTCAATTCCTTCACTTTCAGTCTTTGTGTACTTTTACAACTGAGGGGAGTCTCATTTGGCAGCATATAGATGGGTCTCAGTTTTTAAAATCCATTCAGTCATTCTGTCTTTTGATAGAATTTAGTCCACATACATTTAAAGTAATTATTGATAGGTATGTACTTTTGCAATTCTGTTAGTTGCTTTTCGGCTCTTTTGTAGTTTCTCTGTTTCTTCTTTTGCTCTCTTTGTAATTTGATGATTTTCAGTAGTGGTATGGTTGCCTTTCTTTTTTTATATTTTAAATCTTTTGTGTACTGCTATAGATTTTTGCTTTCATAGTGGCTGCCATGAAACTTACCTATAACAAATTATACTTACGAAAGTGAAAAAGTGAAAGTCATGCAGTTGTGTCCGACTCTTTGCAATCCCATGGAGTAGAACCTGCCCAGCTCCTCTGTTTATGGAATTCTCCAGGCAAGGGAGTACTGGAGTGGGTTGTCATTCCTTTTCCAGGGGATCTTCCTGACCCAGGGATCCAACCCAGGTCTCCTGCATTGCAGGCGGATTCTTTACCAACTGAGCCACCAGGGAAGCTTGAAGTTATAACTGTCTATTTTAAATTGATAATAACTAACATTTTAATGCATTCTAAAGTTTTACATTTTTACTCCCTCCCAACGATTTGTTTTGATGTCACAATTTACATCTTTTTATCCTGTGTATCCCTTTACTAGTTTAGTTATAGATTTTTTTTTACTTTTTCTTTTAACCTTCTTACTAACTTTATAAGTGATTAATTCACCATCTCTATAACAGTTGATTATTCTAAATTTTACTGTATTTTTATCTTTACCAGTGAGGTTAGGTTTTCCTGTTACTAACTAGTACTCTTTCTTTTCAGCCTAAAGAGGTCCCTTTAACACTTCTTATAAGGCCAGTTTAGAGGTGATCAACTCCTTTATGTTGTCTGGAAAACTCTCCTTCAGTTCTGAATGACAGCTTTTCTGGATAGAGTATTTTTGATTGGAAGTTTTTTTCTTTCAGGACTTTGGCTAGTACGTGCCAGTCCCTTCTGGTCCACAAAGTTTCTGCTAAGAAGCTGCTGCTGATCTTAAAGGGATTCCCTTTACATAACAAGCTGTTTTTCTCTTGCTGCTTTTAAGATTATCTCCTTGTCTTTAATTTTTGATACTTTAATTTTCATGTATCTTGGTGTAGGTGTCTCTTTGGATTCATCTGGATTGGAACTCTCTGGACTTCCTGGATCTGAATGTCTCTTTCCCCAGGTTACAGGAGTTTTCAGTCATTATTTCTGCAAACACATCTGCTCTTTTTTCTCTTTCTCTTCTCCTCCTGGGGCCCCTATAATGTGAATAGTGATCAGCTTGATGGTGTCTCATGGGTCTTTTAAGCTATTTTCACTTTTTTTCACACTCTTTCTTTTTTTGATTCTTTGTTTGGATGAGTCCCACTGCCCTGTCTTTGAGCTCACTGGCCTTTTCTCCTGCTCCGTCTTGTCTGCTGTTGTACCCCTCTTTTGTGTTTTTCAGTTAAGTAGTATTCTTCAGCTCCATGACTTGTGTTTGGTAGTCTTATGCTTCCTTTCTTTGTTGAAGTTCTCACTGTGTGCATCCATTTTCCTCCAAGTTTAGTGAGCATATTTATGACCATTATTTTAAACTCTTTATCAGGTCAATCATTTACCTTCATCTCATTAAGGACTTTTTCTGAGGTTTATTCCTTGTTCTTTCATTTGGAACATTTTCCTCTGTTTTTTCATCTTCCTTGACTCTCTGTGTTTGTTTTTATGCATAAGATTAAACAGCCACTTTTCTCAGTCTTGAAGGAGGAACTTTGTGTAGGGGATGAACTTTGTCATTCAACCCTGTCTTAGATCTTGGTTGTTTCTCACATCTTCATGATTTTATTTTAGTGGGTCCCAGTAGTTGAACTGTGCTAAAAACTTTCAATTTCCCAAAGGGGAAGATCTCAGTCAGCACCTAGATTCAGGTTGACTGGAAGCCAGACCCGCAGGCAGCAGCTTTTAATGTATACAAACACACAGAGTTCTGTGAGACCACAAGTATAAATCCTGCTGGCTGCCAGAGCCAGGTGATCTAGAAGTGTCTCCTGCAAGGTAGTCACAAAAATCAGGGTGCTAGACAAGTGTACAAGATCCTTTCTGGGAGATACCAGCCACCTGAAGTGAGATGGAAGGGGAATACAAAGATGTCATCCACTGGCTTCTGTCCCAGGACTGCATTTTAGTAGAACTGTAGAGGGTGCCAAACCAGAAGCCTGCTATCAGGCCCAAAGCTCCAAGCAAGCAGATAGGTTTCTTTCACAAAGAGACTGAGGATACATTTCAGTCTTCTCTCTGCACAGATTCCCTTGAGATGGTGGTCAGCCACAAACTGTTGGTTGCAATTCCATAGGACCCAGGAATGCAAGCTTTGCTGGCCACCAGAGCTAGGTAATCAAGAAGTATCCCTTGGGTTGCAGCCACAAAAACTGGGGAACCAGACATAAAAGCTCCCCTTGGGGAGATACTGGTGCTTTGTAGCATGCGGAGGGAAAATCAAAAGATAGCACCCACTTTTCATCTCTTCAGAAGATTATAGTAGGCCCTTACATATGTATTTAATTAGAAGCATGTTCTTCAGGTCACAGTTATGAAAATAAGCTAATATGTATTAGTTTCCATTGCTGCTGTAACAGGTAACCATTACCTTTGTGGCTCAACAAAACTTTATCTTCTCACCATTCTGTAGGTTAGTAGTCTGGTTTCAGTATGGCTCAGCTGCTTCTCTGCTCCTAGTTTTACAAGGTTGGAATTAATGTGTCATAAGGCTACATTATTTCTGGAGGCTCAGGAATGAATCTGCTCCAAGTTTATTCAGGCTGATGACAGAAGTTCAGAACTGAGGTCTCTATTTACTTAACAACCTGTAAGTTGGGGATAGTTCTCAGTTTCTAGAGACTGCATGCATTTCTTCGCTCATGGCCCCCTTCCTGCTTCTTCAAAGCCAGTTGCTGTGGGTCAAATCCTTCTCTTGTCTTGACTCTCTCTGTGATCCCTTCTTTTGCCTCATGCCTTCTCTGCCTTCTTCTACTCCATCCCTCTGATGTGTACCTTGGGCCCATATGGATAATTCAGGAATCATCTCCGTATTTTAAAGTCAGTTGATAGTATTCTATCTGTAAAATCTCTTCACAGCAATGAATGGATGGTAATCTTGGGGGGACACTTTATAACTCTGCCACCACACTAACTACCAGCTGTGCACGTTAGTGGAAAGATCCTAAAACATTAGCTTTAGTAAGTTTGTGATAAAGGTTTTGTGTGTGGTGTGTTTTAGGGCTAGTGATAGAATATCACTGGGATTTTCCCTTCTATGGAATACATGGGCTTAAAAGGTTCATAGGTATGATGCTATAGATGGGTGGACACATCTCAGTGGAAATTGGGGTGGACACATAAGGGGCTATACTCAAATTATATGGACTCAAGATTAGAATTTAGTTGTACTGATGTCTGGGCCAGGGCTATTTCTTCCCTGTCATTTATTCAGTTATTTACTTAATTATTCATTTATTAACTTATCTACTGATCAAAGAGTTATCAAGTGTCTATGAGACACGTTTTGCTAGAGTCATGAGATGTAAGCTGCCCTCATGGCTCAGGTGGTAAAGAATCTGCCTATAGTGTGGGAGACCCAGGTTTGATCCCTTGGTTGGAAATATCCCCTGGAGAAGGAAATGGCACCCTACTCCAGTATTCTTGCCTGGAGAATTCCATGGACAGAGAAGCCTGGCAGGCTACAGTCCATGGAGTCACAAAGAGTTGGACATGACTGAGCAACCTACACTAACACGTGAGTTGTAAGACATTTGCTGACTTTGTCCCTGTGGGACAAACTTTGTACTGAGAATACATACATCAAATATTCATACAACTAAATATATATTAATAGTATAATTGATATAAAAGTAGAGGCTTCCATGAAACCTTATAGTAAAGAGATCTAATCTTGTTTGTAAGGATCAGGAAATTAAGTGTCATTTAAACTGAGATCCAGATAAGATTTAGCTGGATGTAGATAATTAGGGATGGAATAGTATTAGAGTAGGGGGCATGTCATGTGGGAAAGTTATAGGGTCAAGGCAGTAGAGGAGTCAGGGAAAGTTAGTGTTGCTGCAAAATATGAAGGGAGGGAGAGAATGGCATGAGATGAGGTTAGAGACGTGGAGTGGTCAGATTGACAGTAGCCTGATTAACATGGAAAGGAATTTCAGCTTTATCTTAGGTGAAATGGGAAGCCATGAGGGGTTTAAACAGTTGAATCTCATATGAGCTTTGAATTTAGAGAAATAGCACTCCAGCATAATCTATTCTGTGTAGAGATTAGAGGAAGAAGATGAGGACATATGGAGCATGGATATAAGGGGTGCGTTCAGCAAGGAGGTGGGAAGCAGCTTGACCCAAGGTGTTGTTGACAAGGATGGTGGCAGGTGAAGGACAGAAAATGGATCTAACAGATATTTTGGAGGTAGAACTGTCTTGATTTGCTGACGAATCAGATATGGGACTGCTCAAGGGAAGATGATCAAGGTGATTCTGTTCAATTCTGTTTAGTCACTCAGTCATGTCTGACTCTTTGTGACCCCATGGACTGCAGCACACCAGGCCTCCCTGTCCATCACCAGCTCCTGGAGTTTACTCAAACTCATGTCCATTGAGTCAGTGATGCCATCTTATCCTCTACCGTCCCCTTCTCCCACTCTCAATCTTTCCCAGCATCCGGGTCTTTTCCAGTGAGTCAGCTCTTTGCATCAGGTGGCCAAAGTATTGGAGTTTCAGCTTCAGGATTAGTCCTTCCAATGAATATTCAGGACTAATTTCCTTTAGGATGGACTGGTTGGATCTCCTTGGAGTCCAAGGGACTCTCAAGAGTCTTCTCCAAAGCCACAGTTCAAAAACATCAATTCTTCAGTGCTCAGCTTTCTTTATAGTCCAACTCTCACGTCCATTCATGACTACTGGAAAAACCATAGCTTTGACTAGACGGACCTATGTTGGCAAAGTTATGTCTCTGCTGTTTAATGTGCTATCTAGGTTGGTCATAACTTTTCTTCCAAGGAGCAAGCGCCTTTTAATTTCACGGCTGCAGTTACCATCTGCAGTGATTTTGGAGCCCCCAAATATAAAGTCTGTCACTGTTTCACTGTTTTCCCCATCTATTTTCCATGAAGTGATGGGACCAGATGCCATGATCTTTGTTTTCTGAATGTTGAGTTTTAAGCCAACGTTTTCACTCTCCTTTTTCACTTTCATCAAGAGGCTCTTTAGTTCTTCAATTTCTGTCATAAGTGTGGTGTCATCTGCATATCTGAGGTTATTGATATTTCTCCTGGCAGTCTTGATTCCAGCTAGTGCTTCATCCAGTCCAGCGTTTCTCATGAGGTACTCTGCATACAAGTTAAATAAGCAGCATGACTATACAGCCTTGATGTACTCCGTTACCAATTTGGAACAAATCTGTTGTTCCATGTCCAGTTCTAACTGTTGTTTCCTTACCTGCATATAGATTTCTCAGGAGGCAGGTCAGGTGCTCTGGTATTCCCATCTCTTTCAGAATTTTCCACAGTTTGTTGTGATCCATACAGTCCAAGGCTTTGGCATAGTCAATAAAGCAGAAGGTATTTTTCTTGAACTCTCTTGCTTTTTCGATGATCCAGTGGATGTTGGCAATTTGGTCTCTGGTTCCTCTGCCTTTTCTAAATCCAACTTGAACATCTGGTAGTTCACGGTTCATGTACTGTTGAAGCCTGGCTTGGAGAATCTTGAGCATTACTTTGCTAGCATATGAGATGAGTGCAATTGTGTGGTAGTTTGAAAATTCTTTGGCATTGCCTTTCTTTGGGATTGCAGTGAAAACTGACTTTTTCCAGTCCTGTGGCCACTGCTGAGTTTTCCAAATTTGCTAGCATATGGAGTGCAGCACTTTCACAGCATCATCTTTTAGGATTTAAAATAGCTCAACTGGAATTCCATCACCTCCATTAGCTTTGTTTGTAGTGATGCTTCCAAAGGCCCACTTGACTTCACGTTCCAGGATGTCTGGCTCTAGGTGAGTGATCACACCATTATGATTATCTGGTTTGTGAAGATCTTTTTTGTATAGTTCTTCTGTGTATTCTTGCCACCTCTTCTTAATATCTTCTGCTTCTGTTAGGTCCATACCATTTCTGTCCTTTACTGTGCCCATCTTTGCATGAAAAGTTCCCTTTGGATCTCTAATTTTCTTGAAGAGATCTCTAGTCTTTCCCATTCTATTGTTTTCACTATTTCTTTGCATTGATCACTGAGGAAGGCTTTCTTATCTCTCCTAGCTTCTAATGATACAAGTCAGTTAAAGATTACATTTCTGTACATAATAAAACTTACATTTTCTTGATAGTTTAGATTTTATTATGTTGCAATAGTTATGGATTTGTGTCAAGAAAATGCTGTTGAATCTCACCTGGAAAGAATTTTTTTTAATGGATTTGTCAAAGGAGCTCTTGGAATTTGTATTTTGTGATGGTTTTCAGCACTCTAATGTTTCTGTGTTCCCTGTATCTCTGTTGTTTCTTCTTCATTTCTTTGAGGCTAGAGAATGCAAATGATGACTTCCAGGACAAGGAGAAATTAGCATGAAAGGGACATCACGTGCTCATTTCTTATTAGTCACTGCCTCATTTCCTTTTCCTTTAGGTCCTATCTGATCTCCTTTGCCCACATGGCCCATTGGTCACTACTAATTCTCATAGTGATATTGAAATACACTCCTAGCTTGATCCCACAAAACACTATGTGGCCATGCTCAGTAGTCCTGGGTAGAGATTGCTGTAGTCACAAGACAGCATGGACCTTGGACCAGACATTGTCAGGTGACCTATATAATCCTGATGTAAGCGTCATGATCACAGCCTGAAGCTTGTTTCAACAGACAACTTCCTTGGCTCTTATATTTTTCTTGGAGACTTTGATATCAGATCATCTGGATTTAAATTAATCCCAGATCTTCTATTTAACCACTAGGGTGCTTAAAGCATTTACCTCATCTGCATTCTCATTTGTAGAGAGAATAAAATCAGGCTATTGGCAATATTGAATGAGATAGCTCATATAAAGAATTGAGCACAGTGCTTAGTACATAGGTAGCATTCCATATATGGGAGTTACTCTTTCTGTTGTTCTGTTGTTATGAAGGGTAGTCCCTCACATATTATTAATTCTTTCCTTTTACTCTTCTCTGGTAATGACAGTTTAGAGGACAAAGGGTTTTCTTTTAGAAGGAAAAGAAGATTATGAGCCAGTCATTGTCTCCTAGTCTTGCAAACAGGCTTTGCCAGATTTCTTGCTCTAGTCATGGACATCCCAGTGAAGAGAAGCTATGGGCTGCTTCCTCTCATGTGAGCTAATCTGATAGTTGAGCTCTGCTTAGTACCCTGTCCTTTGATTTAGTTGGCTCAATGCAGCCATCAATCCCTTGGGTACTGAAGCAAATACAACCTTCTCAGCATTCTGCCTGAACAAATGCTTCATGCATTTGTTGGCAGGAAGCCACAAGTTGACTTCATGGGGTCCTTAAGTAAGTCAGTTAGCCTCTCTGAAAAGAAAGGCTGATGATTCAGAAAATAAAGAGGTTGAAGAGGGCAGTAGCCCATCCCAGGCCCTTTGTGAGTTGAACTCTGGGGTCTTCCCATTCCCTTCCTTCACTTGCTCACCTTGCCCACTCTCTGCCTCTCAGTCCACAAGCGCTTTGATGGTTTTGTCCCTTTGTACCAGTTCTCTCTCTCAAGAATCCTTCTCCGACATCCTCACCTTCTTTAACTTACAAATTCCTGTTTATCTCAAGACTCATGTCTAATGAAACTTCTCACTGAAGTCTTCTTATTCATTCATTCCACAAATATTTACTAAGCAAGGCACTGTGTTAGACACTGTCCAAGGCACTGTGTTAGACATCTTGTCCACTGTGGACAAGATGGAAAAACCTCAGCTCCTGTGGTGCTGAGGGAGAGACTGACAATGAACGAGCCAATGAACTGTAGAATGTCATGTTTGTGGTGCTAGACCAAAAAGGTGGGCAGGTGTGGGGTGAATGGTAGAAGGAGCTGCTTCTGAGAGAGCTGTTTTTGAACTAAGATCTGTAGGATGAGAAGATATCAGCCATGTGAAGAGCAGGGTTCTGGATGCACAAATACGCTAGTTTTGTTTGGAGAACAAAAAGAATGGTATGATTAGAATATGAACAAGAGAGCATGACAAGGTATCAGAAAAGTCTCAGGTAAGGAGTTCAGATTTTATTCTGAGTGAATAGGGAGAGGTGAAATCAGATTTTTGTTTATAATAGCACTCTGCCATCTGCGTGGAGCATGGATGGGGGGAGAAGCAGAGAGCCTGATTAGGAGGCTCTGGCAGTAGTTTAGGGTAGAGAGGATGGTGTTTTGATCCAGAATTACAGCTACAGAGTGGGGAGAAGTCACTTGGGATATATTATGGAGGTCAGTGGGATCTTGCCAATGGATTGGGTTTGAGGGTAGCAAAAAGAGAAATCCTAGGGTTTAGGTTTGAGCAACTGGTGGATGGATGGATTTTTAGATGTATTTTAATACCATATGCTGAGATGGGAGACAATCTGTGATAATGTTTAGGGGATTAGCAAGTCTAAAGTCTATTTTGGACATGTTAATTTTGAGATGCCTGTTAGCCATCTGAAGGGAAATGGCAGGTAGCTATTTGGATCTACAGGTGGGAATCTTGAGAGAAGACATCAGAATTATGTATAAATATATCCTCCCCCTACATGAGGAGTGAATTTGTCCCTCCTCTGCAGGGTTACATTAGAAACCCAACAGATCCTAGGTTCTCCTGTCTCTGTGAGTACCACATCATATCAAATATTAAAATTCACCTTTATCCCACATTAATTATGTGATTCCTTAAGTGTTGAGCTGCAGTTGACTAGTTTGATATGTTGCATTTTGTAGATATTTAATTAAAATATCATTTGATTTTGCACATTTTAAAGGCAAATCTGTTTTGAATGTTTCATGTTATTTTTGGATGCCCTTGGAAAGCTTATCATGTGAGCCATGGTACATTTAACCCTTAATTAGTAGAGTGAGTGTGCTTGCTCTTTTCAACTCCCAGCAATATTGTGATGCTTTTTAAAAGGCCTTTCAGGAGCTTCATGTTATAACCATGTAATTTGGTTTGTTTACCACTAGACCATAAGCTTGAAGAGGGCACGAAGGACCTCAGTGCTTAGTATATAGAAAGAAACTCAAAGTTTGTTTATGGAAGCAATTTACTTGGATTAATAAGGAGAAAAAGCCAAGTCTAGGAATATAGTGTGCTTTCTATCCACACTTGGGAAAAGGCTCTTACCCCTGTCTTGCAATGTATGTAACATGGACTTGTTTTCTCCTTGGCACTCATAAAAGGGAGGCAGTGTTGTACAGAAACGTCATTTCCTGGGCTTGATTTTAATCCATATCCTTGATAGTTGTGAATTTTGCAACAGAAAGTTAGTTTCTGTAGGTCGCTCTGATTTTTGTCGGGGCAAAATTAAATAATGCCATTGTAGTACAACTCTCCTGGCTTAAAAACACTGTATTCTTGTAGTATATTCTTGTCTAAAAAGTATCTTACAATTCAGACCTCAGGGAACGTTTCTGTAAATTTCTAGAAGTGGAGATGCAAAATATCTTTTGTTGCCTGACGTCTGACCTGGAAAAAGCCAAGAGTTGCAACAATTATTGTGGTGAGGGACTCAACAATGGCCCTTTAGAGAAAAAAATCTTGCAAGAAAATCCTTCAGCAATAAGACAGTTAAACATCTTTCTAAGTCTCTTATAGGAAGAAGGTAGGAAGGAATAGCTGGAGTTCCCAGGTCCCAGACTTGCCCTAGGAGACTCAGTGATGCTACACAGCTGTATCCTTCTTGCCCAAGAATTGACTTTGGGCCAGATCTTTGCCTCTCATGATGAAGAGGAGACATGATTTTATGGTTTATAGCCCCAATGCTATTGCCAAATTGCTCCACGAGCCATAGTGAAATTAAGTCCATCTTGGCTATGCCTTGCTAAATTTGTCAGTGGCTCCAAAATATTCCACCAAGAATTTCAGATTTTATGGGTTTTAACAAAAATAACTTTGGAAATGGACATCAACCAGGGAAGAGAAATGGTTTATACTTGTCATTGACACGTACTGAGTTTGGAGCCCAGGTCCAGCTTGGGACAGGTGAGGTCGAACTGCAGCTGCCCTTTGTGTTCCCCTCCCATTTTGTATTAGAAAATTGCCTCCAGTTTTCTCTGATTGTCAAATTGCTGTCTGTCACTGCCCCTTGTGTGAAGCTGAATGATCATATGAAAGCAGTTAAGAATGCATGCCCACTTACATTTAAGCTGCATGATCTTTGGGGGATGTTAAATACTTACATACTCAGATGTGCCTATAGTGTTGATCACTTGATGGAGAAATTTTAACTTAGCAGTTACTACAACCGTTACTTTCCCTTCTCTGGGAAGCACTCAGTTTGCAAATTCCTCAAAATGAAGAGTAGATTGCTGTGTGGAAATGAGGAGTCTGATAGAAGAGATGAGTAGCATGATGATGGAGCTCTAATATTGGCTGAAAGATGAGAGAGTGCTGATCAGTCCAGGGATGGATATTAATGAATACCAAGGTCTCCCATGGGTATGGAAATTGAAAAGAATGGGCATACTATCCATCATATGGAAAATGTAAAAATGTCGATTCTTCTTGACTGATCCATCACATCTTGAATTACTGTTCTTTGTAGCAATGGGGTAATTAGTTAAAACCATTAGAACAATCGACTTGCTTCCCTGAACAACTCTTGGGCAGCAGATTTGCTGGTGATGCTCCTCCTGCTTTAGTTCCATCTGCTTAGTTAGGCCTCTGCCATCCTCCAAGATCCAATACCAGTCTAAACTGCTCTAAGAAACACCTGACTAATCCAATTCAAAGGGATTTCTACCTGTCTGAACTTCACTTACTCATCTGAGATTTAGAAGTCACTCCTTAGGATTAATGGTCTTACTGTTGAATTTTATTTTTATTATTCTAAGTCTGGTTTTGCAATCCCAATGAATTTATTTCAAGTCCATATGCCTCAGCTTTCTCATTTGTAAACAGAGGATACTACTTGTATTTCTGTTCTAGAATTTTTGTGAGACTTAAAAGAGTATATTAATTGGGTTGGCCAAAAAGCTTTTTCAGGTTTTTCTGTACCATCTTAGGGGAAACTTGAATGAACTTTTTGGCCAACCCAATATATCTACACACACACACACACACACACACACTCTGTATTCCCATATTGTACAGCACATTGTAAATGGTCAATAAAATTAGTTTCTCCCCATCTCCGTAATGGGACTTCATGGCAACAGAAGCTCTTTCTTATACCTTTTTGTATCCCCAAAGCTTTAAACCTAATCAGAGCTCAATATGTGTGTCACTTCTGTTGATTTCTCATTTCTTTTTGCAAAAGGCAGGGCATTGAACCTTCAGGGCTAGTGACCATCACAAGCTGGGTTCACAAAGGTCTATGGTCCACGGTTGTTTATTTGCTAACTGTACAGTTCTACCCTGTAGCAAGTACTAGAGACTAGTCTTAGACAGAGTCATCTTCTAGGCATCTAGGGATACAGCCACAGGGATGTGCTACAGCCAGGGATAATGATGCACAGGATATCAGCCAACTGAATAAGGCCATCTTCTATAACGTCTTTCACACTCCCCACCTCTTTGTGCCCAGCACCATGGTCCCCACCCTTTCATACACCCACAGGTAGGCGTGCAGTAGTCCATGCCCTGGGGGAAGCCAGGGAGAGAGCAGGTCCAGATGGCTCTTTCACTGGACATTGCACCTGTACAATGCAGTAGCAACTGCACCAAGCTTTTGTAGATTTTTTCACAACCTGCTTACTAAAAATGGGATTTAACAGTCATTCATGACCAAACCTAAATTGTTCCTTTCTTCTATTGATGTTACATTCTCCTTTTTTCAGTTCCCATCTCTGTTCACCCTTTCTTCCCAATCTTATTTGTATGCTCCATTCACCACCCTTTCTTCCATATTCAGCTTCTGTATGGAAACAGAAGTTTCTCATGACCTCACCCTTTCAGAGATGTTTGCACATGGTTATGAACAGATCAAATAAACAGGAACTTAGGTTAATTTAATAGAAAAAATAAAATATGGAATAACATTGATTTTGGCCAGTATCAATTACAACCATTCTACTATATTTTACAAAAAAACAACTGAACATTTTACACATGTACAGTATTTTTCAGTAAAAGTGAATTTGGATTTAACAATGGATCACTAATGAAAAGACGAAAGAAAACAGAAAATAGGACTTCTGGCTCTAGGTTAGAGTATTTGTTAAGTCTCCAAACTTTGTACTATCCATTACATATATCTCATTATGAATATATATATTTATACATAATATATAACATTAACTTAAACTTTGAAAGCATTATGTTCTAGTTAATAATATTCTGTAGATAAACGAGGCAGTAACCACTAGTAGTTAAACCAGTATTTCCACAATGTGTGCCTGCATGGTCAGTGAGAAATGGAACACGTGTTGGTGGACCCCAATGGTTTTGACTGTCAGATTGATGGTTATTTCTCTAAGAACACAGACATCATTTTTATTTTTCCCTTCATAGTAACTTTGTGCCTCAAATATTATGGGTGGGTTCAGTTAAATGGATTCTTCTGCAGGCAGATCTGGTTTCACCATCTACTTGACAGGCTCTCATTTACTTTTGTCCACTTAAGAGACTACGACTTTAAATGTAAGACTCTACATGCCAGACCCAGCACTAACTTGCTTTCTTTAGGTCAGAAGGGCCTGCAGTGTTATGAAGAGGAAAAATTACTCAACAAAATCAGTTGATCCCCTAGTTATATATGAATCATTACATGACTTAGGATCACTGCAGTGCTATTAAAAGGGTCATTAGACTTTGTACTCATTATTTACCTTGGGTTAAATGTTAACTTTGATGTCTTGGAATACAAAATTTCAAGTTAGGCCTTTTTACTAGCTTGCTTCTTGGATGGGGACCTTAGTTAGCATCCATTTCCCAGGATAACCTATATTGATATCATTCCTCCTCTCATCTTGGAAGTGAGGCTCTCCAAAGCCTAAAGCCTACAAGATGGCTGGTCACTCTGAAAGCAAATGAGGTCACCAATGGAGCTTTGACATGAAACATGAAGAAACTTGATATTAGTCTCTGCTCTCCTAAAGAAACTCAAGAGTTATAAAAAGATCTATCAAGCTTCCTCATTTCTGACCACTGATCCAAAGAGTATTCACATAAGTCAGTCTGCTAGATTCCAGGATGTGTTTGGGGACTCATAGAAAACCAGTGAGTATATTTCCAGGAAAACAGATGGTCTCATTGACATTCAGTGGACAGGTGTATCAGCATGGTTATAGAGCGACAGAGGAGTGGGGAAAGAACAGAACCAGGAGGGTACAATCATGCTGCCCATATTCCATTTCCAGTTTTATTTTCTTAAAATGATAAGATGAAAAAACACTTCTAATAAGCACCATTGAAAAATGTTACCCCGCCAACTTGGGCACAGGCTTAAATATTATTTAAATAAATTCCATTTCTTAAAAAATACAGGACCTTTTAGAAACTTTTGACTCTAGGAAGAAATTTCCTTCATCATATCCAAAACACTTTCCCCTACAATACATGGAATTTCTGATGGCCTTAAAAAAATGCTATGGGGTAATGGCTGAATAGCACCAAGAGCATGTGCAGGGTTTACGAGTGAACACTCTGGATTTGGGGGGAGCTGGATCAGTCTCAGCTATTCTGTGAATCTTTGCATTCTGTCCATCACCAGTTTGACTATGCAGAGCAATCCCATTTGACCAGCTGTATGTAAAATAACCGAATCTACCATGGAAAAGCCAGTAGCAGCAAGTCTATCTGATGAAACCAGTGGAGCAGACTTATCAAGTGGGCATAATGCCAAAACCAGCACATAATGCATGAAGTAAATTATGTGTGGAAAGTATCAATGGCCAGCTGTGAAAAACCAAGACAAATGACACTGAACACAACTCTGTGGGATGTTCTTAATGCCCTTAGGTCCAGTTTTCTGCCATTTCCCCCAACAGTGGACTCAAGCATGAAAAATGATGAATGCAAGAGCTTTCTGTTTCATTTTGATCTACGTCTGCTCTTGTGATGTTTTTGAAAGGGATTTTTAGGCGTCTCAAAGGGAGAAGCAAGCAAGTAAATGCAAAAGGAAAAAAAAAAAGAAAAACAAAAAACAAAATGGACCTTCAAAAACAGGGCAGGAAATCAAATCATTACTTTAACGTCAAATTTTGGCATCAGATGCTTTGGTCATACAATACTGTCTCTGTGGTTCTGGCTGTTTAGCACTAAACACCCAGTTATAAAAGGTAGGCTTGTTGTAGGTTTATTTCTTTTTCCATTTAAGTTCTGACAAAACAGTTCACCATCTCCCTGCACAAATTGGAGCAAGAGAGAAAAAGAGAGCAAGAAAGAGAGAGGTGGCTTGCTTTTTTTTTTTTTTTGCTTGTTTTTTTCTTTTTAATAATAATATGGAGTAATCTATAAGTCTACAGGAACAAAGAAATCTAGGATGGCAGCTCAGCCTTGGAATGTACATGTTTTGCAGCACAGTTGTTGAAGAACCTTCCGTTGGCACAGATTGTTCTTTTTCACTAGCATACAGAAGCCTCCTTCCGCCCAGGACTCTTCCGTTGCTTTTCCAGGAATTCAGCAAGAGACAGGGGAAGTTGAGGACGAGAGCAGCATGATGGACACACATGGAAGAAGGTTGTGATTGGCCAGAGAGGCAGATTGGGGGGATTGGAAGGGATCATTCAGGAGCAGTCAACAGGAGGAAAATTTGGTCCACCCAGAGTGATTTCAGTCAACAGCATTGTTTTTCAAGAAGCATTGTTTTGCAGTCCAGCGGTAAATGTGATTGGTATCCATTTATGAAAAGAAAAAAAGATTATAAAAAGAATAAATTAGAAATCAATAATAATACAAGCGAGGATTCTTCTTTCTGGAATTACCTACAGAAGAGCATATACAGTCATTTATACTATATTTCATTGAGTCTAAGACACTGGATTTCAGATACACCACTTTTTTAAGTACTGCCAAGAAAAATTCTTATTAAATGGTGACACAATAACCTTTTGTCAATTAGCATATTTGTTTTATGCTTATTAAAGTATTTGCATAACATGCTGTTTTTCTTTCTGGGCTTAAGTAATAACCCTTCCTTTGAATATTGAGACATAGTTAATGTTTTGAAGTGCAATTAAATGCCACATAAGTAGGAGTGATCATGTGCCTCAGTTGACTAGATAGGTCTGTGACTGACTGTCACAGGCGATGACAGCTACATCACATCAACCTGTGGATCAAAGCAGTTGTAAGCTGCCACGAATTATATAAGATGCATCTGATTCCAGAGCTATTAAAATATAATAAAAAAGTGTGTCTTAGAATCACTGAAATATGACAGTTGAAAGAAAATAATAACACATCCCTAACAGCACATGGTGATTGCCATGTGATTTGAAAAGCCTAGTGAGCCGTCCATGATCTCATTCTTTAACCTACCTGAAAAGGGACTCATCACAAATCATGGTTCTTCGTTTTCCACTTTTGCCCACAATCCTGACACTCCAGTTTTACCAAAGTGCCACTGGCATAAATGATCCCGTGCTTACCATGGTTTAGGGAAAGCAGTTAAAGATCATAAACCTTGAAATGCCTGTTACCAAGTACAAGGTGAACCTTTCAAGTCATAGTGCATCTTTTGGGTCAATGGCTTAAAAATCTTGCTTGGTTTTTCAGTTACTAACTAAGAAAAATTCTGATCATATTCAGATAGAGGGGGATCAGCTTTTAACGTGAGGGTAAGGATCACTGGCTGATAACTAGAAAGTAATACTTACATGGTATCTGGGGTGCTATCACTCCCAGTCTTCTTACCTGAGTGTTGTGTGGTGAGAATTAGCCCTGGCCATGAAAGGCTGAATGCAGAGCCTGAGCAGGTCTGCCTCCCCCTGCCAGGTCAATCAGACATTAGAAGAGCTATGAAGATGCAAAGTCACTTAGACGCTCTGTGGATATGAGAGCATAAATGATTTCCCTATTGGTGCCATCACATGCTCAGATATCTTTGTTGTTTGAGATTCCTAATGGGAAGTTATCAGATAACCATATGAGGGCAGCAGTATTATCCTTTTTATTTTTATAGATGAGGGCAGTGAGGCCCCCAAAAAACTCATAACCTGTCCAAGGTCTGGAGTCTAGATAAGAATGATGCATTCTGACTTCTGAATCTACATTCTCCCAGCCATAGCACTCTTCTGCCTCTTGTGAAATTTCCAGAAGAGGAACCATTCAAAGGAACACAAAGATTAAACCCAGGGAAATGATTTTATCAGGGAAAACTGTTCCAAATGCATCGTTTTTTATTTTCCTATTTCCCTAACAGTCCAAGATGTTTAGAACAATGATGGTTCAAACATTTTATTTCTACATTGTTGAGATGCACATGTACATAAAGTCTGGGCACAAATTTAAGAGTCCTCTCTGCACGAATTATATCTAGAGTCAAAGCTTGTAAAATATTGGGGCTGGAATAATTTAAACTCATTCATTTCATGGATAGGGAAATGGCGGAAGCTAGAAAATGAGAGAACTTGGCATTTGCCAAATTATCAGAGGGAATGGCTGCACATTAAAAACACTTCAGAAGCTTCTAAAGCTATCAGTGCTTTACCCCAAGACCAATTTAAATGAATCTTGGGGGAAGGTGTGGGGTCCTGGACTTTTGCTTGAGAACTACTGGTGCAATGAAAAGAAAAATAGACCAATATTAGCATTAGAACCGATCTGTAATTGTTTTATCATTAGATAAATGCCTATCTATCATAGCTTAATCGGAGAAGGCAATGGCACCCCACTCCAGTACTCTTGCCTGGAAAATCCCATGGACGGAGGAGCCTGGTGGGCTGCAGTCCATGGGGTTGCAAAGAGTCAGACATGACTGAGCGACTTCCCTTTCACTTTTCACTTTCATGCATTGGAGAAGGACATGGCAACCCACTCCAGTGTTCTTGCCTGGAGAATCCCAGGGATGGGGGAGCCTGGTGGGCTGCCATCTCTGAGGTTGCACAGAGTCAGACACGACTGAAGCGACTTAGCAGCAGCAGCAGCAGCATGGCTTAATAAAAGATTCAGATGCCTTTTGATTGTTATTTACATATCACAATTACAAACAATCCAAATGAGAGGAGAGTGGCAGTAAACTGTGGCATATCCACAAGACAGACTGTTCAGCTGTTATTAAAAGTGAAGTTTCTGAAGATTTTGTAAAAACATAGCATAGCATTTATCTAATGCTTAGAGCAGAAAGCAAGGTACAAAACTCTATGTGGTATTTTAAAAATCTAGCAAAAAGTACATATGATGGAAGACTGGAAAACAATACAATATGTAGCCTTTTCTAGTTAGTGTTTGTATGATTCCAACTATATGCCACTCTGGAAAAGTCAAATCTATGATGACAGTGAAAAAAAATTAGTGGTTTCCAGGGGGAGGGAAGAAGGAAGGGATAGGCAGAGCATGGAGGATTTTCAGGGTAGTGAAGGGTGATCTGCATGATGGATACTTGTGGTGGTGTGGTACTGTGGTGGATACGGTGGTGGATACTTGTCTTTATACATTTGTCCAAACTCAGAACACCAAAAGTGGACTCTAATGTAAACTGTAGATTTTGGTGACAACAATTTGTCACTGTTGGTTCATCAACTGTAACAAACATATCATTCTGGTGAGGGATACTGATAGTGAGTATATGTGTATGTGTGGTCAGTGTGGTCAGAGGATATATGGGAATTCTCTTTACTTTCTGCTGAATTTTGTTCTGAACCCAAAGCTCTAAAGTTTTCAAGAACAAGGTCTACTAATTAAGAAAAATTAACTAGTGCCATCTTCGTAAATGGATGCTTTAGTTCTTTTTGCAGTTAAAACAACCAGAAAACTAAACCCGTTGAGGGTATAAGTTCAAGGAACACCAACAAGACATCAGCATGTCTTACCTGAGACATGCTTGATAGTTAATATTTTCAAGTGGAAATATATATTAGACCTTAACATGGAAGGATCACATGGATCTCAGATCAAAATAAGCAGTTGTACTCACCGTCCTTGCAGATGGCCCCCATCTGACACATTCCTAAGTCTAAGAGATACCCACTGGGACAGCTCGTACAGTTCTTGATCCCTGGACCATTGCACGTCAAACAGCTGGCGTCACATCTATGGGGAGAATGTACAATGTATCATCCTTTCACACATCAGGCACAGGAAAAGATGTGTTTACTATCAATCTCTTAACATCTTAAATTTAATTCTCCCTTTGAAGATGCCACAAAAATATTTTGTTAAATGAATTGCTTTAATTGACAACATTAAAGAAAACCTAGCAGGTAGACTGATTTTAAAGAGGAGAGAGCATGCACTTGAAACAGAAATATAACTTTAGAGGTTTTAAAGTGCTCCTGAGGCACACACACAAAAATCAGCTGGGTTTAAAGCTGCAGAGTGTAAGTGTAAATGTTTGTACCTTATTTTTCATTAATAATTATACGTTTCATATTGTTTATGAAGTCAGTGAAATAAGGAATCCAGTTGCCAAACACTGGAGCTTAAAGGGGGGGGGGATCCACTTACTTTTTGCAGGATTTGTATCCATTTTCTAAAGAGTGGTCAAAGTAGTAGCTGATACTACAGCTCTGCACGCATCTCCGCTCCTCCATGAAGTAGCCCCCTGTGCAGTTAATACACCCGTCAGCGCCGGCTCCTTAAAAGCAAGACAAATGCAGGAAACAGAAACAAAGCCTCAGAAAAGGTTGCACAGCGGGCTGCTTTTTGCATAATTGGTGAAAATGGCATTAATAGGTTGCAGTTTTGAGAAATGTAACATTTGTACTTTTCCTTATGTTCTCTGGGGGGAAAAGGCTTCAGTTTTAGATTGAACCCATTTGCCAAAAAAACATCAAACCTCTTTTGAAGGCAAAGGAGGTACAGTTTCAGTTATGCAGGATGAATAAGTTCTGGAAATCTAACGTACGCCATGGTAACTATAGTTAATACTGTATTGTATACTCAAAACTCAACTAAGAGAGTTGATCTTAAGTGTTCTCACCACACACAAATTATGTGAGGTGATGAATATGTTAATTACCTTGTATTATATATATCAAAACATCACACATACATCTTAAAGTATATAATGTTTGTCAGTTATGCCTCAGTAAAGCTAGAAAAGTAAGTCTAATTAAAAAAGATTACCAAGAGGGTGTGCATGACTGATGGATAAAGACAGACAAATGAAAGCCAAACCAGAGCTAGAGGAATAAATAAGAGGAGTTGGGGGGGAGGTACCAGCACAGGTGGCGCAGAAGCGGTGGCAGGGCTGACAGTCTTGGCCGTTGAAGTACCATCCGTCCTCACAGGTGACGGCACACCGGGACCCCTGCAGGCTGGAAACACAGACGGCTGTGGTCAGGCAAAGAGGTCATGACTCCCCAAGGCCGTATGCAAAACATATAGTTTCCCCCAGAGGTCAGTGGACTTGGGAGAACTTCCAAGCAGGAGAAATAGCCCCTGTACCCTCTTTTTTTCTCCTCCCGATACCTAGAATGCTTCTCTGTGCCTGTAATAAGTCTGTAGCCTATACATGTGCTGCAAGTTTAGAGGACATTCCTCTTAATTATTAGGCTGGCTGACACATTTTTTCTTCACTCAACATTTTACAACCTGGAGGTTTTTACAAGTATTTTATGGACCAAAACAATCACCTTACCTAACAATATGCCTATCAATCCCAGACCTCCTAGACCTACTCCACAATAAACTTAAATGTTGTCCTGTAACTGTATATGTTGTAGGAGTACATGGCAAAATGAATTACACCTGAATAGAAGGGTACAACTATCCTGCCCAACCCTCAGCTCAAACTCCCAGGAATAGCCTTTTTAAAATTGTAAGTGCTTCTGATTTTAGTTCTTGGACCAAAACAAGAGAATCCTAACATACTTTTGCTTCTATGGCTTCATTTATTAATTTTAAACTCTAATGAAATATTTGGCAAAATTATTTATTTATATTGCTGCTTCACCAAACATCTCAACTTTTCTTAGTTACATTATTATTTAGTATTTTTGGTTATCTGTGCTATGTTTTCTCTAAATAGCACTCTTAGGCATTACCTAATATGTTGCTAGAATGTTGAATGAGGAATGTGTATTTTTTTTCTTCTAATTTTTAATCACCTTTAAGGTTTTTTATAGCCTACAGATTGATTCTTAAAAACAAATGTCTAAAATTTATAGCATTTAATATACAAACATTACTCATGGAATAACTCAGTAGTGAGACTGTTACCATAATCCCATGTCACCCAGTAGACAGTTCTAGAAAATGGGTATCTAAGCAACAGGGTCAAATGCTTTCTGTGTTCTTATAGAAAATACATTTCTCTACATTGCTGCAATTCACATGTTACTTGACTATGCTTTATATATGGATCATACTATTAAAAACTAACATTTAGTTTTCCCTTTATTTTTTATAATATATGTATATAAATATTTTTATATATTTATTTTTCTCTTTAAAGTATGAAAAATAATCCCAAACAGTCCTGTTCACATTTTAATCCATATCCTTCTAGTATTTTATGCATAGATATTTTTCTGTTTGCTTCAATTCAGTTCAGTTCAGTCGCTCAGTCGTGTCCCACTCTTTGCGGCCCCATGAATCGCAGCATGCCAGGCCTCCCTGTCCATCACCAACTCCCGGAGTCCACTCAGATGCACATTCACCAAGTCAGTGATGCCATCCAGCCATCTCATCCTCAGTTGTCCCCTTCTCCTCCTGCCCCCAATCGCTCCCAGCATCAAAGTCTTCTCCAATGAGTCAACTCTTTGCATGAGGTGGCCAAAGGATTGGAGTTTCAGCTTTAGCATCATTCCTTCCAAAGAAATCCTGGGTTGATCTCCTTCAGAATGGACTGGTTGGATCTCCTTGCTGTCCAAGGGACTCTCAAGACTCTTCTCCAACACCACAGTTCAAAAGCATCAATTCTTCAGTGCTCAGCCTTCTTCACAGTCCAACTCTCACATCCATACATGACTACTGGAAAAACCATAGCCTTGACTAGACGGACCTTAGTCGGCAAAGTAATGTCTCTGCTTTTGAATATGCTATCTAGGTTGTTTGCTTAGCCACTATTTAAAAATTTACAGGTATTTTGAGGCACAATGGTCAACCCTAGAAGCCCCTAAGAAAAACACAGGGAGCCTCAAAAAGACAGAAAGTGTATTTCATTCATAGATCTTCTCTTCTGGCCAGAGAGGTGTCATTTAAAAAGCCAATAAAAGAAAATCCCTTTCTTTTTGGTAGAGCTGGAAAAAGGGGACAGTGCATCAAATGACTCCGTTTGTGGGAGGAAACAGAACCACTGATAAACTTATCAAAGGTTTTTTTTTTTTTTTTAAAGCTGCCTTGTTTTTCTAACGAAGGAAATTACTTCCGAGGTTGGTACTTGCTCAGCTGTAGACAGAGGGTGCAGTGTGTGAGGAGGGAGTGTGCTAAGTGGGGCGTGCAGCAGAGCACCTGGGAACCGTGATGCACTCTGCCACTTCCAAACTCCAGGGGTGGCGCGGTAAGCAGACCTGGTACTGGGTTCATGCTGGGGTGAGCCAGCTGAGTTAGATGTGTGCTGTCCCATATGCTCTAGCACCTGTGGGCTCAAGAGCACTTGAAATGTGGCTAGGGTGGCCAGGGCACAGAATTTAACATTTTATTTTTGTTCATTTCACTCTAAATCTTACAAATTGGCACTTGATTCAGTTATCAGGAAACATTTAAATAAGTGCAGAACAACTTGGCTATCTAAAATCTACTTCAACTAAAGTTTTATAAAATCTATATACAGATCAAGTATTTCCCCCCAAATTACTGTGTTAATTGAGATATGCTTTAAGGGTGAAATACACACCAGCTTTTGAAGACTGTGCACTACAAACAAAATATAGAATATCTCACTGATTATCTTTCATATTGTCTTATATTGATTACATGTTGAAATAATATTTTGGATATATTTGGTTAAAGATTTCATTAAAATAAATTTCACCTGTATCTTTTTACTCCTTTTAATGTGGCTACTTACGTATTTAAAATTAATATGTATGGCTCTCATTTCACATTTTTTACTCCATAAAATGTTCTCTAAGCAATATAGAAAATAATCTTGAGCTTTTATTTTTCATGGGCCAATTCAGTGTCAGATATTGGAATAAGTGCTTTATAGATGTTATCACAATTAATCCTTACCATAATCCAGCAATTTTGAGGTTAGTATCACCCTTTTATAGATGAGAAAACTGAAGCTCAGAGGAGTGAACAGACTTGACCAAGATCACACAGCTAACAAATGGCAGAGAAAGATTAAGCCCACATTTATCTTCCCTTTTTAAAAATTATAACAGTCTGCTCCTTCTCCAAAAAGTAGTAGGATGCTGACTAGACTGATAATTATCAAAACTAAAGTCTTGAGATGAAAGGTGCAAAACAAATGGACACTGAATGCATTTATGGGGGAAAAAAAGCCACAAATAATCAATTAATTGAAATAAAAATGACATTCCCCTATTAATTAATGTAAAGGATTGCCTGCCTAGAATGCCTGGACCCTGATTATTTTGCCTTTGATCAAAAGTGGAAATAGAGGTACTAAGTGAAGTTGCTCAGTTGTGTCCGACTCTTTGCAACCTGGTGGACTGTAGCCTATGAGGCTCCTCCATCCAGGGATTCTCCAAGAATACTGGAGTAGGTTGCCTTTTCCTTCTCCAGGGGATCTTCCCAGCCCAGGGATTGAACCCAGGTCTCCTGCGTTGCAGACAGATGCTTTACCCTCTGAGCCATCAGGGAACTCTTAAAAGGGATGGAATGGAGCAGAATTCTAGCTTTATGTAATAAAGCCAGAGTCCAGCCCCTCACTCAGCATGGGATGATCTGACCTTCTCTAAGGATATAAAGAATACCTACTTCACTTGATCTGGGTGTTATTCTCTCAAAGAATCTATCAACTGTCTGACTTTAGTAATGAGCAAGTCTCATCCATTCAAGGATGACATCCCCTGGTATTAAATCTATGTGCAAACCACGGCATAATGGAACCAGCCTGAGGTGCTTAAGATAAGACAATGATTGGCTATATGGAGAGAAATAATAAAGATAAGGGAATAGTTTCGACCATCAAAGGAATGAATCAGGGGGATTAAATATAGTTCATTGATGTTACCTACGCAGTAATCCTTGACTGATACACTGCCGGCCAAAAAGCCCAAAGAAAGCCTCTCAAATGGCCATTTATTTACTTGTAGTTGAGCCATCTTTTCTAAAGAGAATTTTATTTGGCTTATAAACCTTCCGAAGCCAAAGTAGCATCCAAATTTTCACATAAAATGATAGAGATAATGCAAATAGCAATCAAGTGTCTGAATGGGAGTCAAACCAAGGGTGACTTATAAGAGAGGTACCTATTTACTTTTTTTCTTTCAATTTTATTGAGAAGTCTTTGGGCTGTGTTACTTGGTGAAATCTTTAACTCTCTTACCTTAACCCCTCCCTGCATTCTGTACAGTTGTCAGATTCAGTACATGTCTTGCAGTTTTCATTGCACTTCCGGCAAAGATTTTTCTCTGTTAAAAAAAAAAAAAGAACAAGGTTATAAATCAGTTGGTCAGCTGGATTTCATAAAAGCATATGTTCTAATGTTTGCTAATGTATGCTATAGTATACATGGCCTTGAATAGGAGGAAATTGTAGGAAAAGCCCCAGACTCAACATTTCCTATCACTTCTCAGCAAATCAAATACAGGTAGGAATATATAGCATTGGGAAATACCTTAGTAATATCTACCAGTTTGTAGACAAGAAAGCTACAGCCCACTTAATTCTTAAATAGTTTATTGGTTTTTTTCTTCTTCCTATTCTCTTTCCCAAGCAGAGTTTCCTAACTTCCAACAGTGAAAATCTCACTAATGAAGCTGGGGCACATCACTAGTAAGTTCAGAGAGGCAACACTAGCAGCTGAAGCATGGAACGGTAGACCGCATGCTCACAGCTTTAATGACTACTCCGATGAACGACTTTTAAGATTGCCAAGTAAGGGTTGATTATTGCTTGCATTGTTTTATTGTTTTGAAGTTTATAGAAGCTGTGGAATCAATATAAATGTTACTATATTTCAGACAGCACTTACATTTCTGGAGAACAAAAACATATTTGAATGAACAAATACACTGTAAATACTGGCTTTCTTGTTTAATACCAAACACTGAGGTGGGGGGAGGGTTGAGGGGGGATGGCAAGTACGTTACTATCCTGTAGTGGAAAATGGTGATGTTATAGTAAGTAAGGCCTTTTACCTCAGGTGAAATTTTTCTGGAGACTTTGATCCCTTCTCTGAGATGCCAGTGGATCCTAACTTCAGGTATATATAGAACTGAAAGAGGCTTTGTCCATAGGCTTCTGTCTGCTCTTTAAACACTGGTGTTCTTCAGGGTTCCGCAGGGAAGCACTGCTTCATCGGATCCCTCTAAGGACCTCCTAGAGGTCTAGCAGAATTCTGAGCTCCTCGGCATGAAATACAAAGTTCTTTACTGTCTGTGACCTCCCCATCATAGGGTCATCGAGAATGCTGGACATGGCATAGGACCTGAAGCCAGAGGACCTAGAGTGGCATTCTGCTCTTAGCATTTCTAGTGGACAAGTTCACAATCTCTGCTCATTTGTTAACTAAATATTACAACGATGACTACCACTGAGCTGCTCTTGAGGAGTTAATGACCTTATTCAAGGGAACTGTAGATATGTTGGCAGTAATTATTGCTAGTCACATACATATCACTATGCTATATGTAAGTGGACTTATTAAAGGAGGAAATTAAAACAAAAGGCAATTGCCTCGAAGGACAGAAATGCACAGACCACTTGTATCAGTGAGTGAACTGAAAACTGCTCAATCATCTGTGACTGTCTGCAACCCCATGGACTATGCAGTCCATGGAATTCTCTAGGCCAGATACTGGAATGGGTAGCCTTTCCCTTCTTCAGGTGTATCAGTGAAGTAATATTTTAAATAGCCTTCTTTAATTATCTACCTTCCAGGCTCTGGCAAAAGAACTGATTGTCTCAGTGATCATTTTCCTATCAGGTACCACCTAGATTTCTTTTCCAAGGCTCAGTCTTCTTGATAGAATTTTGATTTTTTTTTCCTCAAGGAATACTGTTTCTGTTTGTTTCTGATCCCTTTAAAACCTTTTTAAAGTATAGTTGATTTACAGTGTTTATTACTGCTGTACACATAGTGATTCAATTATACATTTTATACACATTCTTTTTGAAGTTTCTTTTTCCAATGTGGTTTATCATAAGATATTGAATATAGTTCTGTGTGCTATACAGTACGACCTTGTTGTTTATCCATTCTGTGCATAAAAGCTTACATCTGCTAACCTCAAACTCTCAGTCTATCTCTTCTCCAGCCCCTTCCTCCTTGGCAACCACCAGTCTGTTCTCTTTGTCCATGGTTCTGTTTGTTTCATAAATAAGTTATTTATGTCCTATTTAGAATCCACATGTAAGTGTTATAATATGGTATTTATCTTTCTCTTTCTGACTTTTTCACTTAGTATGATAATCTTTAGATGCATTCATGTTGCTACAAATGGCATTATTTCATTTGTTTCTATGGCTGAGAACTGTCCATTGTGTGTGAGTGTGTGTGTGCGTGTGTATACACACCATATCTTCTTTATCCATTCATCTGTCAATGGACATTTAGGTTGTTTCCATGCCTTTGCTGTTGTGAGTAGTGCTATTCACATAGGGGTATATGTATCTTTTTGAATTACACTTTTGTCTGGATATATGCCCAGGAATGGGATTGCTAGATCATATGATAGTTGTATTTTTAGTTTTATAAGGAACCTCTATAATGTTTTCCACAGTGGCTCATCAACTTACATTCCTACCAACAGTGTAGGTGGGTTCTCTTTTCTCCACATCGTCTCCAGCATTGCTTTTGCAGAATTTTTAATGATGGTTATTCTGACCATTGTGAGGTGTACCTCACTGTAGTTTTGAGTTGCATTTCTCTAATAACTAGCCATGTTGAGCATCTTTTCAATGCCTATTGGCTATCTGTATTTCTTCTTTGGAGAAATGTGTATTTAGGTCTTTTGCCTATTTTTCAGTTGGATTTTTTGTTGCTATTGTTGAGTTGTACAAGCTGTTTGTATATTTTGGAAATTAATCCCTTGTTGGTCGGATCATTTGTAGGTATTTTCTCCCATTCTGTAGGTTGCTTTTTCATTTTGTTTATGGTTTCCTTCACTGTGCAAAAGCTTGTAAATTTGATTAGGTCCTGCTTATTTTTGTTTTTATTTCTATTGTCTTGGGAGCCTAAGGAAACAGTGGTATAATTTATATCGGAGAATATTTTGCCTGTGTTCTCTTCTAGGAGCTTTATGGTATTACATCTTATGTTTGAGTATTCAAGCCGTTTTGTGTTTATTTTTATGTATGATGTAATGGTGTATTCTAACTTCATTGGTTTATATGCAGCTGTCCAACTTTCCCAGCACCACTTGCTGAAGAGATTGTTTCATTCCACTGAATATATGTATCTCCTCTGAAGATTAATTAATTGATGATAGGTGTGTGGGTTTATTTCTGGGATCTCTATTCTGTTCTGTTGATCCATATGTCTGTTTTGGTGGCAATATCATGTTTTGATTACTGTAGCTTTGTAGTATTGTCTGAAGTCTGGAGGGTTATACCTCTTGATTTGTTCTTTTCTTCAGGATTGTTTTGGCAATTCTGGGTCTTTTATGGTTTTATATGAATTTTAGGATTGTCTGTTCTAGTTCTGGGCTTCCCTGGTAGCTCAGTTGGTAAAGAATCTGTCTGCAATGCAGGAGACCTAATGTTATGGGTAACCTGATTTGTTGTTCAGTAGCTCAGTCATATCTGACTCTATGTGACCCCATGGACTGCAGCACACCAGGCTTTTCTGTTCTTCACTATCTCCCAGAGTTTACTCAAACTCATGTCCATTGAATCGATGATGCCATCCAACCATCTCATCCTTTGTCACTCCCTTCTCCTTTTGCCCTCAATCTTTCCCAGCATCAGGGTCTTTTCCAATGAGTCAGCTGTTCACATCAGGTGGTCAAAGTATTGGACCTTTTGGTAATTTAGGGATCACATTAAACCTACAGATTGCTTTGGTAAGTATGACCATTTTAACAATATTAATTATTCCAACCCAAGAGCATGAGGTATCTTTCATTTCTTTGAATCATCTTTGGTTTCTTCTATTAATGTTTTATAATTCTCAGCAAATAGGTCTTTCACCTCCTTGGTCAGGTTTAATCCTAAGTCTTTTATTTTGGGGGTGAAATTTTTAAAAGTTTTTTTTCTTTTTTTTACATTCTCTTTCTTATTTCATTTTTGGTATAAAGAAGTGCAACTGATTTCTATATGTTAATCTTATGTCCTGCTACCTTGCTGAATTCATTCATCAGTTCTAGTAGTTTTTGTGTGAAGTCTTCAGGGTTTTATATATGTATAGTATCATCATCTGCATTTTACCTCTTCCTTTCAAATTTGAATGCCTTTTATTTCTTGTGTGATTGCTGTGACTAGGACTTCCTAGTATGTTGACTAGAAAAGGTAAGAGTAGGCATCCTTGTCTTGTACCTGAATTTAGCAGGAAGGCTTTCAGCTTTTTACCATCGAGTATTATATTGGCTATGGGTTTGTCATTAAGTAGCTTTTATTATGTTGAGATATGTTCTCTCTGTACCCACTTTGGTAAGGGTTTTTATCATGAATGGATGTTGAATTTTGTGAGATGCTTTTTCTGCATCTATTCAGATGATCGTGTGTTTTTTGTCTTTTGTTTATTTGGTATATTACACATTGATTTGCATATGTGGAACCATCCTTGTGAACTTCAGATGAATCCCACTGGTCGTGGTGTATGATCTTTTTTATGTGTTGTTACATTCAGTTGCTAATATTTTGTTGAGAATTTTTGCATCTATATTCATCAGAGATACTGGTTTATAAATTTCTTTTCTGGTGGTGTCTTTGTCTGGTTTTGGTATGAAGGTGATAGCTTCAAAGAATGGCTTTGAGAGTGTTCTCTGCTCTTCAGTTTTCTAGAAGAGCTTGAGAAGGATCAGTATAAGTTCCTGTTTGTATGTTTGGTAGAATTCACCTGTAAAGTCATCTGGTTCTAGACTTTTCTTTGTAGAGAGGTTTTTTGTTTTTTTTTTTACTCCAGTGGTTACTCAATTTTTTAAAATTAATTTTTATGAGAGTATAGTTGCTTTACAATGTAGTGTTAGTTTCTGCTATACAGCAAAGTGAATCAGCTATACGTATGCATATATCCCCCTTTTTGAATTTCCTTCCCATTTAGGTCACCACAGAGCATTGAGTAGAGTTCCCCGTGGTATGCAGTAAGTACTCATTAGTTGTCTATTTTATACATAGCAGCATATATATGTTAATCCCAATCTCCTAATTCATCCCACTCCCCCCATCCTTCCATTGGTCGCCATACATTGTTGAGAGTTTTTAAATTAGATTCTGTTTTGGTTCTAGTGATTGGTCTTTTCAAATTATCTTTCTATTTTATTCAGTTTTAGTAGGATGTTTGTTTCCAGAAATGTGTCCACTTCTGGATTGTCAAATTTGTTGGCATATAAGTGTTCATAGCACTCCCTTATGGTTTTTTGAATTTCTGTATCAGTTGTTATGTTTCCTTTTTCATTTATTTTGTTTATTTGGGTTATCTCTCTTTTCTTTTTGATGAGCCTGGTCTGAGGTTTGTCAATCCTGTTTATTCTTTCAAAGAACCAGGTCTTGGTTTTATTGACTTTTTTCTATTTTTTTTAAAAAAATCTGTTTTATTTCTTCTCTGATCTTTATTATTTCCTTCCTTTGCTGACTTTAGATTTTGTTTGTTCTTTTTCTTAAATTTTTTTTGGCTGTGCTGGGTCTTGGTTGCCTTGTGTGGGCTTTCTCTAGTTGCAGTAAGTGGATGCTACTCTTTATTGTGGTGCGCAGGTTTCTCATTGTGGAATGTCTCTTGTTGCAGAACGTAGACTCTAGGCACATGGGATTTAGCCACAGCTGCGGCACATGGGCTCAGTAGTTGTGGTGCATGGGCCTAGTTGCTCCATGGCCTGTGGAATCCATCTGGGCCAGGAATCAAACCTGTGTCCTCTGCATTGGCAGGGGGACTCCCATCTACAGCACCACCAGGGAAGTCCCTGTTCTTCTTTTTCTAATTTTATTAAGAGGTAGATGAAAGTGTGTATGTGAGATTTTTCTTGTTATTTTTTTTAAATGGTAAGGAAGCTTTTTAAAAAATTTATCTTATATTGGAGCACAATATTGAAGTTGGTTAATAATGTGTTAGTTTCAGGTGCACAACAAAGTGATTCAGTTATACATGTACATGTATCTATTCTTTTTCAAGTTCTTTTCCCATTTAGGTTATTACAGAATATTGAGCAGAGTTCCCTGTGCTTGTTGATTATCTATTTTAAATATGGTAGTACGTACATGTCAATCCCAAACTCCCAATCTATCTCTGGCCTTCAACCTTCCCTCTGGTAACCATACATTCATTCTCTAAGTCTGTGAGTCTGTTTATGTTGTGTAAATAAGCTCATTTGCATCATTTCTTCTAGATTCTGCATATGAATGATATCATATGGTATTTGTCTCTGTATTGCTTCACTTAGTATGATAATCTCCAGGTCTATCCATGTTGGTGCAAATCATATTATTTCATTGCTTTAAATGACTAAGGGATATTCCATTGTTTATATGTAGCACATCTCTCTCCTCTCATCTTTTGATTGACATTTAGGTTTCTTCCATATCTTGGTTATTGTAAACAGTACTGCAGTGAACACTGGGGTGCATGTACTCTCTCAAACCATGTTTTTCTGTGAATATATGCACAAGAGTAGGGTTGCTGGATCATATGGTAGCTGTATTTTTAGTTTTTTAAGGAACTGCCATTCTGTTCTCCATAGAGGCTCTAACAATTTACATTCCCACCAACAATGTAGGAGAGTTCTCTTTTTTCCACACCCTCTGCAGCATTTATTGTCTATAGATTTTTTTTGATCATGGCCATTCTGACTGGTGTGAGGTGATATGTCTTTGTAGTCTTGATTTGTATCTCTCTAATAGTGATGTTAAACATCTTTTTATGTGCTCCTTGGCCATCTGTATATCTTCTTTGGAGGAGTGTCTACTTAGGTCTCCTGCCCATTTGTAAATTTTGGAGACTAATCCCTTTTTGGTTGCATTTTTTTTTTTTTAATCATTCTGTGAGCTGTCTTTTCATTTTGTTTAGGGTTCCTTCACTGTGCAAGCACTTTTGAGTTTAATTAGGTAACATTTGTTGGTTTTTTACTTCCATCTGGGAGATGGATCAGAAAAGATATTGCAGTGATTTATGTCCCAAGAATGTTCTGCCTGTGTTTTCCTCTAAGAGTTTTATATTAATAGTACTTAGTCTTACATTTAGGTCTTTAATCCATTTTGAGTTTTATTTTTGTGTATGGTGTATTCCCAGCACCATTTATTGAAAAATCTTTTGTCCATTGTGCAGTCTTGCCTCCTTTGTTGTAGATTAATTGGCCATAGGTATGTGGGTTTATTTCTGGGCTTTTTATCCTCTTCCATTGATCTATATTTCTCTTTTTGTGTCAGTATTACACTGTTTTGATGACTATAGATTTGTTATATAGTCTTAAGTCAAGAAGCCTGATTCCTCCAGCTCCGATTTCCTTTCTCAAGATTGCTTTGGCTGTTCAGGGTCTTCTGTATCTCTAAACAAATCTTATGATTTTTTTTTGTTGTTGTTGTTCTAGTTCTGTGCAAAATGCCATTGGTAATTTGATTGAATCTGTAGCTTGCCTTGGGTAGTACAGTCATTTTGACAATATTGATTCTTCCAATCCAAGAACATGGTATATTTCAATGTTTGTCATCTTTGATTTTTTTCATCAGTGTCTTATAGCTTATAGCATACTTTCCTTAGGTTTACTCCTAGGTATTTTATTGTTTTTGATATGAGTAAATAGGATTGTTTTCTTAATTTTACTTTCTGGTTTTTGTTGTTAATGTATAGAAATGTAACAAATCTCTGTGTACTAATTCTGTATCCTGCAACGTCCTGAATTTATTGATGAGTTCCAGTGGTTTTCTGGTAGCATCTTTAGGATTTTCTATGTATAGTATCATGTCATTTGCAAACAGTGACAGTTTTATTTCTTTTCCACTTCTTTTACTTACGTTTCTTTTCTGATTGCCATGGCTAGGACTTCCAAAACTATGTTGAATAAAAGTGGACCTGCTTGTCTTGTTCCTGATCTAAGGGAAAATGCTTTCAGCTTTTCACTGTTGAGTATGATGTTAGCTGTAGGTCTGTCACATATGGCCTTTATTATGTTGACATATATTCTCTCAATGCTTACTTTCTGGAGAATTTTTATCATAAATGGATATTGAATTTTGTCAGAAGCTGTTTCTGCATCTATTGAGATGATCATATGGTTTTTATTCTTTAATTTGTTGTGGTGTATATAGTATCCTTTTTTATTTTTCTTTGTGGCCTTTGTTTTAAAGTTTATTTCATCTAATAAGAGTATTATGACCCCTGCTTTCTTTTCATTTGCATCTGCATGAAATATCTTTTTCCATCCCCTCATTTTCAATCTTTGTGTGTCTTTTGCCCTAAAAATGGGTCTCTTATAAGCAGCATATTGTAGTCTCTTGTATTTTTTTAATCAAGTTGCCACTCTGTGTATTTTGATTAGAGAATTTAGACCATTGACACTTAAGGTAATTATTGATAGATATGTATTTATTGCCATTTTAAACCTTGCATTCTCATTGATTTTAAATTTCTTCTTTGTCACTTTATCTTTTTTTGTTGTTGCAGTTTTTCTTTTGTATTATACTTAATGTTCTCTTCTCTTTGGTTTCTGTGAATCTATTGTATGTTTTTGATTTGTGGTTATCCTGTTTTTCAATTATGTTAACCCCTTCCTATATCTACTTGCCTTAGACTGGTAGTCATATAGGCTCAAACACATTCTAGAAGTAAAAAATCTACACATTCTTACTCTTCTCCACATTTTGTAACTTTGATGTCCTCTTTTATATCTTCATTGTTAGTGAAATTAAAATAGAGGTAGTCTTGTTCAGGCTTCAGAAGCAGGAGAGCAGGCCTCTGACTTCTGACCCTGCCAGGACTATGTGCCTGCCTATAAGTACACCACTTGTTGCTGGAAAGTTAAGGGGCACGTTACATAAGAAAGTTTAGTGGGTCTTGAAATTTTCTTAAGCCCTTGAGGGCCTGGCCAGCCTCCTCCTCTCTCCAAGGTCTAACAAGTCTTATGACTCACAAGGAGAAACAAACAGCATTGTAAAAGTTAAAGGAAAAAACCAGGGCTTCAGTTTTTCATACAAAGTGATGACTATATCAGTTTTTGGCCTGGGATTATAAGCAGGGGCTCCCCAAACTGCAATTTCAAGTCTTAACCCATGGAGTGTATACACTTCCTAGGACCGTTTCCCAACTGGGACTCCAGATTGCTGTCATTCAGGACTTTAAGGCACTATTCAAGTCTAGATGTAGGTTGTTGGCCCAATTTGGAGATAATGTATGTTGTTACTTCTCTATATTGCTTTTATTTCTTTTCTTTTAATGACTATACAATTGAAATTAAGTCAAATAATCTTCTATTAAAATATATTAATATTGTTCATCGGGTGTGCAATGAGTGGTTGCTTTTGTTAACTAATCCTTCGAACTGAAAATGAGGTAAAACTTTCAGCAAAACGTTCATGTTCATCCTTTTGCTATTCATTGTAATTGTCGTTAACTTTCATAGAAATTTTTTGATTTAATTTTAAATCTATGTACTGGCTCATCAGTTTGTGTGCAAAATGGCAGCCCTGGTTTTTTTCCTGATAGCTCAGTTGATAAAGAATCCCCCTGCAATGCAGGAGACCCCGGTTTGATTCCTGGGTTGGAAAGCTCTGCTGGAGAAGGGATAGGCTACCCACTCCAGTATTCATGGGCTTCCCTGGTGGCTCAGCTGGTAAAAAATTCACCTGGAATGCAGGAGACCTGGGTTCCTGGTCTCCTGGAAAAGGGAAAGGCTACCCACTCCAGTATTCTGGCCTAGAGAATTCCATGGACTGTATAGTCCATGGGATCACAAAGAGTCAGACACGACTAGGGAACTATCACTTTACTTTCCAGCTGTGATTTTTCTCTTACCTATAGATTATTTCTTTTCTATTTGGAGAAGACCTTAATATTTCCTTTAGCATAGGTTTGAAAGAAAGTGAAGTCGCTCATTCATGTCCGAATCTTTGCGACCCCATGGACTGAAGCCTACCAGGCTCCTCTGTCCGTGGGATTTTCCAGGCAAGAATACTGGAGTGGGTTGCCATTTCTTTCTCCAGGGGATCTTCCCCACCCAGGGATTGAAACTGGGTCTCCTGCATTGTAGGCAGATACTTTACTGTCTGAGCTACCAGGGAAGTCCTAGGATAGGTTTAGTATTGTTGTATTCTTTTGATTTTTATCTGAGAAATTCTTTCTCTCTCTATTCTAAATGGTAATCTTGCTGGGTAGAGTATCCTAGGTTGCAGGTTTTTCCCTTTCAGGACTTTGACTATATCTTGCCACTCCCTCCTGGCCTGTAACATTTCTGCAGAGAAATGAGCTGACAGCCTTATGGGGGTTTTCTTGTCATTAGCTCTGTTTTTCTCTTGTTGCTTTTAGAATCCTCTCTTTAACTTTTGCCATTTTTATTATGTCTAGGTATAGATCCGTTTGGGTTTATCGTATTTCGAACTCTCTGTGCTTCCTGCACCTTGTTACCTGTTTCCTTTAGGTTTGGGAAGTTTTCTGCCATAATTTCTTAAAATGCATTTTCTATCCCCTTTTCTTTTTCTCCCCCTTCTGGAATCCCTATCATGTGTACATTGGCATGTTTTATACTATCCCATACATCTCTTGTATTGTTTCTAGTTGTTTTTTTTTCATTTGGCTTTCTGTCTGCTGTCCTGATAGGATGATGGAAATAATCCAGTCTTCCAGATCACTTATTCATTCTTGTTTAATGTTCATTCTGCTGTTCATTGCCATCAGCTCAGCTTTCATCTCTGTAAATGAGTTTTTCTAATTTTTCTTTATAGTTCCTAGTTCCTTTTTACAGTATTCTGCATTTCTGTCAATAGCCTTTCTTAATTCCTTCAGTATTTTCATTATCTCCTTTCAAAAATTGGTGTCTATTAGGCTGAAAAGGTCTGTTTCATTGTTCTTTCAGGGGAATTCTCTTGGTCTTTTAACTCAGAGTAGTTCCTCTCCTTCATTTTACTCCTCTTACCTTGTGAGTTTAGGAAAAAGAATTACCTATCGTGGTCTTGGAGGGCTGTTTATATGTGGGGGAGTTCATGTGTAGCTTGTGTGGGTTTAACATATTTGGTGCAAGGGCTGCTTTAGTACTGATGCCCGTTGCCTCTTTCCTCAGTGTGTGCTGGTCATCATCCTCTTGATATAGGGTGTGCCTGGTCCTGGGGTTCTTGGCAGTGGTGGTGGCTCAGGTGTGCCCCCCAGGGCACATGATGGGAGAAGAGCTGGTTCACAACCACTCCTTGGGGCTGGGCATCTTTTCCAAGGTTCAGCCTTCTTGACAGAATGTTGAATTTTTTCTTCAAGGAATACTACTCACTTTTGATCCCTTAGGTCTGCTCCGCATTCTTTTTCTCCTTTGCCCATGCAAGTCATGTTCCAAACTTGAGGGAAAATAAAAACTACAGCTGGAACCCCACCCCATTGCTCTAAAGGTAAGTCAAAAGCCCCATCTCCCTCATAGAGAAGTGCTGCCTGTGTTTGAATTAAAAAACTTCTTAAGGAGAAAGGGTATCCACTTCAAAATTCTTGCTGCTTTTGAAAAAAAAACCCCAAAACTCTTGTTCCTTTAAAGTTGGGTTTTCTTTTTTCTTAGGTTGGATAGAAACAAGAAATTTCACTGTCATACTGTGGTGTGACACTCTCATTCAGATAAATTATCCAGCGCTCAGAAGTAAAGCAAAAAATTCCTGCAGTCCTTCAGTTCAGTTCAGTCGCTCAGTCACGTCCGACTCTTTGCGACCCCATGAATCGCAGCACGCCAGGCCTCCCTGTCCATCACCAACTCCCGGAGTTCACTCAGACTCACGTCCATCGAGTCAGTGATGCCATCCAGCCATCTCATCCTCTGTCGTCCCCTTCTCCTCTTGCCCCCAGTCCCTCCCAGCATCAGAGTCTTGTCCAATGAGTCAACTCTTCGCATGAGGTGGCCAAAGTACTGGAGTTTCAGCTTTAGCATCATTCCTTCCAAAGAAATCTGATCTCCTTCAGAATGGAATTGTTGGATCTCCTTGCAGTCCAAGGGACTCTCAGGAGTCTTCTCCAACACCACAGTTCAAAAGCATCAATTCTTCAGTGCTCAGCTTTCTTCACAGTCCAACTCTCACATCCATACATGACCACTGGAAAAACCATAGCCTTGACTAGATGGACCTTTGTTGTCAAAGTAAAGTCTCTGCTTTTCAATATGCTATCTAGGTTGGTCATAACTTTTCTTCCAAGGAGTAAGCGTCTTTTAATGTCATGGCTGCAGTCCTTACCAGGGCTATAATAGAGCACTGTCTAAAAAGGCGTGTGCCCGAGGATTACTGGATTCTCTAGGGAGTGTGCCTTGTCTGTTCACTAATGACATTTGATTAGAGTCCACATTCTGTGAAGTTACATGTTAATTTATAAATTTTTGTTTGATAAAAGTTGCAAGGGAGTTCTGCCCGTTTGACAAAAGAACCCTCCAAAATTCTAATTGTATTCCCATGTATGAAATTTATTCAGTTTTTTCTCTAACTCAGCAAATGGAGTTCATTTGCCTTTCCTGGTGGACTGTGATACCTGATAGTCTTTAAACCTACTTATCACCTTGAGGTTCCTTTATTGATGGGTTAAATAACTCTCTGATAAATTTCCAGTCTCTATTTACATGGAAGTCATGTTTTTAACCTTACTGATATCATAAAAGTCTGTTTCCATTGCTTAGTGTGCAGGAAAAAACAGGCCTGGCTGCTATCCTTGTAAGGTTGGTCCATGGCTGACATCTGGGAAGCTGGATTTCATGAAGTTTCCCACTACCCTGACTCAAGTGGCTCATGGCGCCTAAACTGTTTGTAGAAACAACATGGTTTTTATTGAACATCTGCTTTCCTTTGCAGAGTCTGGAAGGTTGGTATGTTACAGGCACAGGGTGCCTTCATGGTTTTGTTCAGTCACTAAGTCAGGTCGGACTCTTTTGAGACGCCATGGACGGTAGCTCGCCAGACTCCTCTGTCCATGGGATTTCCCAGGTAAGAATATTGGAGTGGATTACCATTTACTTCTCCAGGGAATCTTCACAACCCAGGGATCAAACCCATTGGTTGCCAACTGCATTGGCAAGTGGATTCTTCACTACTGAGCCATCAGAGGAGCTTTCATGACCAGATCCCAGTTACAACTCTGGGTGCTGAAACTCTAGGTAGGTTCCCTGGTAGCTGACATTCACACATAATCACAGATTTCTGATGGGGAATGGAATGTATCCTGTGTTACTCCACTGGAAGAAAACTCTTGGAAGCTTGTACCTAGTTTCCTCCAGACTTTGTCCTATATGCCTTTCCCCTTTGCTGATTCTACTCTGTATTTATTACTCAAGTTACAACTATGAGTTTTTGAGTATAATTATATACTGAGTCTTGTGGGTCCTCCTAGCAAGTCAGTGAATCTGAGGTTGAGGCAGAGCACCCCTTGAAGGAGTTAGGTACAGGCATTTTTACACAAAATATTTTTTGCAAAATTTTCTATAAGTTCATTTTTACAAAATATTCTAGTGTTCTCCTAAAAATTGACTAGCTCTTTTTTGATATTAAAAAAGGGCCTAGATTTCATGAGGGGGACTATCCCTCCCAAGGTCGTGCAAGTGAAAACCTTATATTTCCTCTCTAAAAGCCAAATTTGAGAATCAACTCACTGGTGTCCTGATATGATCCATCAGGGCAATGAGTGACACAGCTGTTGGTTTCTTCATTCAGGAAGTATCCATATTTACAGGACAGGCACTGGTCCCCGTGGCTTCCAAAGCAGGACTCGCAGTTGGGGGCACACTTTCTGCATCGCTTCTTATCAGCGTGGTAGTGGCCAGGAGGGCAGCTGGAGACACAGATTCTGCATTGTAGAATGATAAAGAAGAGCCGTGTCACCAGAGATTCAGTCCTGAGTGAGTAAGGTGCTGAGCACACAGCTGTCATCATTCTCAAAATCCTTTTTAAACTGTGACGGAAATACCACATCCAAAGGGCCAAATTCTGTTGGTTAAAGCCTTCTCGTATGTAGGGTGCTGACACAGCACTGCAGTTGCCTAATACCAAGTCCACCAAGCAAGGAATGTCTTGGTCCAAACTGTCTTCCAGTTCGGGTCTAGCTCTTTAAAGGGGATGATGGTTAGAAACTGAGTCTCAACAGGAGGGTTGTCTGTTGGGTTGAAGGGAAGACATGTGAACCATGATTTTATGCAAAAATCCCTATATAAAGGATTAACTTCTATTGTTGTATATTGTTATATGAATTCTGGGGTGTGTATGCCATTGTCTAATATATTTAGGGAGTTCCCTCCTGGCTTAGTGATTAGGATCCTGGGCTTTCTCTGATATGGCTTGGGTTCAGTCCCTTGTTGGGGTACTGAGAATCCTCCAAGCTGTGTGGCATAGCCAAGAAAAAAAATGTATTTGAAAATTTAATGCTGTTTATGATAAAAAAAAAAACAAACTTATTTGTTTGCCCATAACTGAAGATCTGGGCTTTATTTATTTATTTAAAACAAGTACTTACTGAGTACTAATTAAATGTCAGGCATTTGCCAGTCTAGGAGATAATGAGAGGGGCTGGGGTAGCCAAGGACTTTTCCTTTTAAGAAATTGATTTTTAATTAAAAATTCTTTTTAAATTTAATTTTTGCTTTATATTCCATTTAAGGAACTGAAATTCCAGCATGACCCTCCTGCCTGACTGGAGTGTGGATACCAGGTCAGCTTCCCAGAGTGAGTTTCCTTCTGAAACAGGATAGGGAGGTGTTAGGGATGTGGGAAACAGCCTGGAAGAACATGGCTTCTGATGAGCAGTGTGTTCCACAGCCTTCCCTGTGGATACATATCTGCTCGAGGCAGAAGCCAGGGGCTCAGAAGCATGGGTTCAAGCAGGCCCACCTTACTATCCAGAGCAGAGCAGTGAGAATGCACTGGGACCAGCAGCTTTGCCATATGGAAAGCTTACACTTTGAGGATTTCAGAAAATCATCCATTTCCTGGAGGGAAAGTGCAGCTTTGGGGCATCAAACATCAGTGGGATGGAAAGGTCTAGAAGGGAAGATCAGGCATGTGCATAACTAGTCTGTCCCCATCATCGTTGAAATGTGAGAAAAGACCTCTGCAGTTTCCTAGCCGATCAAAATCGAGTGTTTTGTAATTCAGTATCAGTTTCACTATTCAAATGATGCAGCAAGGTGTAGGGGCCTGTGCAGCAGCATCTGGGCTTCGGTTCTGGTGGGAGACCGTGGAACATCCTGCCCCTGGTGAACTGTGGGAGCTCCCAGGAACTGCCACCAGGGGGCGGGCTTCAGGTATCCTGTTGGGGCATCTCACCTGGTGTTGTTTTTCAGCTTGTAGTAGTAGTGCAAACAGTCATTACAGTGGTCGGGTCCTGGCCCATCACAGCCCACCTCACTGCACTCAGGGTCACAGGGACCTCCAAAAGAAATCAGAACAACACTTAGAAAAAGTGATTTTAAGCAAGTAAGCGTTAACTTGAATTTGGGATAAAAATAGGCTTTTTCTCCCCCTTATGCAGTGAGAGTTTTTCTTAAGAGTTTCTAATGCAGTGAGATGGAATAATGTTTAATGTGGCTATAAGCCCAGAGATGAATTCTTGCTTTTCTGGGGGGGGACCTCAATTACCTAAGTATCAAGCATGTAACTCCTAGTCGGGACCTTGTCTTCAAAGTACACACATAGTTGCTTTGTGGGAAATGACAAATAATCCAGAATTCAAAGAACAAAATCACTGCAGAAACTAAAAAGAAAACAAAAACTGATTGCAATTAAATATGCATAATAATAAAAATGTTGGATTCATAGAAAAATGAGAATTTTACACTGTTGGCAGAAAAGAAAAGAGGGCTGTTATTCAATGTCCTGACCAGACTGCCTCTCTCATCCAAGGTCATTAAAGCCACTGAGTACCTCTGAGATTCTGGAGCCAGAAAGAAACATCATTATGGCGTCTGGCACAATTTTATCAGCATCTCATCTTGGATTACAAAGCAGGTACTACAGGCACAGATAATAGATTTAAAATTGCATCCTACCCATAGGCCTATGGGCAAGTCAACAAAAGAAAGTGACACATAAGTTTAAAAGGTGCAAGCAAGCTTAAAGAATTCCAGACCAAGGATGAAGCTTCCTCATCTCTCTTGCTGTGTATTCTTTGGTGAAGAACTAGAAAGAATGCACAGGCAGGAAAAAAAATGCTAAAAAGAACTATTTTGTGATTGATGAAAAGAGATTTTTCTAATGACATGGGCTAGTTATAGATAACTTACTTCTATGACTCCCTTTTTTTGTTTTCCATAGTTTGAGACATTTGGTCTCATAATCTTCAAGCTATCCCACTGAAAACTTACATGATTTTAACTAGAGAGCACAAAAAGTCAGTTGAGGGTACCAGAATTGTCTTGAGCCATGCTTATTTTAATCAAAAGGTCTTACTTTTGTTGAAATTTGGTTTCCTTTAGTCATTGTAGGACTATGTTCTACAGTTACTAAATTCAAACATAAAATGGCAGAAGTAGGGGAGGAATGACCTGGAGAAAGATCTAGTAGCCATACACCCTCATTTTACAGACAAAAATGATTTTCCAAGAGTTATAGTGGTGTGCCTAGTTGATCATACAGCTAGGAGAGTTGGGGTCAACAGAGGTCTTGCTTCTTAGTTCGGGTCTCCTACTAAGGGTAAGCCATGACCTTTGGCTCTGAATAGAAATGAGTCAAGAATTAAAGATTTTAAAATTTTAAAAAAAAATAAAAAAATTAAAAAAAAATAAAATGCATCACAATATATCAAATAAAACAAAAACAAAAACAAAAACAAAAACAAAAATAAAATGCTACAGACTTGACGTATATTGCTGCTTAATCCTGAGTCATTTGACACTGTTTATCTCTATTTTCCCAATAAAACTGATCTTGAAATTAAGTTCCACAGCTATTACAACTTGGAACATTTTAGCTGACTACTGTAGTCCATGAGGAGAGAATGCTTCTCCTGCCTAAGAGTTGAAGTTCAGCCAGCCGTGGGTCCCACAGTGCCTGGAATTTGATGAAACAGTACAGGGACCTGGTTATGAGAATGCCATCTGACCCTTTCAAAGGCTGACTACTTAAGGAAAGTGAAAATCACAGCGCCAAAGAAAAGGAGTTATTGGGTGGCCCTAAATTTTCACCAGATGATTTCTACAATTAAAAAAAAAAAGACAAACCCAAACCATTTATTCTTGATACGTACCAAAGGACTCTGTATGGCAGGGTCACCATTTATTCTTGATATGTACCAAAGGACTCTGTATGGCAGGGTCACATGCTGTTTCATAATCCTAAACTATCCCAGATGCAGTTTAGCATTTTAGGTTCCTGGGTAATAATAAATAATTGTCTTTGTTTTCTCACAAGTGCCAATGTGGACATTTTGGAGATGCAGTGAGAAAAACCACAAAATGTATGTAACTGTTTAGAATTTTAAGATTACCAAAATTTGAATGGGAAACATACCATAAGACACATAGTAATATATTATTATTATGCTCCATTTATGTTTTTAGATATACTTTCTCCTATCAGAAAAGACAAAATAAATGGTTTGCCAGTTGTAACATGAACAGTAATGTTATAAACTCAGAGCAAAAGTTGAACACAATCCAGCTCTGGATTGGTCTGAATTCTCTATTGACACTGGGATACTACCTGTTCAGAATAAAAGGAACCAAATGCATATTTTAAATACTCTGTTAAAGTGATTAATGAAAAAGAATCTCAGAGAGCTTAGCTGCAGGAAGACAAGATGGTTCTGGTCTAAAGGTACAATCAACTGCTATTTAAAAACAGTTCTCCATTAGGGAAAGCCTTTTTCTCTAAGTGTTACATCCCAGAAGAACTGAATGCTGCTGGAAGCGGCAAACAATACAATAAGACAGGACTCAGAAATACACTGGGAAAGAGAAAAGATCATTTGCAGATGATACGGCTACAGTACCTAACTGCTCCAGAAAATCAACTCTAAAATACACAAATTAATAAAGGTAAGCGAAATGGTCAGATGTAAGATAAACATACAATAGCCAATAGATATCTCTGATACCAGAATACAGTAGTTAGAAAATATGGGATATTTCCCATTACAGTAGTAACTAGACCCAAAATATGTAGAAATAACACTACCAAGAAAAACACTTCATAAAATTAAAAGATTTCAGTAAAAAAAGTCTTATTTGGATGGAAAGACTGTAAACTGTAAAAAGAATTCTTCCCATGAGATTGCATGTAAATTCAAACACCTGTGGAAGATTCATGTTGATGTATGGCAAAACCAATACAGTACTGTAAAGTAAAATATAGTAAAAAAAAAAAAAAAATGTTAAAAAAAGAAACAAATGAAAAAACAAACAAAAAAGAAAAATGTAATGTGCCACTATTATACCATGGTGACTATAGTTAATAATATTGCATTACAAATCTGTAAGTAAATTGCTATGAAAGTAAATCTTAAAAATTCTGGGGTAAATATGTAACATTGTAAAAAAATAAAATAAAAAATAAAAATAAATTTCAATGAGATTTTTAAAGAGGGACTTAAGAATTGCTATGAGAGTAAGTAGATGTTCAGCATATTAAAATATAGTGTGGGTGCTACTAGATTAAGTATTATTAGATTGATAAATCAGAAAAAGTGATACCAGAAGAGACCTGGTATAAGAAATTGCTGTGCTGTTATAAAGGAAACAATCTAATAAAAGTAGGGATGGCAATTCAGTCATCAGTCTGTTTGGAGGATAAAGACAAAACTTCACTTTACACTGTATGTTGTAAATCAAAGTAAGTTCTAGATGAGTTAATGGCCAAATGCAAAATCAGATTACAAAAATATGCATTTGGATATTTATTTTTAAAGAATAAACATTCTGTATTAAAGAAATTATAAATGTTATATGAAACTATAAACTCTGCCCTCCAAACAAAAACTGCATTTTGGAAGCAGGTGATAACAGAGAGATGGTTTTCAGCAAATATGAGACAATGTGAGAGTCAATAACACACAATGAGTTTTTATAAATAAGAAAAATGCTGCCACTTTGAATTGAAAGTGAGTAAAAGACACAATTCAGAGAACTACAAAAGAAAAAAATGGTTAGCTTTACTAAATGTTTAGATTTACTAGGAGTCAGAGCTATAAACATTTAAATCTGTTCTTTTGCTTTTCTCTTTCCGCTCGAGGCTGGCAGGAATGAGGGCAGTAACCATGCACTGGTCGTGGTGTAGACTGGTACATGTTGTCTGGGAAGCAACATAGCCAGGCCCTAAAACTGACGGTTCCCTTTGATGCGGTAATTCTTAGAACTCTAAAGAAATAGTCAAAGATGATATAGTCAAAAACTGATAATGATATTCATTGAGCTCTTATTTAAAATAGCATAAAATATAATGTAAAGCAAACTACATATCTCAGATTATGGGTTAAATATAATACAATCACGGGATGGACGATTATGCTGTCTTTTAAATACGTGTTCTAAGGATATTTGACAATAGGGAAATATGCTCTTAATAATACCTTTAATGGGAAAAAAAGGATATGAACGTTCTACATGCAGTGTGATTTTCGTTTTGAAGAAAAAACATGGATATTTGAATATATGAATGTACACATACAAATATGTTTAAGGGATAGAAAGGAAGATGGATTAAAATAGATCACAATATGAGTACAAGTGTGTCTCCTTGGGGGAATGATGCATGAGTTTTTTTCCTTAGCCTGCCTTCTCACTGGAAGCCAGCTCACCTGCATAATCCTCCGTCCCATAGTCGTCGGTGGGGTCTTCGACTCGGCTATACCGGACACGTTCCACTTTAGGAAACTCATTGGTGGGTGAGTATGGCTGCACAGACGTGCCATAGAGGACCAGAGACCATTCTTTCAATTTACCTTGGGAAACAATAATAAAAGTAGATCATGAGCAAACACTCTCTCTAGAGCTTTACAATTTCTTTCATTCCTTCTAACTGAAGAAAAAGCAGTAGAAGAATAGAACCGTGGGAAACAGATTCATATGAATCATTGCATCACAGACAGGGCTAGAAATGCATTTTCCATTGCTTGCAGAATTAACTATTTAATAATTCACACACCATGTATTTCCTGAGAAACAATTGCAGGATACATCCTAATTTAATCTTTTTTTTTTTTTTTGTGAGATACAACCATCTCAGATTGCTGGATCAAGGGCTGAATTTCAAATTATGAGTATTTAAGAGAATCCTAGAATCTTACAGAAGGCTTTCTTTTTCTAGGTATAAAGGTCTTATTTACATTTAAAAGCAGGATCAACATTCTCTGACTTGTTTATCAAAAATAAAAAGATTATAACAACTACTTTGTTTCACCCAATTCAAATGATCAGTCAGTCTTAAGAATACATCACTATATTAACTGATAGACCTGTGCTGTCCAATGACAGCCACTTGACCCATTTGGCTGTTTCTGTGTAACTAAAATTTAAAACCTCAGTTCTTCAGTCAGACCACATTTCAAGTGCTCAGTAAGCATATATGACTAGTGGCACCACGGGAGACAGCACAGCTATAGGAAACATTTTCACTACTGGCAGCATGTTCTACTGGGTGGCACTGTCAGAGCGTTTCCTGGCCAAGGGCACCTCGGGGCACGAGGGAAGTGCTTTACCTCCTCTGGATGGCAGGCTCTCAAGGAACATTTGCCTAATCCTTATTTAGTCATTCATTTCTCAGCTTTATAAAACTAAAATCTTTAATGCAAAAAGTAAACAGAAAACATGTTCCCCTGACTTAATATAGTTCTTTTTAATATGAATCTTAAGTAAAAGTGATCAAGACAGAATCATCAAAAACATGGAAATATGCTGGCAGGAAGGCAGGATACTTCCCCCCTACCCCCACACACCTTAGATCTCCTCCTTACCTTGGCATAATACAGAGAATCTAGGTAAGGTTGGGGTTGGGCTCTGTCACAGTCCAGAGAGTGATGAACTTCAGATGTCTGATAATTTATCTGTTAGCATCTATTATCCCCATCAAATTAATGCTTATTTTTTATAAGTGCTGACTATATGCTAAGTACATTTTATTCTATTCAGTGGTCTCAAGTGGGAAATAGATATTTTCACTATATAGATGAGAAGACGGAGGCACAGAGGCTGATAAAGTTTCCCCAAAGCAGTAAGAGGACGGACTGATATTAAGACCCATTTGGGGGTTCTGATGTAAGAGTAATATAGGAAGGTCCTGAACTCACTGCTTCTCATACACTCCGTGAATCTACAGCCACACGTGGAACAGTTTCCTCCAGAAAAAAAAAAAAATGCAGCTGAGTGGCTCCTGTGTGTGTGCTCAGTTGTGTCTGACTCTGCAACACCATGGACTATAGCCTGCCAGGCTCCTCTGTCCATGGGATCCTCCAGGCCAGAATACTGGAGTGGGTTGCCATTGCCTCCTCCAGGGGATCTTCCTGACCCAGGGATTGAACCCAGGTCTCCTGCATTGCAGGCAGATTCTTTACCACTGCACCGCCTGGGAGTGGCTCCTCCTACTCATCAGGAAAATGAGGAAACCGCATGTCAAAATGGGTAGGAGAGGTTTAGACTCATCTCACCATAAACTCCACCTTCTGTGCCGCAACCAACCAGGAGGGGATGCAGTACCCCCAGCTTCTCCCCCAAGGAGTGAAAAGTTTGACCCCCGCATTGGGTATCACAACTTTTAAGACCTGCACTCGAGCCCCCAGACCATGTATCTCTGAAAGCCAGCGGGGCTTGGGTCCACTAAAGAGTTCACCAGCGTGGGCTCTCACCCTTGGGTATTATACAGAGGTGGTTGACTGCAAAGCACCCAGACATTCTGTGAAACAGGCTTATTTGCTTATCTTAAAGCACAGGCTGAGGGGCAGACATGTAATTTAATATACAGATAAGGACCCACTGAATACTCTCCAAAGATGGAGGCTCATGGGAGCCATCTGTGTGTTCTCCCTTGGCCTCTCCATCTTGTTGGTACCAAAAAGAAAGGGGCTTGTACCTTCAGCTGGCACCCAGGGGACACCTCTAGCTTGCTGGCTCTGCTGGTTAGTGGGGCTTAGGTTCACACATCCCCTAAGACTATGAATAAAATTGATAAACCTTTAGGCAGATTCACCAAGAAGAGAGAAAAGCCACAAACCAGAAATTAAAAAGGAGACATTTTAATTAATACAAAATTTAAAAGGCTCATAAGACTACTATCAGAACTTATATACTAACAAACTGGAAGACCTATAGGAAATGAATGAATTCCTAGAAATATATGTTCTAGTAAGACTGAATCATGAAGAAATTGAAATCTGAATAGACCAATTATTGTAAAGAGACTGACTCAGTAATCAAGAACTTCCTAACAAAGGCATGTCCAGGATTAGACACCTTCACTAGTGGATTCTACCAAACAGTTAAATAAAAATTAATACCAATCCTTCTTGTGCGTGCATGCAAAGTTGCTTTAATCATGTCTAACTCTGTGTGACCCTATGGACTGTAGCCTGCCAATCTCCTCTATCCATGGAATTCACCAGGCAAGAATACTGGAACAGGTTGCCATGCTCTCCTCCCATGGATCTTCCCAACTCAGGGATCGAACCTGTGTCTCTTAGGTCTCCTGCATTGGCAGGCAAGTTCTTACTACTAGCACCACCTGGGGAGCCCGATCCTTCTCAAATTATTCCAAAAAATAGAAGAGGAAGGAATACTTCAAAACTCATTTTATGAAGTCAGTATTATTACTCCGATGGGTTCCCAGGGGGCACAGTGGTAAAGAATCTGCCTGCCAAGGGTTTGATCACTGGGTTGGGAAGATTCCCTTGAGTAAAAAATGGCAATCCACTCAGTATTCTTGCCTGAAAAATTCTATGGCCATAGGAGCCTGAAGGGCTATAGTCCATGTGGTCGCAAAGAATAGGATGTGACTGAGTTGAGCATACATGTTACTCTGATATCAAAACTAGATGTAAATATAGATGCAAAAATCCTTAACAAAATATTAGCAAACTGAATACATCAATACATTAGAAGGATAATAAATACATCATAATCAAATGGGATTTCAGGGATGAAAGCTTGTTTCAACATCTGAGAATCAATCACTCTCATTTTCCACAGCAACAAAATGAAGGCTTAAAACTCATAATTATCTCAATATGCAAAAAAGCATTGACAGAATTCAACATCCATTTATGAAAAAGACTTTCGACAAAGTGGTTCTAGAGGGAACATTTGTCAACATAGTAAAGATCAGGAACAAGGATGTAGGCAAGAAAAAGAAAAGGCATATAAGTTAGAGAGGAAGAAGTAAAACATTTGTAGATGACATATTACATATAGAAACCCCTAAAGACTCTACCAGAAAACTTAGAACCAAGCAACAAAGTCAAAGAAGTTTCAAGATACAAAATTGATGTACAAAAATCTGTTGCATTTCTTTACACAAATGAGACTATCAGAGAAAGCAATCCTATTTACAATTGCATCAAAAGAACAAAATACCTAGGAATAAATATAACCAAGAAGGTGAGATATCTGTACATTGGAAACTGTAAGAAATTGATAAATTGACATGAATAAATGGAAAGATATTCCATGTTAATGAATTATAGAAATATTATGAAAATGTCCCTACTACCTAAAGCAATCTACAGATTCAGTGTAATCCTTAGGAAAATTCAAAAGGCATTTTTCACAGAAATAGAACAAAGAATCCTAAAATTTTTATGGAACCCAAAGACCCAAAAGAGCCAAAGCAATCTTGAGAAAGAACAAAGCTGGAGTTATCATGCTCCCTGATTTCAAACTATATTACAAAGGTATAACAATCAAATTGTAATGGTATTGACATAAAAACAGATAAATGAATGAAACAGAGACGCACATGTATATAGTCAATTTATGACAAAGGAGAAAGGAATACATTGATGCAATAGAGAAAAGGTAGTCTTCAACAAACCGTTAGAAAAACTGGACTGCTATCTAACACCATGCACAAAAACTAACTTGTAATGGCTTAAAGATCTGAATGTAAGACCTTCTGGAAGGAAACCAGTGGCACACTCCTTGACACTGATCTTGGGAATTATTTTTTGTATTTGACAACAAAAGCAAAGGGAACAAATGCAAAAATAAACACATGGGACTATATCAAACTATAGAGCTTCTGCACAGCAAAGGAGATCATTCATTAAATGAAAATGTAACTTGTGGAAAATATTTGCAAATCATATATCTGATAAAGGGCAAATATCCAAAACATATAAAAATCTCATACAACTCAACAGCAGAAAAGTAATCTGATTAAAACGTGGGAAGAGGATCTAAATAAACATTTTTCAAAAGAGTACATACAGATGGCCAGCATGAAGAGGTGCTCATCACTAATCATCCAAGAAATGCAAATTAAAACCACAATGAAAGCTATTATTTTACACCTGTTAGAATGGCTATTATCAAAAAGACAAGAAATAGCAAATATTGGTGAGGAAGTGGAGAAAAGGTAATCCTTATGCACTCTTGGTGGGAATGTAAATTTTCAGCCACTCTGGAAAAATTATGGGATTTCCTCAAAAAATTAAAAAATAGAACTACCATGTGGTCCAGAAATTCCACTTCTGGGGAAAAAAAAAAATCTCTTAAAAGTTATATGTACCCACATGTTCACTGCAGTATTATTTAGATAGCCTAAAAAAGAAGGCAGCCCACATGTCCAATGATAGATGAATGGATATACACACACACAAATATAGACACATATAAATGTATATAGATAATACTTGGCCATAAAAGGGAATCTTTCCACTTGGGAAAACATGGGTGGACCTTGCTAAGTGAAGTCAGATAGAAAATGACAGATACTATATGATCTCTTATATATGGAGTCTTAAAAAAATTTAAAAAATAGAAGATTGAACACAGATACACGGAACAGACTGGTGGTTGCCAGAGGCAGGAGGTGTATAGGAGTGGATGAAATAGATGAAAGAGATCAAATGGTACAAACTTCCAGTTAAAAATTATTAAGTCCTGGGGATATAAGGTACAGATTGGTTGAGTATATTTAATAATAATGTATTGTATACAACAAAGTCATTAAAACAGTGTATCTGAAAAGGTCTCATCACAGGAAAGAAATTATGTGAGGTGATGGGTGTTCACTAGACTTATTGTGGTTATTGTTTTGCAATATATACAAATATAAAATTGTACAACTAAAACTAATATGTCAATTACCCCTCAATTAAAAAAAAATCTGTATCCAAATCTTACTTTTTTATTTTTTTAATTTTAAAATCTTTAATTCTTACATGCGTTCCCAAACATGAACCCCCCTCCCACCTCCCTCCCCATAACATCTCTGTGGGTCATCCCCATGCACCAGCCCCAAGCATGCTGTACATTCTTAAACTGTTACATAATTCTGTCTTCCTGGTCATTTCTGGGAGTATAAGAATATGAAGTTTAAAAATAAATGTATTCTGGACCACATTCATTGTTTTCTGACATTTGCACTGGACCAGCAGGCTGGTTTCTATTTGGTTTGCCCTCTGACAGCTTTTCTTTGGACTCACTTGTTAATGACTATGCTAATCTTAATTAGGGTGTTATTCAGTCTCAGGATTTCAAGTGGTAGACATTAAGTGCTGTCAAGAAATGAATGACTGCCTGAAATTAATGACCTATCTGACTGCCTTTAGGTGGCAATGCAAAAAGAGAACCTCTTTTCCTTACAGCATCTCTCAAGTGCATAATTGGAGCACATGATACAAAGACAGTATGGGAAACCCAATCCATCAGTCACTCTAAAACCTGGTCCATTTAACTTAAGATCATCTTGGATCTAAAAATTTACCCTTGTAAGTGTTTAGAGAGTGCTGACTCATAACTGATTATTTCCCTTGGTCCCATTTCTGAAGTACATCATAAGCCCTCTGGGGATACCCTTGCTGGGCAATTTATCTTTTTATTTTTCACTTATTATGTAATTTTATTTCCTTAGGATCTCTGCCGCAATTCACATCAAATGCTGCCATATTTGGGCTGTCATCTTTTTCCTCCCCTACTACTTTTTCCATTTGCTAAATTCTGTAGGAGATTTTGCAGTGGAAATGGCAATAACTTGTGAAGAAATAGCAATATAAATGCAGAATAAGAGAAAATCCATTCTGTTTGCTAACACTCAAATGCAATCTGCCAAAGGTAAAAATCAAAGATAGATTTAATATGCAATGGAACAAAAATAAGAAAAAAATCCTCCAAAAACCTTACTATGTTTTAATAATAAGTGGGAAGAAAAAATAAATAAATGTAAACTCAGTTTGGAGCCATATACATATATTTGGGAATGATTCTACTATTTAATTGGGCTAGAAGAGTCTACATCTGCAACTGAATTACTAAAGAAATCGCACATTAATTGGAGGACTGTATGCCATAGTAACAATGACAGAGACAGAAAAAAGTGAAAGTCCCTTTTCAAAATTGCATCTAATCCTGACCTGAAAGGTTAGTTGAAGAAAGGATACCTGAAGACCATGTGTTTCTATTAAAGCCTTCTGACCCCAGGTTATATAGCATTAGGGTATCTCTTCTGGCACAAAGGAACATCTCTTAAGATGACTGGAGGTGACTGGGGTTAAACATTTAAACAGTATAAGGAGAAGTCAATGATACGAAATAGACAGCTCTAGATGATCAGAGCTACTGCAGAGACCTTTTAACACAGGTAATCACAATAAACTCTGGACAGACTCTGAACTCCTTGAGGGCAGAGAGAGATTAATAGCCTCACACCTGTGCATGCAAACCCCAGGTCTGTCATCAGTGTGCCCCCAGGGGCAGTCTGCTTGTGGGGAGGAGCATTTTATCACTGAGATGCATTAGAATGGTGATATTAAAGAGTTACTTTTATACATAACTGCCTCAAATTCTCAATAGATAATGCACCCCTCATGTCTGTAGGCTGCACCTTTCTTGGTACACAACTGCCACATCCAGACAGTGTTTATTTCGCTTAGATCTCTTGAGACGTAAGAGTGACACATGCTGATGGATCCAGTGGGAGCTGCCCTTTGGTCAGGGCAGCCCAGTCCAGCTGCCATGCCTGCTATTGCCCCTGAGTGCCCTGACACAGTGCATCTCCACGGCATGAGCAAGAAGCATGGTTTGAAGAGAAGAGGGAAGGAGAGGGGAAGGTCCTGGGAACTGAGATTAGGAACAAGTGAAAGCTTTCCAGTAACTAGGATCTAGTTTATTCAGATGTTTTCTACCACCCCTGCCTTGTTGACAAACATCTGATTTCTGAGTCAGACCTTGGCAATTATTACATATATGGTGGCTGCTGGAGGTGTGCTGGGCTCAGATATGCTTTCACAAAACTTTTATCCTGATTCATTGTGACCTTGCTACCATGATGGTTTTGAATCCGCTGAGTCTGGGACCACTGTGGCAACACAGATAAACCACATCATGGAATAAAGGAAAAGAGATGGCTACACTGTGTGCCCTAAAAATGGATCTCTCAGAATGAACAACTTCCCCTGACTGGTGTGGCAAAAGTGTGGCAAATGTATGCATCGGGGGGACTGCCTTGGTGGTCCAGTGGCTAAGACTCTGCGCTCTCAATGCAGGGGGCCTGGATTTGATTCCACATGCTGCAGCTAAAGATCCTGCATACTCCACTAAGATCCAACAGAGTAAAATAAATAATAAATTAAAAACAAATAAAAAAAGATGTACACTTCACTCTTCACTTTACTGATTGCTTCTTTTGTCCTATACAACCCATGGTACCCAAATGATATATACCATTACAGTTAACTACAGAATGCTTGGGTTAATCTGTTCCGATCAAAAGAGGACTTAGAATTGTACACCAGTCCTATAATGGCTCTCAAGCCTTGTTCTTCTGCAGATGGACTAGACAAAGGATTAAGAGGCAACAACTTATTAGATGATGGAAGATGTGGCCGCAGCTGGGCGGGAACTTGGGTAGTTATCAAACAGAGAGAGCATCTGTTACTAGGCAAGTACTACTCAGGGCTCCACCACAGGCAACAAAGTTCAGTCATTCAGTCATGTCTGACTCTGCGATCCCATGGACTGCACACACCAGGCTTCCCTATCCATCACCAATTCCCAGAGGTTACTCAAACTCATGTCCATTGAGTTGGTGATGCCATCCAACTATCTCATCCTTTGTCGTCCCCTTCTCCTCCCGCCTTCAATCTTTCCCAGCATCAGGGTCTTTTCAAATGAGTCAGTTCTTTGTATCAGGTGGCCAAAGTATTAGAGTTTCAGCTTCAGCATCAGTCCTTCCAATGAATATTCGGGACTGATTTCTTTTAGGATGGACTGGTTGGATCTCTTTGCAGTCCAGGGGACTCTCTAGAGTATTCTCCAATACCACAGTTCAAAAGCATCAATTCTTCGGTGTTCAGCTTTCTTTATAGTCCAACTCATATTCATACATGACTACTAGAAAAACCATAGCTTTGACTACACAGACCTTTGTTGGCAAAGTAATGTCTCTGCTTTTTAGTATATTGTCTAGGTTGGTCATAGCTTTTCTTCCAAGGAGCAGGAAGTGCCTTTTAATTTCATGGCTGCAGTCACCATCTGCAGTGATTCTGCAGCTCCAGAAAATAAAGTCTCTCACTGTTTCCATTGTTTCCCATCTATTTGCCATGAAGTGATGGGACCAGATGTCATGATCTTAGCTTTCTGAATGTTGAGTTTTAAGTCAGCTTTTTCACTCTTTTCTTCCACTTTCATCAAGAAGCTCTTTAGTTCTTTGCTTTCTGCCATAAGGGTGGTGTTATCTGCATATCTGAGGTTATTGATATTTCTCCCAGCAATCTTGATTCCAGTTTGTGTTTCATCCAGCCTGGCATTCCTCATGATGTACTCTGCATTATAAATTAAATAAGCAGGGCGACAATATACAGCCTTGACGTACTCCTTTCCTGGTTTGGAACCAGTGTGTTGTTCCATGTCCAGTTCTAACTGTTGCCTCTTGACCTGCTTACAGGTTTTGCAGGAGGCAGGTCAGGTGATCTGGTATTCCCATCTCTTTCACAATTTTCCACAGTTTGTCATGATCCACACAGTCAAAGGCTTTGGTGCAGTCAATAAAACAGAATTTGATGTTTTTCTGGAACTCTCTTGCTTTTTCGATGATCCAGTGGATGTTGGCAATTTGAGCTCTGGTTCCTCTGCCTTTTCTAAAACCAGCTTGAGCATCTGGAAGTTCACGCACTGTTGAAGCCTGGCTTGGAGAATTACTTTGCTAGTGTGTGAGATGAGTGCAATTGTGTGGTAGTTTGAACATTCTTTGGCATTGCCTTTCTTTGGGATTGGAATAAAAACTGACCTTTTCCAGTCCTGTGGCCACTGCTGAGTTTTCCAAATTTGCTGGCATATGGAGTGCAGCACTTTCACAGCATCATCTTCTAGGGTTTGAAATAGCTCAACTGGGATTCCATCACCTCCATTAGCTTTGTTTGCAGTGATGCTTCCTAAGGCCCATTTGACTTCGCATTCCAGGATGTCTGGCTCAAGGTGAGTGATCACACTATTGTGATTATCTGGGTCGTGAAGATCTTTTTTGTATAGTTCTTCTGTGGATTCTTACCACCTCTTAATATCTTCTGCTTCTGTTAGGTCCATACCATTTCTATCCTTTACTGTGCCCATCTTTGCATGAAATGTTCCTTGGTATCTCTAATTTTCTTGAAGAGATCTCAGGTCTTTTCCAGTCTATTGTTTTCCTCTATTTCTTTGCTTTGATCACTGAGGAAGGCTTTCTTATCTCTCCTTGCTATTCTTTGGAACTCTGCATTCAAATGGGTGTATCTTTCCTTTTCTTCTTTGCCTTTTGCTTCTTTTCTTTTCTCAGCTATTTGTAAGGCCTCTTCAGACAACCATTTTGCCTTTTTGCATTTCTTTTTCTTGGGGATGGTCTTGAACACTGCCTCCTGTACAATGTCACGAACCTCAATCTATAGTTCTTCAGGTACTCTATCAGATCTAATCCCTTGAATCTATTTGTCACTTCCACCAATAATCATAAGGGATTTGATTTAGGTCATACCTGAATGGCCTAGTGGTTTTTCCTACTTTCTTCAATTTAAGTCTGAATTTGGCAATAAGGAGTTCATGGTCTGAGCCACAGTCAGCTCCTGGTGGTGGTTTTGCTGACTGTATAGAGCTTCTCCATCTCTGACTGCAAAGAATATAATCAATCTGATTTGGTATTGACCATCTGGTGAGGCCCATGTGTAGAGTCATCTCTTGTGTTGTTGGAAGAGGGTGTTTGCTATGACCAGTGCGTTCTCTTAGCACAACTCTGTTAGCCTTTGCCTTGCTTCATTTTGTACTGCAAGGCCAAATTTGCCTGTTACTCTAGGTATCTCTTCACTTCCTACTTTTGCATTCCAGTCCCTGTAATGAAAAGAACATCTTTTTCGGGTGTTAGTTCTAGAAGGTCTTGTAGGTCTTCATAGAAATATTCAACTTCCGCTTCTTCAGCATTACTGGTTGGGGCATAGACTTGGCTTACTGGTATTGAACACAGGGTGCTGCGAAAAACTGTTCAGTCTCCCATCTCACGCTGCATTTGTACTTTTCCTTATTTTATGTTACAAATAAGGTTCATACATCAGCAGGAAGAGGGAAACAGGCCATGTGTGGCAACACAGCCTGAGATGACCTGAAAAGAATTCTGTTGACATCATTCATCACCATGTTTCACAAATCAGGAAAGTTTGCTCTTTACTTAGCTCTTGGTCTCATGCAGGGCAGAATGCTATCACTCATTTTCTTTAGTGGCAACCAGTTTAGCTGGCATAGGCCAAGCTCAAGGTCTTGTCTGCACTGAAAATTAAATTTAAAGCAAACTCAGAAAAAAGATATTGAAGGAAACCTGTCTGATCTTACAACTATGCAATTTAACCCACTGCACGTGGACAAGGCTGGCTTGTTTTTTGATAAAGTAATGGAAGGTGGTTAGAGACATGGATCATAATTCTGAAATATCAATCAATAGCTGTCATGTTTTATCTTGTCTTTATATTTAAAGGTCTTTTCTTGAATTCTTTTCCTAAATTATTACTTTTCTAATGGTAATCTCAAGAATTGGAGTACAGGAGGACAACTCAAGGCATAGAATCATATGATAAAGGATTCACATTGATATATGAATGTGAAACACATTTATTGGCCAGAATATACACCGTTTTTCTGTACAGTAAATCAAATTATATTAAGAGAGTTCTTACCTGGAGTCTTGAAGTTCCTCAGCTGAGAGGGAGTGTCATAAACTTCCAGAATCCAGTCACCAGCAGCTTGTTCTCCCCAGCAATGAATGGTCATGAATTCCCAATTTTTAAATCCTTCCATGGAATGATCAAAAAGCCTGAGAGAGAGCCATAAAACATTGTTTTGTGTGTTGTTTAAAATCCAGTGAGGGTCCAGTCAAGACCATGATCAATGACCTCCCTGTATCCATCACATGTTCAGTTCAGTACTGGAGACTGTCTTCATCCTAGGCATCACCGATTAGTAGACCCAAATACACACACACACAATTATTGGGAAACAGGCATGGGACTTGCCATGCAGTAACAAATCTGGGAGGGATAATGACGTGGGTATCAGGGAACCAAGGCTAAAACTCTACCCACAGGCCTGGTAGTACCAAGAGCTGCAGATGTGGAGCAACTGAAGCTTTCTTCCACTGCAGATAGATAGGCAAAATGGTGCAGCTGCTCTGGACAACAGTTAGGCAGCTCTTACCATATGACTAAGCTATCCTCCCAAGAGGAGTAAAGACATGTGTCCACACAAAGAACTCCACATGAATGTTCACAGCAGCATTATTCATAATTGTCAAAAACTATCAGCAACTCAGATGTTCATCATCTGGGGAATGCATAAATAAATTATGCTATATTCATACAAGGAAACACTACCTCATAATACAAATTTGAACGATTAATAACTGCAACAACATGAATGAATTTCAAAGGCAATAAGCTAAGTGGAAAAAGTCAGACACAAAAGATTATGTACTCTCTGATTCAATTGCATATGACATTATAGAAAACACTACTTAAACAGAAACAGATCAGTGGTTGCCACAGGCCAGGAGGGAGGAGGCAGGGGCATGATAGAAGTTTTGGGAGTGGAGGAATAGTTTTATATCTTGAAACTAATGTATAGTTATGCAAGTATATATTTATCAAAACTTATGCAATTATTTACATTGAAAGTGGATTATATGGAAATTACCCCTAAATGAAAAGACCATGCCCATTAATATTATCCAGTTCAGGAAGTCATGCCTGGAACTGCAGCCTAGATTCTGTCCTTCCAATCTGTCCAATAATTTTCTAAGTTCCTAATTCCCTGTATGAAATCTTTTTCTGCTTGAACCATATCCAGTTACTAGGATATTATCTATCCTTCAGAGCAGATAAATACAAAAGTCATGACAACTGGATCCTGATAGCTATTTAACTCTCCTTGCTTTAATTTCATGTTCACCAAGGAAACTGGTGGCTCTAATTTGAACTTGTGGTTCTTCCCATTGGGAGAAAAATATGCCGTTCTAAAAACCAGTTTAATCTCATTGTAACTAATACATAACAACTCTGATTTTCTTTTTGTGTGTGTGTGTGTGTTATATAAATGTGTTTGAGGCTCCCTCTAAAATATCAGCTGGCTTCTCAAACAGAAGGGTTGGATGGTGTAAATAGGGACTGTGTAAGGTAAGTGGCTGACACTTGGAGAAGAACAATAAACAGGAAAATCACCTGTTACATGTTCCTGAGCTCTTGAAAGAAGAAAAAAATATTTTAGCAGCATTCTCAGTGTCCCATGTCCAGAAAATTGAGAAGGCTGAGTTAAAGTTGAACAGATGTCTTTGCTAGAGAACATTACAGATCTTTCGAATATTCATATGTGTTTTGTGACTTCTTCATATAAGTTTTGAAAATCACTGCCTCCATTCATAATGAAGGAGACCTTTTTTTATAATATCTGTACACTATCTGTACAGAGGGGTGTGGCATTTCAACGAGGACCTTGTTGGAGCAGGCAGCTTTCCCTCATGCTAACAGAGATGGAAATGGTGGTTCCTTACATGAGTGTCTTTCCATTGTAAATGATCTTCAACAGATCGTGGGTGGTACATACATCCAGGAGATCCTACAATGCATGCCCTATCACCATAGGGCTTGTTTTACAAGTTGATGCTTGAAACTGGACTTGGCCAGGAAGAAATTGCTGGGCCATTAAACAACTGACTTACATATTGAGTCCTTCATGCAAAACCCAGAAAGTGTGTGTTGGCTGCAATGGAGACACACAGGTAGAGAAGAAGGAATGTTTTCAAATAACCCTTCCTGCCTGAGAGACGTTACTGAAGCGAACATGTTGACACAGAAATGGATGGAGGCAGAAAATTGGTCTAGAACCACTTCTCAGCCCTTCTCAGTTCCAATTTAGGTTCCAGTTCATTGAGGCTGTTGTGCCATTTGAGGGCACTGAAACAACAACTTGTCACGGAATACCTTTCCAAGAGTGCTGAACCTAAAAGCAATTCCCAAACAGTTTAGACAGAACACTTGGCTCACTGCCTCGGGTCCAGGAACTACAAAGGAGACTGGAGGCTGCCATCACATGAGGGGCAGCCTTGTTTCCACAACCTCAGCCAACTCTTAATTACTCACGGGGCAGTTATTTGACTGCTGGATTAGCAGACCCTACGTTTCTTCCCTTACACCCTTTCCTCTCCAACTTTGAAAATCATTCCACTGCTATCAATCATTTAAAAATCACATTTGGAATGAAAATTAAATGTAAACTAGTACCCAGAAGAACTGTCCATAATTCACTACTCACAAAAGTGTCTTAAAGCCCAAATATAAACGGGCTTTGTCTCTCTGGCTAAATGGTTCCCACCCTGGTCTCTTCATTTTATGCAGGGCTGGAATGCTCATTAATTTCATGTGGACATAAAAGTTGAGGAGAGGAATTAAAATGCAGCCAAACACGATCACTGCGTTTTGCTAAAAGAGTTGATGAGGAGAGAAATAGACACTGATTGCTGTTGTTTCAACTAGCTGGGCAGTGACTTTTCTAATCCCACCCTTTTATTTTTATTCCAATTCAATACTTAATCTATTCCCTATCTTTAGTACTGTGCTGTTTAAAAACCTTGTGTTGTCTGCATATAACAAAAGGTAACGTAGGTAGCAGATGAGATTCGTGTTGCAAAGAATATACTTGCTCAAACCAAGTGTCAAACCACTGGACACCACTATAGAGATTCTAATTGTGTGGTTGTTTATCAGCTAAGAGGTCCAGTGCTCTGTCTGAATGTCTGTGCTCTGCCAACAGTGAAGAAAACAGACACATGTCGGCATTATTAGTGTGGATCAAATGTTAATAAAGCAAGGCCAGTGTGCTGAAAGCTGGACTAGATTAACTCCATGCCCGTGTCCATATCTCCTATTGCAGTGAAACCCTGTTCTGCCAATTTGACTTCATAATCATGTGCTCGCTGAAATGATATACACATGCGGTGGCACAAATTATGTAGCCAGTTATTAAAACGGTGCCCCACAGCCCTATCCCTGTGAGCGGCTTTCAAATAAATTGCTTGGATGAAACCTGGTAGAAAGGACTGCCATTAAATGTAGTACATCCTTTTGAGGGTTACTTAACTCAGGAAATAACTCATATAATTACTGGAAGCTTTTTTCCTCCCCTTTCACTTAAAAGAGTCAGTCAAGGCTTCAGGGCTATAAAAGAGTCAGTCAAGGTGTCAGGGCTACCACGTACTTCTATAATGTTATGGCAACTACATAATAAGACATTTTATAACTACTGACAGCTATGTGTTATCATATTATTATTTCCCAAATGTAAATGGATATTAATTTCAGAATTATCCACGACTTCCTAGACGGTGTTTGTGTTCACTACAGAATTAGACATTAATCGAATATTTTGGGAAGTTCTCTTTTTTCTTTTCTTTTTTTTTTTTTAGTGTTTCATCACAATTTAACATAAAGCTGATAGAATGCGTAAAGCACTTATTTGGCTCAGTTGAAACTGAACTTTTGATTTTCTTTAGATGTTTGCCTTTCGTAAGTTTTAAACAATTTGCTTATGAAATAGGGTATTTAAAACACACTATTAAGTTTTTTGCTCTCTCCTAAATCATTTAAGAAACGTCGAGAGAAAGGTACTGGTTCTAGAAGTTTGGAATACCTGAAAACACGAGTTTCAAAATAAACTTTCAACATGTACACTATTACTAACTTACCAACCCCGAAAGGCATTCATCCTTGTGGGTACATGATAAGTACTTGTAAATAAGTACTCACTTAATCATCTTGAAGATTTATTCTTTAATAGTAGGCTTTATCTAAATGTGGCTTCCCTGGTGGCTCAGAGTTAAAGTGTCTGCCTGCAATGCGGGAGACCTGGGTTTGATCCCTGGGTCAGGAAGATCCCCTGGAGAAGGAAATGGCACCCCACTCCGGTATTCTTGCCTGGAGAATCCCATGGCTGGAGGAGCCTGGTGGGCTACAGTCCACGGGGTTGCAAAGAGTCGGACACAACTGAGCATCTTCACTTTCACTTTTCACTTTATCTAAATATCTGGTTTACATTATAAATGCCTTTGTAAGTGACTTTCACAGCACCCAGCAGCATATTGCTCACAAGTCTTTTGGTGACATGAAAATAAGAAGAATGTGTTTGAAAAAGCTGGGTGATCTTTTAAATCAGTGCTATTTAAAAACGTGATCTGCAGACAGGTCAGGAAGCTTCAGCATCACCTGTGAGCTTATGAGAAACGCAGATCCATGAGCCTCTCCCGGACCTTTAGAATCAGTCTCTGTGGGAGAAGGATCCAGTCATCTCTGTGTGATAGTCATTTGCAAGGTGTTTTGAAAAGCACTGTGTGAATAAGGGTTCGCACTTACAAGTGCTTACTATACTAGGAGCTTACTGTATTATCTTATTTACTACTTGTAACAGACTTGTGAGGCAGATACAACTACGTCTGTTTTCTAGATGAAAAAAATCACTTTTCCAAAGTTGAACATAAAAACGGGTGACATCAAGATCACCCCAGCTCTAACTCCAAAGGCTGTACTGTCTTTTGAATAAAGAAAGAAGCTTTTTCTCATGGTGAGGCCTTGTGTAATGTGAAACTTCCACAGCAAAAGTGTAATTTTGGCAAGTCATACCTGCATTTATATAGCATGACTTTGCAAAATGTCAGTAGTCAGTCATTGAACATTTGGGCAGTGACAAAAATATTCAGGTAGAAACACAACAGTTAAACACAGTTAATTGTAGAAACTATAGGTTGTGCAGATGAGAAAGTATACCTTCTTTCCACTTAAGACCATAATTAGAACCAGAGATACACATCTGTAATCAAATTTAGAAAGAAAGGCAAAGTTTCAGCTTTCAGTCAGAGGCCAAAATCTAGAACAGAGAGCCAATCTAGCTAAACTAAGTCTAAAACTCAATGAGTTGAAGAAAGTATTGCGGGTATTTAGGGAAGAAAAAAAGCAAGGTTTTTATAATTGTGACAAATGCAGTTGAAGGAAGAATGTGATGGGACAGGCTTTCTGTTGGAAAATTTGTAGGCAGAAGTTGAACATGTGGTCATATAAGGGGTAGCATCTAAAGTTGCTTTAGGAATGGACTTGTGGACACAGCGGGGAAGGAGAGGGCGGGATGAATTGAGAGAGGAGCACTGACATTCCTACGCTACCATGTGTAAAAGAGATAGCTAGTGGGAAGCAGCTGTAGAGCACACGGAGCCCAGCTCAGTGCTCTGTGATGGCCTAGAGGGGTGGGATACGGTGGTGGGAAGGGGGCTCAAGAAGGAGGGCATATATGTATACACATGGCTGACTCACACTGTTGCACAGCAGAAATCAACACAACATTGTAAAGCAATTATCTTCCAATTAAAAATAAATTTAAAAAATAAAAAGAAGCTCAGTGCAACAATGATGAAATATAGTTGCTCTTGTATCTATCATAAAGGGATCTAAGCCCACCTAGGTTCCCCTACTCATGCCAGATCCCCACGGTCTCCCTAGAAGTAAAGCATTTGTGCTGATTATTTGGTTTGATTTTTTGTTAGGCAGGGTGGACAGGCCAGGAGGAGGAACAGAGGGTGGGAGGGCAGGAGGAAACAAAGGGAAGAGAAGGCACTAACTGTCCACTCCGAGATGGCTCTGTCAACCCACTAAATCCTCCACCTGACCTGCTAAGGGTGGTGCCAGGGCTTGCCTGCTGGGCTGATGGGGCACGCAGCTCTAGTTGGACTAGCTGTGAAGGCTGCCGAGTGCCTTCCAGGGCTCAGCACCTGCAGATGCTCGGGTAAACCCTGCTTCCTGGAACAGCTGTTCTCCACAGGAGCTCTAGCAAGTGCCCAGCAGCCAGGATGGGGAGGCACTGAGGGGCTCCAGACGGCCCACAAGGGCAACATGTTCAGCGACTGCAAAAAAATCCGTTCCTGAGGAATTTCCATGATGAAGGGCTGAGCAACACTGCAGACACTCCTTTCTGAAATGTCGAGGAAAGTAAGGACTTTTGGAATGCTAACCGTGGCCTCTTTGTTTTTGGAATTTACCGTTATGGATAGCAGTTTCTGGTCCCAAGACTAGGACACGGGTTTTGTCAATACCAAAATGAAGGTAATAAGGGAGGAGGGTTGCTGTCCCCTCAGCTTCCTTCCTAGCTTATTCTCCTCGTCTGCATGTCTAGTTAAGGGGAGATGCATATCATCATTAAGGGGAGATGCTACTGAGTGAGCCTTGGATTCTGAGTCTGAGCTGGACCTCAGTATCCATCCTTCTCACAGAGGCCAATGCCCAGTCCACTGTCAAGAGTCGTGCCTCATGGACAAACAGGAGAGGTCAAATAGGGATGACTCAGCCACCAGAGCTCTAACTCTTCATCCCAGATGACCCCACGAGGAAAACTTTGTGTTCTAAGCCTTTCAGGATTCCTGTCTTTTAACTGCACAGTGTTCTTTGTTTTACATGGTCCTCCTCAGAAATACTGACTTCTCTGGAAGAAAGATGAGTGTCTAATAAGGGAACTACTTATTGTCCCCAATAATAATCTCTGACACACAAATAAAATACTTAGGAATAAACTTGACCAAGGAGGTAAAAGACTCAAATACTGAGAATTATAAAACATTAATAAAGGGAATTGAAGATGAGTCAAAGAAATAGAAAGATATCCCACCTTTTGGATTAGAAGAATTAATATTGTTAAAATGACCATATTCTCCAAAGCAATCTACAGGTTTTATATGGTCCCAATCAAATGGTGGCTCAGACAGCAAAGAATCTGCCCGCAATGCAGGAGACCGGGGTTAGAACCCTGAGTTGGGACGATTCTCCTGGAGAATGGAATGGCTACCCACTCCAGTATCCTTGCCTGGAGAATTGCATGGGTAGAGGAGCTGGCGGCCTATAGTCCATGGGTATGCAAAGACTCAGACACAACTGAATGACTTCACTTTCTATCAAATTACCCATGATATTTTTTTCACAGAACCGGAACAAATAATCCTAAAATTTGTATGGAACCATAAAAGGCCCTGAAATGCCAAAGAGAAAAAGAACAAGGCAGAAGGCATAACCCTTCCAGACTTCAGACAATACTACAAAACTACAGTAATCAAAACAGTGTAGTATAGGCACAAAAACAGACATATGTATCAACAGACTAGAATAGAGAGCCCAGAAAATAAACCCACACATCTACAGTCAATTAATCTTTGACAAAAGAGGCAAAAATATACAATGGAAAAAAAAATCTCTTCCACAAGTGGGATTGGAAAAGCTGGACAACTGCATGTAAAAATCAATGAAGTTATAACACATCCTCTCATCATACACAGAAATAAACTCAAAATGGCCTAAAGACTTAAACATAAGATGTGACATCATAAAATTCCTAGAAGAGAACATAGGCAAAACATTCTCTGACATAAACCATACCAATGTTTTCTTAGGTCAGTCTCCCATGGCAGTAGAAATAAAAATAAACAAATGGGACCTAGTCAAATTTACAAGCTTTTGCACAGGAAAGGAAACTATAAACAAAATGAAAAGACAACCTACAGAATGGGAGAAAATATTTGCAAATGATGTGACCAAAAGGGCTTAATTTCCAACATATGTTAACAGCTCATAAATTCAACAACAACAAAAAACAACCTAATTGAAAAATGGATAGAAGACCTAAATAGACATTTCTCCAAAGAAGACATACAGATGGCCAACAGGCAGATGAAAAGATGCTTACCATCACTAATAGAGAAATGCGAAGCTAAACAACAATGAGGTTATCACCTCACATCACTCAGAACGGCCATCATTAAAAAGTCTAAAATAAATGCTACAGAGTGTGTGGAGAAAAGGGAACCCCCGTATACTATTGGTGGGAATGCAAGTTCATACAGCCACTGTGGAAAACAGTATGCAGGCTCCTGAAACTAAAAATACAATTACAATATGATCTAGCAATTCCATGCCTGGAAAAAACTACAGTTATATCCAGAAAAAAACTATACTTCAAAAAGATCATGCACATCCCTATGCTTGTAGCACCACTATCCACAATTGCCAAGACATGGGAAAAACCTGTATGTCCATTGCCAGATGAATGAGTCAAGAAGCTGTGGTACATATATACAGTGGAAGCCCAGTCAGCCGTGAAGAAGAGCAAAATGATGTCATTTGCAGCAACATGGATGGACCTAGAGATTATCATACTAAGTGAAGTTAAGTCACAAAGAGAAAGGCAGATACCGTACGATATACTTATATGTGGAGTCTAAAATATGACAAAAATGAACCTATCTATGCAACAGAAATAGACATAGACTGCCCAGTGGAAAGGGGGATTTGGGATTAGCAGATGCAAACTATTACATATGGAATGGATAAATGACAAAGTCCAACTGTATAGCATAAGGAACTATATGCAATATCCTATGATAAAACATAATGGAAAAGAATATAAAAAAGAATGTGTACATATGTGTGTGTGTATATATAACTGAATCACTGTTGTGTACAGCAGAAATTAACACAACATTGTGAATCAACTACACTTCAATTTAAAAAATCTCTGACACATAAATTCCTTCTAAACCCTGACCTGGTCACCTTTTCCTTGAGGACAGGTATAGTGCCCAGGCCAGCAGGCCAACTTGAAGGCCACCAGGAGCAAAGCAGACCTTCCCCTCACCACCTGCCCATCCCTTGTTGATGCTTCTTGCCCTCAGATCCCACTCCTGGGAGTGTGCTTTGAAACAGGGCCAAGGTGAGAGGACACAGAGGCCTCTTTGCCAGGAGGTCAGAGCCTGGGAAGTTCTGAAGAGAGATTTCCTCTTATAAAATTAAAGTTTTGGAATATGCCAGAAGGAAAAAAATGCTAAAAGAAACCATCTTGCCTTAGCTACCTCAGTAGGAAGGATTCTACTAGTGTCAAGGACAAAAAGCATGGGGGAGCCAGGCCCTGGAAGGTGGCCAGACTGGTTTGGGGACCAAGTGCAGCTGTTTTACATTTAAAAGGTCAGATGTTCATAGCAGTGTTTTGGGGAACTGTGGGCAAATGAATTCATGACATCCTTTTACATCCCTTATCTCCAGTCTCCTCCCTCCACTCCGTTTTATCTGCCATTTTTGGGGGGGGTGGCTACTTATTTTCAGCTCTGAGATGGAAGAGACAAAAGAGCAGCACTTAAAGAAATGCTCTGGACCAAGAAGATGTACTCTGCATGCAGACCTTATTCCCAGGGGGCCCCTGTGGGACAGACTAAAGGGAACCATAGGATGGGTCACCGAGCATCGGAAATGCCTGTTACTTTTCTTTGACACAAGTCAGGCAGCACTTTGGGGCTCAGCACTTTGCAAAGAGTAAAGCGGATGCCTGCTGTTGAAGAATTCACGAGGAACTGGAGCCAGTGACACTGTAATTCACCAAATGCCTGTCTTGGAATCTTTTGCTCCTCTGCTCACAAGTTTCCTCACTGAAGTCATTTCCAGGGAAGCCAACAAGAAATATTGAAATACGCAGAAGATCCCAGAAAGGCTGAAGGGACTGACTTTTCCAAGAAAACAACTGTGGGTGGACGGTTTTTCTACAATGGAGAGGGCTCCAGGGAGAAAAGTTACACATGTGTGAAGCCAACCTTTGTACTTCATTGGGGTCACCTGGATACTCCAAATTCAATGCACATGAACAGCAGTCAAGAAAAGAAAAAAGAAATCAAGAACAAGGTCTTCCCTGGCTTCAGTAACAACAACTGGCATGATGTCCCTTAATCATAGAATTGTGCATCCGAAGGCCTCGCTTGCTGAAGAGAAGCCTCAGGCAGGTAGTAGCAAGACCTGGCAGCAGCTGCGATCCCTGACTGCACAGGGAGGAGGGCATGTCCAGCGACTAGATGCCAAAGCATCCTTCAGTTTCTCACAGCTGCATATACTGATCCTGGCAAAGTTTCACTTCATAGAATATGAAGCCCAGGTTACCTCATGCTCTAATGAAGGCTGTTAGGTTTTAGGGACGAACACAAGAAGACTTCCAAGAACAGAAATAAAATGCAATGAGAGACTCTAGAAATGTTCTTGCTTTCTCTTTTTCTTACTGTCCTACAGCAGATGAATTTGGAGATTTTGAAAAGCCACTGAGAGTTCCTCAGTCTCACTTTCGGCTCTGCAGGCCTGCACTGGACTTGGCCCCTCAGCTCGTCTGGGCTGTTGTCAGTGTCCTACCAGAGATCACTACTGCCGCAGACACCTGGCATGTGGACAGGTGGCCTTGTCGACATAAAAGTTTGACTTTCATTTGGACTGTATAGGCCTTTGACAGTAAGATTTTTGCTCCTATTAAATGTTCCTCTTGAAGTAAAACATCAAATTAAAGAAACTTTTAGGCTTCTCACTGTGGCTTGTAGTTTGGAACCATAATGGGAATGGGGTGTATAAGAAAACCTCGCCTTTCCCCATCTGGTCCCACTTGCTGACAAGTATCTCCCACCCATGATCCCAACTACTCAAAAAGCCAATGGAGCAAAAGACTTGTGCTAGAACATTCTGGCCTTTCAACAGGATCCTGGAAATACAATTACCTGCTGGAGAAATGTTTGAAGGGAGTGGAGAGAATGGAAGAAGCTACAAAGAGAAAGTGAGTGTTCCCTTGGCCCATAAAGACTAAAGGGCCAACCTTTAAATAGTGGTTAGGAAACTAATGCCGGCCCTCAAACTAAATCTGGCCCTTGGCCTGTTTGTATAAATAAAGATTTATTGGAACACAGCCATGCACATTCATTTATGTTGTTTACAATGACTTTTGCACTCTAATGGCAGAGTTGAGGAGTGGTAACAGACACATGACCTGCAAAGCTTGAAACATTTACTAACTGAATCTTTGTAGAAAAAAATATGCCAAAATCTTTTTTAAAACAAATAGAATTTCCTTTAACTTTGGAAAGTGCTCAGGCAAGAGCATTCAGTCAATCTGCAACAAATGCCAGCAGACATTTAGGGGCCAGGAATACCATCTCAGAGGCCTAAAGAGTCAGTGTTCTGCATTTCTTTTATAGGATAAAGAACAACAGGTGGCCTTTAACTTTTCTGTGGCATCCTTTTAATATTATACACATCTAAAGTGTTACACTGTTTCATGCCAATAGATTCTAGGCAGCTCATTACTCTATTTATGTGTGGGCAGTGAGAGCTATGACCATCTCATCATGACATCTATGTGGCACCCCTCACTGAAGTTCTTAGAGTAGTAAGAAATTAAAGAATAGCTGTATATTTTTAATTTTCTTTTTTTTTTTTATTTAAATCTACACCCAGGAGTGGAATTGCTAGGTCATATGGTAGTTCTATTTTTAGTTTTTTGAAGACCTTCCATACTGTTTTCCAGTTGCTGCACCAATTGAGATTCCCACCAACAGTGTACAAGAATTTCTTTTACCCCACATCCTTGCCAACATTTGTTGTTTGTATTCTTTTTAATGATAGCAATTCTGACAGGTGTCAGGTGATAACTCATTGTGGTTTTGATTTGCATTTCTCCTGATGATTAGTGACGTTGAGCATCTTTTCACGTACCTGTTGGCCATCTACATTTCCTCTTTGGAAAAATGTCTGTTCAGTTCTTCTGCCTATTTTTTAATCATGTTGTTATTCAAGAAGATAAGCAGACCCCAATGTGCATAGCAGATTATTTACAACAGCTGAGATATGGAAGCAACCTAAGTGTCCATTGAAAGATGAATGAATAAAGAAGCTGTGGTATAAGAGTGTGTGTGTGTGTCTGTGTGTATGTGTATGTATACATATATATTGGAGAAGGAAATGGCAACCCACTCCAATATTCTTGCCTGGAAAATTCCATGGACAGAGGAGTCTGGTGGGCTATAGTCCATGGGGTTGCAAAGAGTAAGCTACGATTGAGCACATATATCTATATATACATACATCTCTATATAGATACACACATACATACATATATGCATGGAATACTACTCAGGCATAAAAACAGTTTTTGTCATTTGCAGCAACATGGATGAACTTGGAGAGCATTATACTAAGTGAAATAAGTCAGAGAAAGACAAACACTGTATATCTTACATGTGGAATTTAAAACTACAATAAACTAGTGAATATAACAAAAAAGTAGCAGACAGATATAGAGACAAAATTAGTGGATGGGGTTGGGAGAGGTGATATACAGGTGGCGGAGTGGGAGGTACAAATTATTGGGTATAAGACAGGCTCATGGATGTATTGTAACCACACAGGGAATAGAGTCCATATTTTGTAAAAACTGTTAACGGAAAGTAATATTTAAAAATTATATACAAAATCATGATTTTATAATATTTGTACATGCACAATCTTCAACTTTGTAAAAAGTCAAAAAAGAAAAGAAAAAGGAGAAGAACTGCTGATTCTTCATTCTTTTTCCAGCTTAATGAGCAGCTGAGTGCTCACTGATGGTCAGGGGCCATGACTGTACCTGTTGGCCAAAAGCTGGGACCTGGTTCCTGAGGGTGAGGTCAGGTAGATGGCCAGGTCTCCCCTCCTGGGGTGGGTGATGGTGATGCGCACGACTACATGCTCCAGGTAGTTGACGTGATGGTTGGGGTTGTCGGAGCAGCCCGAAGCTTTGTAGATGGAGCGCACTGCACTGTTGGGGCGAATTGTCCTGCAACAGAGAGAAGAAGTTTAAGCAAAGTGCACAGCAGAGCTCAACTGAGTGAACCTGCAGGCCTGGCAGGACTACATGATGTAAGATAAGCAGTGGGTGCCGCATGCTAAAGGACCAGTCCTGCGTGCAAATGATTAGGTCGCTTAAAGGAGTAATCCTGATTGGACTGTGAGAAAGATGCAAATGAGAGGAGTGGAGAATTTAAGGTGTCTTTGATCTTCATGAAGGTAGTGGATATCAATCTTGTTAAAACAGATTACTAGGCTCTGGAACTGGAGTTCCTGGGGTGGGTCACGAATGAGCATTTCCAGCAAGTTCTCCCAGTAACAGTGACATTACTGAGCTATGGAATCCACTTTGTGTACCACTAGTATAGGGGACTTGGGGACTACTATGACCTTGGTTCAAATCCCTGGTCTACCATTTTCTTGCTCTATAACCTAAGAGCCCAGTTTTCCTCTTGCCTAGAAGTCCTGTCTTCTTCCCAAACTTCCTCCTGTACCTCTCTGCCGTCTGAAGACTGGGTTCCAGCCACACCAGCACTGGTTGAGTTCTGGGATAATTCAAGTTTCCCAGCTCAGGGACATTGCATACGCTACTCTGAGTCTAGTGCTTTTTTATTGTTGTTCCTATGGCTGACTCTTCTTCTTTCATGATCAAAGCTTAAATTTCACTCTCTAAGCCCATCATTGAACCATAGGAAAATCATGTTCCCTACCTTTCATTTTCTACCCTTTTTATTTCACTTATTATAACTTGTAATTATCTATTTATTGTATTATTTTGGTTTGACTTCCCCAATAGACTGTAAGCTCTATAAATGTGGAAGCATTTCTTATTCCTGTTTCTATCCCTAATATCTAGCCCCAATCTTCTTTTTTCAATTTATATTGTATCAAAGGATAATTGCTTTAAAGAATTTTGCTTTTTTCTGTCAAACCTCAACATGAGTCAACCATAGATATACATAAATCTCCTCCCTTTGGAAACTCCCTTCCATCTCCCTCACCATCCCACCCATCTAGGTTGATACAGAGTCCGTGTTTGATTTCCTGAGCCATACAGCAAATTCCCGCTGGCTATCATTTTACATATGGTAATATGTAATATGTTACTCTTTCCATATATCTCACCCTCTTCTCCCCTCTCCCTATGTCCATATGACTATTCTCTACGTCTGTTTCTCCAATGTTTCCCTGTAAATATTTTCAGTACCATTTTTCTAGATTCTGTATATATGCGTTAGAATACAGTATCTGTCTTTCTCTTTCTGACTCATTTCACTCTGTATAATAGGTTCTAGGTTCATCCATTTCATTAGAACTGATTCAAATGCATTCCTTTTTATGGCTGAGTAATATTTCATTGTGTATATGTACCAGAACTTCTTTATCCATTCATCTGTCAATGGACATCTAGGTTGCTTCCATGTTCTAGCTATTGTAAATAGTGCTGCAATGAACAATGGTATATATGTGTCTCTTTCAATTATGGTTTCCCCAGGGTATATGCCTAGGAGTGGGATTGCTGGGTCAAATGGTGGTTTTATGCCTAGTTTTTTAAGGAATCTCCGTATTGTCTTCCATAGTGGCTGTATCAATTTATATTCCTACCAACAGTGCAAGAGAGTTCCCTTTTCTCCACACCCTCTCCAGGACTTATTGTTTGTAGCCTTTTTGATGATTGCCATTCTGACCGGTGTGAAGTGATATCTCATTGTAGTTTTGATTTGCATTTCTCTAATAATGAACGATGTTGAGCATCTTTTCATGTGTTTGTTAGCCATCTGTATATCTTCTTTGGAGAAATGTCTGTTAGGTCTTTTTTTTTCCCACTTTTTGATTGGGTTGTTTGTATTTCTGGTATTGAGTTGTATGAGCTGCTTGTATATTTTGGAAATTAATCCTTTGTCAGTTGTTTCATTTGCTATTATTTCCTCCCTTTCTGAAGATTGTCTTTTCACCTTGCTTATAGTTTCCTTTGCTGTGCAAAAGCTTTTAAGTTTAATCAGGTCCCACTTGTTTACTTTTGTTTTTATTTCCATTACTCTAGGAGGTGGGTCATAGAGGATCTTGCTTTGATTTAGGTCATTGAGTATTCTGCCTATGTTTTCCTCTAAGAGTTTTATAGTTTCTAGTTTTACATTTAGGTCTTTAATCCATTTTGAGTTTATCTTTGTGTATGGTGTTAGCAAGTGTTCTAATTTCATTTTTTTACATGTAGTTGTCTAGTTTTCCCAATACTATTTATTGAAGAGGCTGTCTTTGCCCCCTTGTGTATTCTTGCCTCCTTTGTCAAAAATAAGGTACCCATAAGTGCATGGGTTTATTTCTGGGCTTTCTATCTTGTTACATTGGTCTATATTTCTGTTTTTGTGCCAGTCCCAAACTGTCTTGATGACTGTAGCTTTGTAGTATAATATGAAGTCAGAAAGGTTGATTCCTCCAGGTCCATTCTTCTTTCTCAAGACTGCTTTGGCTATTTGGGATCTTTTGTGTTTCTATATGAATTGTGAAATTTTTTGTTCTAGTTCTGTGAAAAATGTCATTGGTAATTTGATAGGGGTCGCATTGAATCTGTAGATTGCATTTGGTAGCATAGTCATTTTCACAATATTGATTCCTCCTACCCAGGAACATGGACTATCTCTCCATCTGTTTATGTGGTCTTTGATTTCTTTCATTAGTGTCCTATAATTTTCTGTGTACAGTTCTTTTGTCTCCTTAGGTAAGTTTATTCCTAGATATTTAATTCTTTTTGTTGCAATGGTGAATGGTATTGATTCCTTAATTTCTCTTTCTGACTTTTCATTGTTAGTATAGAGAAATGCAAGTGATTTCTGTGTATTGACTTTGTATCCTGCAACTTTGCTAAATTCAATGATTAGCTCTAGTAATTTTCTGATACTATCTTTAGGGTTTTCTATGTAAAGTATTATGTCATCTGAAAACAGTGAGAGTGTTACGTATTCATTTCCAATATGGATTCCATTTATTTCTTTTTCTTCTCTGATTGCTGTAGCTAGGACTTCCAGAACTATGTTGAATAATAGTGGTGAAAGTGGACACCTTTGTCTTGTTCCTGATCTTAGGGGGAATGCTTTCAGTTTTTCACCATTGAGAATAATGTTTTCTGTAAGCTTATCATATATGACCTTTACTGTGTTGAGGTAGGTTCCTTCTATGCCCATTCTTTGATGAGTTTTCATCATAAATGCGTGCTGAATTTTGTCAAAGGCTTTTTCGGCATCTATTGAGATGATCATATGGTTTTTATCTTTCAATTTGTTAATATGGTGTATCACACTGAATGATTTGCATATATTGAAGAATCCTTGTATCCTGGAAATAAACCCAACTTGATCATGGTATATGAGCTTTTTGATATGTTGCTGAATTCTGTTTGCTAAAATTTTGTTGAGGATTTTTGTATCTATGTTCATCAGTGATACTGACCTGTAGTTTTCTTTTTTAGTGTTGTCTTTGTCTGGTTTTGTTATCAGGGTGATGGTGGCTGCGTAGAATGAGTTTAGAAGTGTTCCTTCCTCTGCAATGTTTGAAAGAGTTTTAGAAGGATAGGCATTATCTCTTCTGTAAATGTTTGATAGAATTCTCCTGTAAAGCCATCTGGTCCTGGCCTTTTGTTTTTTGGGAGTTTTTTGATCACAGCTTCAATTTCAGTGCTTGTAATTGGGTTGTTCATAATTTCTATTTCTTCCTGGTTCAGTAAGACTGAACCTTTCTAAGAATCTGTCCATTTCTTCCAGGTTATCTGTTTTATTGCCATATAGTTGTTCATAATAGTCTCTTATAATCCTTTGTATTTTTGCACTGTCTGTTGTAACCTCCCCTTTTTCATTTCTAATTTTGTGGATTTAATTCTTCTCTCTTTTTCTTGATGAGTCTGGCTAAAGGTTTGCCAATTTTGTTTATCTTCACAAAGAACCACATTTAGTTTTAATAATCTTTACTATTGTTTCTTCTTCATTTATTTCTGCTTGGATCTTTATGATTTCTTTCCTTCTACTAATTTTGGGGTTTTTAAATTTTTCTTTTTCCAGTTGTTTTAGTTGTAAAGTTAGGTTGTCTACTTGATGTTTTTTTTTTGTTTGTTTGTTTCTTGAGGTAGAACTGTATTGCTGTAAACTTCCCTCTTAGAACTGCTTTTGCTGCACCCCATAGGTTTTGAGTTGTCGTCTTTTCATTGTCATTTGTTTCTAGAAATGTTTTGATTTCCTTTTGATTTCTTCAGTAACCTGTTGGTTATTTAGAAACGTGTTGTTTAATTTCCATGTGTTTCTGTTTCATACACTTTTCTTCTTGTAATTGATATCTAGTCTTATAGCATTGTGGTTGGAGAAGATGCTTGGTACAATTTCAGTGTTCTTAAATTTACTGAGGTTTGATTTGTGACCCAAGATATGGTCTATTCTGGAGAATGTTCCATGTGCCCTTGAGATGAAGGTGTATTCTTCTGCATTTGGATGGAATGTCCTGAAGATATCAATGATATCCATCTCATCTGATATATCATTTAAGACTTGTGTTTCCTTATTAATTTTCTGTTTTGATGTTCTGTCCATTGGTGTGAGTGGGGTGTTAAAGTCTCCTACTATTATTGTGTTACTGTCAATTTCTCCTTTTATACTGTTAGTATTCCTCTTATGTATTCAGGTGCTCCTATGTTGGGTGCACAGATGTTTACAATTGTTATGTCTTCCTCTTGGATTGATCCCTTGATCATTATGTAGTATCCTTTCTTATCTCTTGTAATCTTCTTTATTTTAAGGTCTATTTGGTCTGATATGAGGATTCCTGCTCCAGCTTTCTTTTGCTTCCCGTTTGCATGGAATATATTTTTCCATCCTCTCTCTTTCAGTCTATATGTGTCTTGAGGTCTGAAGTGGGTTTCTTGTAGACAGCATATATATGGGTCTTGTTTTTGTATCCACTCAGCTAGTCTGTATCTTTTGGTTGGAGCATTTAATCCATTTAAAGTAATTATTGATATATATGTTCCTATTGCCATTTTCTTAATTGTTTGGGGTTGATTTTGTAGATCTTTTTTTCTGTTGTATTTCTTGACCATAAAAAAAGTCCGTTTAACTGACTTGTTTGGTGGTACTGAATTCTCTTAACTTTTTGCTTGTCTGAAAAGCTTTTTATTTCTCCATCATTTTTGAATGAGATCCTTGCCAGGTCCAGTAATCTTGGTTGTAGATTTTTCCCTTTCAAGTACTTTAAATATATCCTACCATTCCCTTCTGGCCTGCAGAGTTTTCATTGAAAGATCAGCTGTTAAGCATATGCAGTTTCCCTTGTATGTTACTTGTTGCTTCTCCCTTGCTGCTTTTAATAATCTTTATTTGTGTTTAGTCTTGTCAGTTTGATTAGTATATGTCTTGGCATGTTTCTCCTTGGGTTTATCCTATCTGGGACTCTTTGTGCCCCTTGGACTTGATTGACTATTTCCTTTTCCATGTTGGGGAAATTTTTACTATAATCTCTTCAAAAATTTTCTCAGACCTTTTCTTTTTCTCTTCTTCTTCTGGGACCCTTATAATTTGAATGTTGGTATGTTTGATATGGTCCCAGAGGTCTCTGAGACTGTTCTCAGCTCTTTTCATTCTTTTTACTTTATTCTGTTCTTCAGAAGTTATTTCCACCAATTTATCTTCCAGTTCACTGATTCATTCTTCTGCTTCAGATACTCTGCTATTGATTCCTTCTAGAGTATTTTTAATTTCAGTAATTGTGTTGTTTGTCTCTGTATGTTTATTTTTTAATTCTTCTAGGTTTTTGTTAAATGATTCTTGCGTTTTCTCCATTTTGTTTTCAAGGTTTTTTATCATCTTTACTATCATTATTCTGAATTCTTTTTCAGGTAGTTTCCCTATTTCCTCTTCATTTATTTGGACTTCTATGTTTCTAGTTTGTTTCTTCATTTGTGCAGTATTTCTCTGCCCTTCCATTATTTTTTTTTAGTTATTGTTTGAGGTCTCCTTTCCCAGGCTTCAAGGAAATTTGAATTCTTTCCTTGATGAAAGTTGAATTCTTTCTTTCTTTTGGTTTCTGTCCTCCTAAAATTGGTCCAGTGGTTTGTGTGAGCTTTGTATAGGGTAAGATTTGTGCAGAGTTTTTGTTTTTTTGTTTGTTTTTCCTCTGATGGGCAAGGTTGAGTGAGGTGGCAATCCTGTCTGCTGATGATTGGGTTTGTATTTTTGTTTTGTTTGTTGTCTAGATAAGGTATCCTGCACAGGGTGCTACTGGTGGTTGGGTGGTGCAGGGTCTTGTATTCAAGTGGTTTCCTTTGTATGAGTTCTCACTATTTGATACTGCCTAGTCTTGGAGTCAGTGCTCCTATTCCAAAGGCTCCGGGCTTGATCGCTGGGGCATATGTTCCATGCTGAACAGCCTCAGAAGCTTCAGGCTCAGCATCTTGAAGTCAGGCTGGGAAGACTGGTGGGTGACAGCTGGTTCTGACATGGTTCAAAGTTCTGACATGGTTCTGGGTGCCTCTGGTCAGCTGGGTCTGAGCCTCTTCACTGGGCTCTGAGGGTCCTGGGTATCTGGCAGAAAGGGCACAGAGGTGCAGCCCATGCAGGAGGAGATCTGGACTCCTCCCAGCTGCATGTGCCACTAGTCCCATTCTTGCTATTCAATAAATGAAAGAAAAATAGATGCAGAATTGGTAAATGAAATTGTGTAGAAATAAACAATTGTTTCATTTGATCTCATTTCTTCATTTGTCAAAAGGGAATAAAACCCATTTTTTTTTTATCAAGTTTTAAGAAGAAAACACACATTAAGTTGCTAGGGCTTGACCTATTGTAAGAACTCAATAAATACTGGTTAACGTTTTACTCCTTTGTTTATTTTTTTCATAGTCTTTGCCACAAATGGGTAGAATGAGAAAAAAATTTAGTCCATTTGTTTCTGCTTCCTAACAATTTCCTCAAGAATTATAATGGCTCTGTTCTTATTACAAACCAAAGTTCATAAGTATTTTTCTCAGCTAACTCTCTATAAAAAGAAAGCCAAAAGCAAAATACTAATAAAATCACTATAATAAATCCCAATTCTTCAAATTCAGTGCCTAGGAGAGACTTCAGTATCACTTGGTAAATCCTGTTGCACAGTCTCCAGGTTTGTGTGACTGAAACAGGACACTAGGCCCTGGAATCTGAGTAAAGTGCAGTCTCACTTACTGTGCATCCTGCATCACTCTCAGAGAACTACATGGTAAGTAGCTAAGTTTCCAGATCATAAGGTGTAGTTTGGGGGGTATACCAACTTATGGGAAATACTTCTACCATCAAACAGAAATACTTACAGAGTAGAAACTTGAAGAATATCCACCTGTAAGGGTTCTCCCATCCCCTTATAAAATATGCTTTTTTTAAAGGATCCTTGGCTTATGCTAGCGGGCTTTCCTGGTGGCTCAGATGGTGAAAAATCTACCTGCAATGTGGGAGACCTGGGTTCTATCCTTAGGTTGAAAAGATCCTCTGGAGTAGGGCATGGAAGGTTATACTAGGATGGATTTAACAGTTTAGGGTCTTAGACATTCTATTAAGATTTTATAATCACATTAGAAAAAACTACAGAAACTACTAGTTTTTATGTGCAACACAGGGCTGTCTCGAGACATCTGCGTGGGCCAGCGCTCTTTTAGGGAACGGTCATGCTGTCTGCTGGCAGCAAGCATTACTTGATTTGTCGGTCTGTGCTCTCCACACACACGTGCTGCTGGGGAACAGTGGTCCACTTCTCCGCCTCCATCACCATGGCCTCTGCATCCATCAGTCCAAATCCATAGAGATGGCTCACTACAGAAGGCAAGAAGTCGGTCAGCTTTACCATGGTTGGCAGCAACCTATGCTATATATGTTGACTTATACTTTCACTCTGTAGAAAAGCCAGACACAACCCAATGGGAGCCAAGCTTTCCTTCTAGCAACAATTAAAAAACAAATAAAACAAGTAAATAATCAAAAGAAGAAAATAAGATCAATGCGTATTGTTCACTGAATACGTATTATAATTATGAACTGTTATTACATGGCAAGTATTAGCCCATATTTTTGCATTTAATCCTCCTAACAATCTTAAGATGTTAGTGCTATTACTATTGTCACTCACGGAAGAGGAGAAAGAAATTTGGCTGAGACTGACTAGCAGTTCAGTGGTTGAGCCAAATTCTAACCCACAAAGATTTACTACCAGGCTCCGCTTGTAAACCACTTGTATTCAAGTGATAACACTATCCCGTTTGTAAGATAAAATAATTAGTAGGTTTAAAGAGAAGTGTACACAACTTCTCTTAGTGCAGTCAGAACTAACACACAAGAAATACCAATTTTCTGACATATCTAGTTTTTTGGTTGAAAATCCTAGAAGACATAAATCATTACCTTTCCTTTAAGCATATGAAAAACTTATTAGAGTTTATGCATGAAATATTTGGAGGCTTCTAAACTTTCATGACACCTTCTTATCCTTGGATGTTGTAAACTTTTAGTTCTCAATGAGAATATCTATTAGATCAATAGATAAATTTGACCTAACTTTCTCAGAAACTTTACTTATATATAGGAAAATTTAATGATGATACAGTGATATCTACATTTGCAACTCTTTGTAAAAATACTTAAAAATCTCAGTTGAATACATAAAATCTCCACCTTGCATTAAACTCTTTTATATCTTTAAACACAAAGTCATACTTTGCTATGGCAAAGATATATGTAGAATTTTTATACAGGTACTTTTGAAACTTTTATTATAAGTGATATTTTTCTTAATTAAAAAATAATATATGTTCATTGTAAAAACTTGGAACTACATCCAGAAAAGAATAAATAAAACTCATCAATAACCTCATCACAAATCGGTAACTGTTATTAACAAGTCTATTTAGATTTAGTTACATAATATTACATGAGGCAAGTTTGCCTCCTTAATTTGAAAAGATACAGAGTAACACACATATAATAGAAGAGAAATGTCAAATTTGGGATTAAAGAAACCAAATTGTGGAGCTCTTTTGTTAAATTTCATTGAAATCCTATGTTATCACTTATCACTTAACCACAGTCTATATCATGTCACCATGGATATTCAAAGGTATTTTCTTGCTCTGGAGGAATTGAAATTATTGACGAAGACGCAATGCGAGGCTCTCTAACTCTTCATGGTACCCAAATATCTCCAAGCCACTGTCAAGTGATTTTAAACCAGTATAATTTATAATTTAATCTCAGTTCAGGGAAATGAGAGATTTAATTGATATGAAGGGGGTGGGGAAGAGGGTGAGGGGGTGGGTTTGGGGAGGGTAAGGATTTTGAATAGTCTGCAAAATGGGTGTCTTGGCCCCAGCTCAGCTTTGCACACTGCCCTTCCTCACCTCCCCACCCCCAATAATTGTCAACTTAACAACCTTTAGAATAAATTAACACGCAGAGCTGTCAAATACAACAAACACTTCATGCCTGTTAAACAACCACTTGAGTTAAGTAGAAAAGCACCTTGAGTCTTTATGAAGGCTGTAAATTGTTTCCTTTTCCGACTCAGTTCCTACCCTCCAGAGAAAAGGTCTGTTCATGCAATACTCAAAGGAGGTGTTCAGAACAGAGGCTGAGTAGCTCCAATTAAACTACAGACTGGCGAGTCACAGAAAAAAATGTTTATTACTAGAATATTAATGAATAAGGAAATTAGACTAGATCAGTGAAGGCCACCGAATCACTAATGGAGACTTGCAGCATTTTAAAATATTTTAATATACTGAAATTGAGAATCTGTCCACAATCATGATACACAGCTGAAGGAAAAAAATGAAATAAATTTATTTTTTCTTTTTTTGGGAGGAGGGGGGCAGTGCCGGCAATGTGTCAACTCTCTTCTGAATGGCAGTTATTTGTTTGATTTTTGGTAAATACCAAAGAGAAAATAATTACACAATAAATGCGCTGGGCAGATAAACTCCTTCAAAACATGGTGTTAACAGGGAAAATAGCCATTAAATGCTTTGAAAGCTCTACTAGTTTTATGAGATATAAGTGACATGTAATAATTTTTTATATGACATGAAGTTTCACACTCTAAAATTAACTTATAAACTCAGAACACGTGTTTTATTTTGTTTGTTTCTGTTTTGCTGACCATTTGAGTCACATCTCGCTCATCACACTGTTACCATTGTTACCACGCCGCATGGGGTATGATTTCTCTTCCGTGACTGCAGAGCATCTGGCTTAGAGAAGAGGCTCCAAATGTATTTGTGAAGTAAATGAATGTAACTGATCTGAGAAACTGTACTTAATTCACCAAGTGGCATAAAATGTTTACAGGAGAATTGTAAGGGGGAATTAGGAGGCCTATTCTTTTTGTTACAGACTCCTATAAACTCATCATTAATAACTAAAAATGTGTCCTAGTGTAGAGCCAATATTCCCACTTTCAGAAATTTTACAATTACCTGTATATAATATGCCATCACTGGTTGTGATATGAGCATTCCATAACTAAAATAGTTTTATCTATGCACATTTCTCATGCCATGACCTGAGCCTGAAAATAATTTTATGAGGATCAAGTGGAATCTCTCCATGCAGGCACTGTGCCAAATGCAAAATTCTATGGATTCCATATTTAGAAAGACATCGAGGGAATAAAGCATGTGTATAGACTAAATAGCCTGAAGCACAGCTATGATAGGTATTTCAGAAGCTAAATCTAACTCTTTGAAGAATGTGGTTGAACAAACTTAATAAAAGGAATTTGAAAAACTTGCTTAATAGTATATTTGTTCCATTAGATGCCATGACTGTTTATGCAGAGAAGTTCCAAAAAGTGGAACTGCCTTGTGCCAGAAGTATAACTAGTTTTTATTCCAAGTAATCCAAAGGTTTCCCTGCTTGGACTAGTCAGGTGGACAAGCAAAGAGAGGAAGATGGACGATGTTCCCGGGAGGTATATTTTCATTTTCTGATGAGACTAGAAATGCCAAGAGGAGCTAGTCATTAAATACACAAGTAAATAATTGCATAGTTCAAAAGCAGATACAGTTGATTTAGACAGCAGTACTAGCTATGAGACCTAAAAAAGTCAATTCTAAAGAAAAGATAGAAAACTTAGTAGGAAAATAAAAATTGGAATTTGGGGGCACAGGAAGTTATAACCAGGGAATTCGATATATCCTTACTGATGCCAGCTATTTTAAACCCTTTAAAAAGAAATATCACACTGATTGGCTATTTCATGATAACTCTAAATGGCTTATTAGTAAAGCCCTGTCTGATATAATAAAGGAATTGATTGGAACAAGTTTGTTTGTTTGATTTTTAACTTTTTTGCGCTCCCTGAAGTAATAAGGCTTTTTGCTACCAGCTGTCAGATATACAGACAATGCTATGTAGCAACCAGAAGGGCAAACGACAACAAAAATGGCTATGAGAGATTTAAAATTTTGCCTGTGACTGCAAAAGACACAACTAAGTGACAGCTATCCATTCCTGAGCATTTAGTATAAAAGTACAGTCAATTTCTTCCATTGGGGAAATCATTTCTTATGACTAGTTTGACTAAACGTCTAGGTTTACCCAACGTTGTCCTGGTTTGAGCGCGGAAATCCTATGTCCTGGAGAAACTCCTTATTCATGGGCAAACCAGGTGAGGAGCTACTGCATGTGGAAGTGAGGGAGTATGGAGTGGCACTTTCACATCTTTTACTATCAACAGCCTAGTAACTAGGAGGCAGCTGTACAGGATACTGAACTTTGTATTTGTTGAGATGTATTCAATCATCAAAATATAAAATGTGGTTGATAAATTAGATTCGATTACTCAATTGTTAGAAAGGGACAGTTTCAATACACTTCACTGATATAAGCTAAGAATTTATCACATTAATTATGATACAACTTGTGTGGTTTGGAGCACCTACTATAGTCAACACCATGAGGCTCTGAAAAAAACAGAAAATGCTATGAGTTCTCAGACTGCCAGGGGATGAGACAAGAATAGCTCTATGATTTCACTAAGAAACAAAAGTGGTAACTGTGTAATCACTGTAAGTGTGTACAAAAGACTTCAAAAGTCAAGAAAAGAAATCAGTTAAAAGAAAAAAAAGATAATGGATAAAAAGCTATCAATAGAGCCTGCCCTATGGAAAGTACTCAATGAATGTTAGCTGAAATTTGGAGTTGGGAAGATGACATGGAGGAGAAGGTGATATCTGGACTGGGCTTTGGAACTCTCGCTGGATTCAGCAAGGTGGAGATGCAGGGAGGACAGCTGGGACCAGAACAGAGCCTCCTGATTAAAGAATCATCAGGTCTGTGTACCGTTCTTTGGGGCAGTGAGCAAAACGGCAGCCCTGGCGTGTGGGGAGAGTGGTCAGCAGGGGATGGGCATTAGCAGTCTACGTGGCCAGAAGTAAGGGGGAGAGAGTGGACTGTGGGGGAACTGGATGCCAACCGTGACTGTGGGGTATCTTCTGCCATCAGTCAGGCTGCTGTTCTTCTACCTAAGGGGAAACCACCAGACTGAGAGATAGTTAGGCACATGCAAGTTCCTGGCTTGAGCAGGGCTGCTGATCTGCAGGGTGGGGTTGAACTTCGACTGGGATCAAAGAGCTCCTGTGGCTCCTGGAGTCCTCGCACCTTTGGGTTCTTTGATCCTCAATGTGCTGAACCACCTGTTCTGAAATAACTGCTCCCACCAGGGACCCTGCACCTCCCGCGCCTACTAATCAAACCAGGCAGAGGGCGTGAAACGCACCCCATTGCACATGAATAATGTAAATGCTTAAGTACTGCTTCTTTTAAAGTAGAAGTAAACAGCTAAATAGGAAAACATAAAATGTAAGATTCATAAGCATGAAGAAGCAGAAGTAATACTCTTCCGTCTATGTCAGCATTTCTACACCCAAACAGCTTGACAAATGAAAACAGGACGCTTGCAGAATTAGCCTTTTCTTCCCTTTTCCTACTCCCTTTCTCAGACATCTATCTCTTTATTATGTACCCTTTAAATTGCAGCATGAAAAGCACATAAGCTTAGAGAAATCAGAACTAGAGCTGCAGTGCTTTCTTCTGCCTCCTCCAGCAAAATGCAGACTCCCCGGGGGCAGGAAAAACCCCACAGCCAGCACCTGCCTTATTGCCTTACTTTGCATGGTTTGTTTTTAGTTTTCCTTTGCTTTTCCTTAAATTGTAGGCTCTACTAACAACTGCAGCCAGATCCAAAGATGCCAGCCATCACCAGCACTATCAAGGAATTGCATGTGGAAGGTTTCCAGACACTGATACTTGGCTGTCTGCAGGGTCTGCACTTCAAAGTGCCCCTCGGGATATCTTTGGTCAGCAGCTGTAGGTAGTCAGGCAGGCTCATCATTACAGAGATGAAGTAAAAAGAGTTTAGGAAACCACTGCCGAGTTCTCCTCCTCCATGTACAATGTACTTCATTATACTTGGTACATATGCATGCAGTTTATTACATATGCATATTTAAGATACATATTTACTGTTATCTTTTAAAATTTACAGAGTTAAGAAGATACGCCTGTCTTCTCTTAAGGGGATTTAAGAAAAGATAAACATGTCAAATTATTTTCTCTTCTTCTCTGGCCATTCTTCCTTTGTTTGCTTCCAAAGCGACTATAATAGGAGTGTAATTTGTTTAAGGCACTTGACTAGTATTTCTTGACTGGAGGTAGGAAAACTATTTTACTACCTTGGGGAAACTTAGCCATGTATTCCTAGGCATACACAGATCACAACTGGGCTTGTTTTTAGGAAACTATGAATGCTTATACAGAGATGAGAACAGAATAAAAATGTCCCGCAAGGGCTTCTGGGTGAAAGCTAACTGAAGATTAGACTGACCATATGTTAGCTCCCCAGCCTAGATCTTCTTGGCACATAACCTGGACAAACAATTACCAGACTGGGATCTTAATGAGCCAGCAGTCAAAAATTCTTACTTTTGAATTATTTGCATATTATTTATAGATAACTCTTCATTTAACTTTCCTTTATGTTTGCCTTTTCCTTAAATTTGCATAAAGGAATAGAAAATCTGACTGATGTTTATATTTCAAGTGAGTATATTTTCATACTCAGTAGTTAATAGAGGTTGCAAAGATATGATTATTTTATCCAACTACACCAAACATCCATGGCTCACCTGATATGATGCCATTACCTCCTGTTGATATGATGGGTGTGTATCACAAAGAGTGATACACAGAAGAATGTATTCCTTGCAGCTAGGAATGTCACCTTCTGATTGGGAAGAAAGCTAACACTTATAAGTTTCAAGTGCTATATAAGGCTTCTCATGAAAATTCCTTTTCATTTACATAAAACTCAAATAAGGAACAATAGTAAGGGAAATTTCTGTAAAACTCAGAAAAATAGGCCATTATAGAAGACGCATATTCTCTTAAAAGAAATAATACTTGAGATGGTTATGTCCTGAAGTAAGATTTGGATTCATGGAGGTATAATTCATGGAGTAAATAATGAGACAGGGATATTTGGAATGGTGTCTCCTGAAGAAAGCTATGTGGGTCTGAAATCCCATGAATGGATTTAATCTGCAGGTAATGAAGTAGCCAGCAATCAAAAAATGACATTTATTTAATTAATATTTTAGAAAGACTGATCTGGCATTGATGCGTGGGGTATGAAATAGCAGAAGGACTGAGGCAGGGAACTAGTTATTTCAATGGTGCAGGCATGGGAGACCATAACGAAAGTTATGGAAGAGGTGAATGAAATAGGAAATCACATAAGAAAGGAGCAAAGAAATTTCACATCTCACACTGTAGGATGCTCAGTCAGAGTGAACAGGATCAGAGTGAATGGGGTGATCTAGAGAAGGATGTTCCCTGAGGATAGAGGTAACCTTGGGGGAGATATTGCTTCATAAAAGACGACTGATAGTTCTATTTTAGAAGTTCTGAGTTTTAAATGACACAGGAGAGCCTTGTGCAGAGATTCTAGGTTGGTAATGGATGAAGTCAATGTGGAAGATGGTAGAACTGGGAATCATTAGTCAAGAGGTGGTCCTTGTCATTGAATGGAAGGCAGGGATGTGAATGTGGAATTAAGAGAATGTGAAAGGGAGGAAAGAAGAAGGCAGAGAGGAGTGGAGGAGGAAAGAGAGCCAAGGTGTTCTCCCTCTAGATCTCTCAAAGCAACAGTCCTTAGGGAATGGCCCAGGGAAAGGGAGAGAAAGGACTCAGGAGAGTATCAAAGAAGAACGGGGCTGTATCTCTGCAGCACGAAAGGCAAGGACAAGTAGTTCTGGACTGTGTACATCAAAAGCATGAAACCCTGGAGAAAAACAAGGATCCTTCTGATCTGGCAAGCAGGAAATGGTTGAACATCTTAAAGAGTAACTGCACTTCAAAGGCGGAAGTGGAAACAAGACTGCAGGAGAAAGGAAACGGAAGCAGCCAAATCAGACTGATGTGTTAGTCACTCAGTTGTGTCTGACCTTTGCAATCCTATGGACTGTGTGTCCATGGGATTCTCCAGGCAAGAGTACTGGAGTGGGTTGCCAGTCCCTTCTTTATGGGATCTTCCCAACACAGAGATCGAATCCTGGTCCCCTGCATGGCAGGTGGACTCCTGACTATCTGAGCCACTAGGGAAGCCCCTAAATCACACTACTTGTTAGGAATTTTTAACTGTGTAAGAAAGCACAGAACTAGCACAGGAGGATAATGTAAAAGGTCCCCCCTCCCCTGAAATGGGAGATACAAAGTTTGAAAAGAGAACGTGATCATCCAATTGACCAAAAGGAGAATACGTGCAGCTGGGAGTACATGCATGCAGTAAGAGAATGACAAGAGACGAGCTTTTTTATGGAGCATCTTTCACACACGGGATTCCTTATCCAAGCTACAGAAAAAAATCATGAGAGAAATTTTGTTCATTTCTTCTGAGGATACTATTTCAATTAGCAACACTCGAAGTTGACTAAGAGAGAAATTAATTCATTACATACAGTGGATAACTTGGGTTGGTGTTTCCCAAACCTACACGTACATCACCCAGAGGACTTGTTAGGGCACACACTGTGCAACCCCACTGATTAGTAGTTTCAAGGCAAGGTTCAGATTTGCATTTTTACCAAGTTCCTGGGTAATGCTGATATTGTTGGTTCAGGGACCCCACTTTGACAGCCACTTCTTGAAGCTACTACAATTAGTATCTTTCCAGGAAACCTAGTTTACCAATGATAAAGCCTGGATAATCAGGCTAACATCTCTAACACAGCGCTTGAGTCTCTGCAGGCATGGTTTACAAATATCCTGCCCTCATGCCAGAAGTAAGCTGCTTACACAGAAGATCATGTCAATATCTTTTCATGTGGGCTACCTACCAGAAATGTTTTTGCTTCTCTTATAAAACTTTTACACGGTGAAGTTCTAATTAATCTATAGATGCAGATCCCTCATTGTTCAAGCACAGGTTTGTGTAGGTATTTTCTTCTTTGGATGCACATCACCTGAAGAGTTAAGTTCTCTACATTGTTAGGATAGAATCAGCGTTTGATTGAGATACAAAATCATGGTCAATCACAATGTTGAAAATAGAAAATGCAGTGAGGTAGCTATCTCTTAACCCTACTGCCTCTATAACTGAAGTGCACTTATCAAGCATGTTTCAAGTATGCTTCCCAAAAGAAGAGGCCCAGAAGTTTCATATGGGCAGTAAACATATCTCATACATGCACCTTTTAAATACATTAGCTAATGAAATCTTTAAAATAATCCTATTAGCAAGATCTCTTCAAGAAAATTAGAGATACCAAGGGAACGTTTCATGCAAAGATGGGCTCGATAAAGGACAGAAATGGTATGGACCTAACAGAAGCAGAAGATATTAAGAAGAGGTGGCAAGAATACACAGAAGAACTGTACAAAAAAGATCTTCATGACCCAGATAATCACAATGGTGTGATCACTCATCTAGAGCTAGACATCCTGGAATGTGAAGTCAAGTGGGCCTTAGAAAGCATCACTACCGACAAAGCTAGTGGAGGTCATGGAATTCCAGTTGAGCTATTTCAAATCCTGAAAGATGATGCTGTGAAAGTGCTGCACTCAATATGCCAGCAAATTTGGAAAACTCAGCAGTGGCCACAGGACTGGAAAAGGTCAGTTTTCATTCCAATCCCAAAGAAAGGCAATGCCAAAGAAGGTTCAAACTACCGCACAATTGCACTCATCTCACATGCTAGTAAAGTAATGCTCAAAATTTTCCAAGCCAGGCTTCAGCAATATGTGAACTGTGAACTTCCTGATGTCCAAGCTGGCTTTAGAAAAGGCAGAGGAACCAGAGATCAAACTGCCAACCTCCAATGGATCATGGAAAAAGCAAGAGAGTTCCAGAAAAACATCTATTTCTGTTTTGTTGACTATGACAAAGCCTTTGACTGTGTGGACCACAATAAACTGTGGAAAATTCTGAGAGATGGGAATACCAGACCACCTGACCTGCCTCTTGAGAAATCTGTATGCAGGTCAGGAAGCAACAGTGAGAACTGGACATGGAACAACAGACTGGTTCCAAATAGGAAAAGGAGTACGTCAAGGCTGTATATGGTCACCCTGCTTATTTAACTTATATGAAGAGTACATCATGAAAAACTCTGGACTGGAAGAAACACAAGCTGGAATCAAGATTGCCAGGAGAAATATCAATAACTTCAGATATGCAGATGACACCACCCTTATGGCAGAAAGTGAAGAGGAACTAAAAAGCCTCTTGATGAAAGTGAAAGAGGAGAGTAAAAACGTTGGCTTAAAGCTCAACATTCAGAAAACAAAGATCAGGGCATCTTGTCCCATCACTTCATGGCAAATAGATGGGGAAACAGTGGAAACAGTGGCAGACTTTATTTTTGGGGGCTCCAAAATCACTGCAGATGGTGATTGCATCCATGAAATTAAAAGACGTTTACTTCTTGGAAGGAAAGTTATGACCAACCTAGATAGCATATTCAAAAGCAGAGACATTACTTTGCTGACTAAGGTCTGTCTAGTCAAGGCTATGGTTTTTCCTGTGGTCATGTATGGATGTGAGAGTTGGACTGTGAAGAAGGCTGAGAACTGAAGAATTGATGCTTTTGAACTGTGGTGTTGGAGAAGACTCTTGAGAGTCCCTTGGACTACAAGGACATCCAACCAGTCCATTCTGAAGGAGATCAACCCTGGGATTTCTTTGGAAGGAATGATGCTAAAGCTGAAACTCCAGTACTTTAGCCACCTCATGCGAAGAGTTGACTCATTGGAAAAGACTCTGATGCTGGGAGGGATTGGGGGCAGGAGGAGAATGGGACGACCGAGGATGAGATGGCTGGATGGCATCACTGACTCCATGGACGTGAGTCTGAGTGAACTCTGGGAGTTGGTGATGGACATGGAGGCCTGGCGTGCTGCAATTCATGGGGTCGCAAAGAGTCGGATACGACCGAGCAACTGAACTAAACTGATTATTCACAATTCACAGTTGAAAATACTAAGTCTCATGAACATTAAAAAAAAACAAAAACAAAACTCTTAAACTCACTGGGACTTGATCCCAAGTATTCAAAATCTTCATCTATTATATACATACTCAGTGATCACCATTATACAAAAGACACATAGTATTTCTTTCAATGAAAGTACTCAAATCAATCATAAATTCTCAGAATAAGACAACAAAGGTTGGGGGGGGACATTTTGGGATTTTATCTATACATCACAAATGAACACTGGAACATTTTTATCCTCTCTGCTTTCTGCAAATCAACTGCATTAAAAACGGCTCTCTTCTTCAAAACTCATTAAAATAGTATGTGCAGAAAAAGATATATGTGAAGTTTGGAAGAAAAGTTAACTGGCCCAGAGCCCTTATTCTTGCTGAGAAATGACCTTCTTCAGTCATTTCTATCAGGCGTTTTTCCTGAGTGAGAAAATATTATTAATATGGCAAAGTTACTTTATTTTATATTCATGCTGAGGCCATTTTTTTTTTTATTACAGCTAACTAGGCATGCACAGATGAACAAATGGCACTGGGTGGCAAAGAGCAGCTTCCCATTTGTTAACATCCAGCAGTGATCACAATACCCTCTTTTTTTGGCTCTTTCAAAGATGACTCTGGAAACTTCAGGGTGTACCATGGCTTCTGGTAGAACATCATAAAATGAAGCCTGTTGAAACTATTACTGGGATGTGTGATGGAAGTTTAATTGCTTTGAAATGCCTAAGGCTAGCAAGATGTGAACATGTGTAAAGAGTTGAACTGAGATTCTAAGAAAAAAAGTCTGGATCTATTTATGTCACAGAAGATGTATCCAGATGGATTCCACAAAGTGAACGCCTGGTGTGTGTAACTGTATCTTCCTAGATGCAGTGGCCCTAGGAAGTTACGCATAAAACTAGCGAGGGATTAATTTTCAGGATTTCTTTTTGAATCCTTGGGTCTGGTTTATATTGTAGACACTAGCATGGATATAAAGATCTCCATGGGTAGAAAAAAAGGATAGGCAAAACCATCTTTACTAAAGTTTAAAAAGATGTAATAAGGCCCCCTTTCCTCTCGTTCATTTGGCTTAACTTATTGATCTTGAGGGCTTTCTATGCAGTGCAAGTGGTAAAGAACCCGCCTGACAATGCAGGAGACTTAAGAGATATGGGTTCAATCCTTGGGTCAGGAAGATCCTCTGGAGGAGGGCATGGCAATCCACTCCAGTATTCTTGCCTGGAGAATCCCACAGACAGAGGAATCTGGCGGGAAGTCCATAGGGTCTCAACAGAGTCAGACACAACTGAAGCAACTTAGCATGGCACAGCATGTACATTGATCTTGAACCAATCTTCACAGCTGGAACACTGCCCATTTGGCATGGTCTCAGCGTGGTCACAGCAAGTTAGAGCCTCCTGTCCCTCATGGGGGTCAGGGAATTGGTGCCGTAGTCTGTTCTGAGAAAGCTGATGCCACAGTCCAAAACTGATAGGCAAGGACTAATTTCAATGACAGAGTTCCTCCTGTGTACCTCCATCACATCTCTCTCTCTCTCTCTCACATTTAAAGCTCTATTCCTTTGTAGAAAAGGTCTGTTTGGGAGTACCTTATAAGACAGCTTGTTGATAATCATGAAAGCATCTCATATAGCTTTTTCGCCACTGCCTTCTGCCTGTGCTCATGTATCCTGCATATGTCAATTTTTAATCACCCCACATAAGAGTCTCCTACTGACTCCACATGAAATAAGCATACATTTGAATGCATGAAGCTTCAATCATTTTTGGTCAAAGAATCAGGCAGAATGGAGAAAGAATAAGAAGAGAAAAATAGATTTGTGCTTAAACTCATTCATTTAAAATTCTAAGATTTTACATCAAACTATGTCTAGAAGCTGGGGATGATGAAAAAGATATTGGGAAACTCTATCTGACTGCAATAACGTTGCAAATGAAGGTCCTGTGAATGTCAAGCTTGAAGCAATAGATGAAGGTTAAAATGATCAAAACCATCTCTGGAGAGATACCTTTTGAAAGATACCCATGCCTTTTTGACAATTGTGGGAGAAATTACAACCAAATTTCATGCAACATGGTTGCCTACATGGGACTCCTGTGAATTAGATGCCTCTTGCTTTACGGGAACGTCATCCCACTCTGGGGGCTTTCCCACTGGCTCAGTGGTAAAGCATCCACCTGTCGATGCAGGAGACACAGGTTTGATCCCTGGATCAGAAAGGTCCCCTGGAGAAGGAAGTGAAAACCCACTCCAGTATTCTTGCCTGGAAAATCCCATGCAGAGAGGAGCCTGGTGGGATACAAAAGAGTCAGACACACCTTTGCAACTAAACAACAACATCCCACTCTGGGGCACATGACTTGTTGAGTCCATTATAGGCTAGATTTCAATCTCCACTCAATTTCCTTATTTGATTCCCTAGTTCAGTTAAATAATCTGTACAAAAAACTATGCTACACCCTAACATGTAATCGTAGACATCATGCATTTTTAGGTATATCCTCTGATTGTTTAGTCATATGTAGCTGGAGTTTAGTGCAAGGTTTAGGCTTGTAAGATGCACAATATTGAACTCTGGAACAAAGCTGGACACATATCTTTTACCTTGGTTCTAAAGACAATTCTGAGGGCAAAACATATAAAGAAAAGCAAAGGATTTCCAGACAAAACCATCCCATAGAGTATATTAAGAAAGCATTGACACCATAGCCTCTGGCAGGCTCAAAAAATGTATGCAGCTTCCTAGGACTACAGATGATTCTAAGTTTGCTTCACAGCTAAGAAAAAGAATACTAATGTAAAACTTAAGAAAGGGAAAAAGTCACTTATAAACTGTAAATGAATCTGTCACTTTACCTGCAAGAGTCTCACAGTGACTCCAGAAGCTAACCAGAATTGTGTCACTGGCTTTCTTTAAATGTCTGCAAACTGACATGGCAAATTCAAAGACTACAGCTCTATGTGAAAATAATTCAAATATTGGAAGTTAAGTGGCTTTCTGAAGGTCATGGTGAACAATAATAAGCAACAAAAAGACTGGTTTGAAGGAAATTTGTGAAGTCTTCTTAAAGTACAGGTTTTGGCCTGACACTTTTCAAGAAGCAGTCTCTTCACCACACCCTTTGCCCTGGGTTTATTAAAGAGCCATTTCTAAAAGCATTTCTTTGTCTTTACTTAAAAAAAAAGAATTTAGCAAAGATGATTATACATACCACCTGTATAACTCTCCTCATTTAGGAGACCAAGAGATGATAAAAAATTCCACTGAATGTCACAACCTTTGAGGTGAGGAATGTACAATTGCATGCTAACATGAGAGAAAACATCATGGCAAGAGCATTTTCACCCATTGTAGCAAGTCAGTTTCTTCTGTCCATGTCATTTGGCAGCACATATTATAGGACCCACAGATTTACACAATCAGCTTAAAAAAGAAAACTTTGACATCAAAGCAACTGGAACTGACTTTCTTGAAAGTCATTACTGTTATCCAGCTCACTTTCTCAAATCACTGCAGTGGCTCCAAAATGTTTTTCAAATCAAATAAGAACTTTTTACTCTAAGATTCAGGTAGCTTTGTCTTCAGTTTCTTTTAAATTACTTCTCTCATCACATGACACCTACCCTTTTTGCATACTGGGCTCGCTCTCTCCTCCCTTATCCTGACCAATGCTTTTAGCACAGCTGTTTCCTCCAGTTTTAATCCCCAAATCCTCCAAGAGATACAAAGAAAAAATAATGCATCTATTTAAACTAACTGCTTTATAAACTATTTCATACAAGTTTTGGTTCCCAGGAGTAGCTCTCAAACTGAGAGTTCAACAGTCTCTTTATACTCATCTATGCCTCTCATCTAGGTTATATACATACTATTAACTCAAATCACTCATGATCAGCAGATTATGCTTTTTTCCAAAACTTCTGAGTCTACCTATTGTTTCTTGAAATCCAAGTAGTCTTCCAGAAAAGCAGAGAACACAAATAAGGAAATTAATCCTTCATCCAGAACCATCAACTAAAATCTTGGCAAATGGAAACAAGAACCCAAATCAGATAAAATAGACTACAGAGAGGGGGGCAGAATTACAAGAAATATGTGAATATAGTAGTGAAAGGCATATTTGCAAGGGAGAGTAGAGCTAGTTTCATTCCTAAGCTACATTCTGTGTGCGTGTGTGTGTGCATATATATACATATATATATAAAATGCATGCTCCATTTTTATCCTACAAATTTCTACCAATATTAACCATTTATTAATTCAATATTAAATGTTGTATGAGAAAGATGCATAACATGTAGATGATCAAGTTCCCTGAGTGTCTACCAAGAAGGAAGAGCTGTGCTCAACTCTGTATATGGTACTGTTTTCCTTCTTATTCCCTTTGCCACACACTGTAGCTAGGATGAATGGTCTTCCAGCTTTTCCTTGATAGAGTCTTAGCATGTGCTATATACCTGGCCTGAAATGTTCTTTACATCTGGTTAGTCTTTTGGACCATCCCCTTACTCCTCAAAGTCTCTCCTTAAATTAGGTCTTTTGCCTAGTATGTAAAGTTTAAAAAGTTGTAATTTGTCCACACAGAAGCTTGTCCATGAATATTCATACCAGCTTTACTCAAAACACCCCCAAATGAGAAACAGTAAAATTATCCATGGAAAGGGGAATCTTCGTGCACTGTTAGCAGAAATGTAAATTGGTGTAGCCACTATGGAGAAGAGTATGGAGGTTTCTCAAAAAAACTGAAACGAGAACCACATGATCCACTAATTCCACCCTTGAGTACATATCCAAAGAAACCAAAGCACTAATTTGGAAAGGTACATGCACCCCAATGTTCACAGTAACATTATTTATAATTAGTAAGATATGGAAGCAACCTAAGGGTCCATCAACAGATGAATAGATTAAGTAGACATGGTATATATACACAACAGAACACTACTCAGCCGTAAAAAAGCATAGAAGTTTGCATTTGCAACAATATGGATGGACCAGGAGGGAATTATGCAAGTAAAATAAGTTAGAGAGAAAGACAAATACGGTGTGATACCACATATATGTAGAACTTAAAAACTAAAACAAACTAGTGGATATCACAAAAAAGAAACATTCACAGATACAGAGAACAAACTCACAGCTATCAGTGGGGAGAGGGAAACAGGAAGAGGTGAGATACTACATACAAAATAAATAAGCTATATTGTACAACACAGGGAATATAGCCAATATTTTATAACTATAAATGGAGTACAACTTTTAAAAGTTGTGAATCACTATGTCATATACCTGGTGTTTGCATAATATTATAGATCAAATATATCCCAATAAAAAATAAAAATTAAAATCATCTATGAAATAGTGAATGATAATACAAATTGTGGTACATTCTTACAATAGAATATAGGTCAGTAATAAATAGAATAAACCCCTCATATACTTAATGATATGGATGAACCTCAAAAAAATATATGGAGAGAAAGAAGCCAGTTTCAAATAATCCTATCTGTATGAAAGTCTACAAAAGACAATCTAATCTATAGTAATAGCAAATATATCTGGTTGCACAGGGTGGGATTGAGGAGGTGGGGGGTATAAGAAAGAATGCAAAAGAAATTTTTGGGGTGATGGGAATGTTTTACACCTTGGCTGTGGTGATGGTTATATAGATGTATACATCTATACATTTAAAATAGTACTTCTTATAATATGTAAACTCACTCCAATAAAGTTAAGAATGTATGCGGATTTCCAGATGTACTGTTTATTTGTTTATAAAGCTGGGATTCAATCCCAGGTTATTTGACTTTGGAGCCCATGCTCCAAACTACTATGCTAAGTGAGTTTTTTTTTTTGTTTTAAATTAACATAAGAAAATCACTGTTGAATTTTAAAAATCTCTGTAAGAGAATGTGCATGTATGTGTAGCTAAGTGTTTTTCGATAAGACAGCCTTGGCTTAAGTCTTTCAGGCATCTTATTTTAGAACTGGATTCAGAATCCAATTATTAGTGATTCATATGAATCCATTTCCTTACTTCATGGTTAACAACACACTTTTGGTCTGAAATAGCACTGGCCCTGGTTGATCACTCCCTGTAATTACCAAGTTTACAGCTTGATGATTTTTATCTTTGTCTAAAATATCAATTGTAACCACAAAATATTAAGCTTTGTTAACATGAAGGATAGCCAAACTCATTTGCTGAAAGAAGAGTTTTAAAAATACCTAAGTCCAGCCTGATTGGAATTAGCAAAATTGGGTTTCATCAGGTGATAACACAAAAAGAGACAACAACTGTCTCTTAAGTATACAAATTTTGCATATTGTTAAAAAATCAAATCTTATGCTTGTAGCTTTTATACTGTACATTAATGGCTAAAGAGTTGACAGGACATTTATAACTAGAATTAGTTCAGATTTCTGTCATTAGTTCCTATGCTACAACAAATTTTCAGGATTTAGTAGGTTGACGTCAAGGTGATATTTAAACATGAAAATTAATTTGCAAAACAGTAGAGCTGTGTTTATATATGATTATAGTATAGTCATTGATATGCAATTACGGAATAAAAGGAAGACCTATTGTGCTAATTTCATTACAAAAGCCTTAATGCATTTTGTCTTGCTGACTCAGATAATTTAATTAACTTCACCCCTAAAACAGGATTCGAATTCACAACGTAGTTCTGTATCTTTATCCTTATTTTGCAGTAGAAAGCTGTGACATATGAAAATACACTTGAAGAGTCTTATCTTTGTCAAGGCTCTTTTTATGTTTGGTATTTTCCAATTTCAAAGCACTTTTCATTCAACTCAGCCTTCTCATTATGTTTGGTATTTTGTTACCCACATTCTAAAAACCCAAGATACAAAAACTTTAATTGGTTTCTTCAAAGGCCAAAGAAAATATCAATAACAGACTCTCTACTAGAATAAGGTTCTTAAGACTGTGGCAAAACCACAAAACTACTCTAAACATAATTCCCTTCATTAACTAATTATATCTGGTAAAGAGGAAACAGTCATGTAGTACAACCATCATTTTAATTCTATTTTGAAGAAGGATTTTAAGTGTGAAACCACATACATTTAAAACTTCTGTGTGCAGGGGTATAAAACAAAATTATCCCCAAAGTCTAACAAACCTAACACTACCATTCAAAGACCAGCAATGAGAAAACAACATTTTGTTTGCATTTTCATTAGCAGAAAATATTTTTAAATCTCACATATTTAGTATGTATGAATAGAACACTCTGATGGGGCAAGTGAGCACTGTGAATACAAGACTCCAGATTGAGCAGTGATCAGGCAGATGGCTGTCAGGGGTCCTATATTGCTGTTCCCAGGTAGATATTTAGGTACATCATCCGAGAGACAAAAGAATAAAAGTAAAATCCCTAAATTATGTGTGATTCATATCTTTTTTATAAATGAGCAAGAAGGTAAGCTCATATATTCAATGATCAATAAATGCAAAATGAAAGGTTTTAAGTTAATATATTAAATAAATACGAGTTCATAGAGTACAATGGAATAAAACTCAGAATCGTGAAAGAAACTCAGGTAGCATTTCTAGGGAGCAAATTTTATTAGGTAGGATCAAATGTATTTATATACCTCTCGGCATTTTAAAAGAACTAAATGCTTTATTTCTGAAAACAGGATTGGGACCGAAGTCAAGCATCTGACTTGAATATCCCCCCCTCTCGACACTGACCAGATGAATAACATTTCACTTTGACCTTTTTTTGAAAACTTGATGTGCACATTTCCAATTAAGGTACATTATGGACTTTAAACATAGCTACCAACATCACATCAGCATGCTAGGTGGCAAAGATAAAATGTTATTTGTACAGTGAAATAATATGATAACAATATAGCTTTACTCTTTCAAATGGTAACACATCAGATATCATTTATATACGCAAAAAAAAAAAAAAACCCACACATTTCAAAACCTTTCGTTTCAAATCAACACATGGCATGCTTAATGGTTTCAGCACTTCTAAATTCTTTTTAAATAAGTGTTACAAACTGAAAGCAAGACAAGTAGGTATTAAAAATATATTGGAACATCTTAAAATTACTAGCCCTACCAGTAGAAATAAAATGATGGCAATTAAAAGTAATAAAGGTTATTAAAAGTTAAGGGCCTTTGAGGCTAAGAAGTCATGTTAGACTGTCAATTGTTTTCCCCAGTGGGAAATCAGTTAGAAATAAAAATTTAAAAATCTAGTAGTTTAGTTGTGGTCAAAGAAAGAGTCAGTGGGGGATGAGGAGGTTTCAGCAACATGCTGGTAGAAATAAAGAGACTTACATAGTCTGGGAGGGCAGTGAAATGGAAGGCGTGGTAACCTCGCTCACTTAGTTGTCATTTTGATTTTCAATGACATTTTTTTCTTTCTTTCGCCTAGTAAAGATGACAGAAGTTCCTAATTTATTATCTGACGTCTATTCCTGTTCCTAGATTTAAGAGAGTTTAACTGTATAATATCAAGTTATCATATCGAAATACAGACACTTTGAAAAAAAAAACTATAGCATTGATGTTGCATGCATTCAATTAGACTTCTCATAGCTGCATCAGCAAACCAGCCTTATGGACGCGGGGGAAAGATTCAGTGAGCACAGCCCAGGAGACTGGGGGAAGAGATGGGTAGGAAATAGGTAGGGTCCTCAAATTTAAGCAGAAAGAGGGAGGGGTTCTTCCTGAAAGGCCCTGAGCCATGGATTCTAGAAGAATGCAGAATTCAAGCAAGCCCTCTCTAGGGCCCTAGGATCCATACACCTTCTTTGTAAAAACAGAACTCGTCAAAATGTATGTGGCATGCCACAGGAGAGATTCTTTCATTAGCCTTCTGCTGCTCAGGCTGGGCTGCATTTTAGATGGTGAGAGAAGGATCACTGACACTTTTATAAACATGAGCCTGAAAGACTGATTGGATTTGACTGGAGGGAGAAAAAATTACAGCGTAAACTTCTGTTTCTGTAGGTAAATCACACTGCAGCCAGATCACAGGAGGCAAAGTCATAGGACCTGGACATTTCCTTCTGCGTCTGCTCTTTGGGTGTGCTTCATCATGTGTTGGGCTGGCCTGCTGACAGTGTGCAGGAAATATTTGTGAATAAGTAAATCAGGAAAAGAAAGAAAGTGAAGTCGCTCAGTCGTGTCCGACTCTTTGCGACCCCATGGACTGTAGCCTAACAGGTTTCTCTGTCCATCGGATTTTCCAGGCAAGGGTACTGGAGCAGGTTGCCAAATCAGGAGACTACGTAAATTAAATTCCTTGAAGAAAATCACCCAGATGGCAAAACCCTCACTTCAATGGTTGATTTGCACATTTTAAGGAGCACGAGGGGGTTATTAAAAAGAGCAGAAAGAAAAAAAAATAGAAAAGACATTTCATAAGAGCAAAGGGAAAAAAGGAGAAAGCAATACTAAAGAAACTCCCAAACAAATAATTGAATGCCAAAGTTGTCTCCAGGCATTGTAAATGTTGGTCAGTAGCAAAGATACTGGAATTTGGATTTTAGTTCTCTAGTGGCAGATAACACATCTGTTGATGTGGTTTCATGCAAATACTTTCCTATTTTCATGCATAATCTCAGATTATTTGATAGATGCATCATATTTATTCCATTTATTATTAAACTATCTTGGAAGAGGTTTAAAATCAAAAGGTATTATCTGAAACTTAGGTAGGATTATTCACAGGAGGAACATATCAAAACAACATCCAGTTAGTTTTCATAGGTATGTATTCCTTGAATTATGTTTATTTTAAAAAACAGATCTTCTACAAAAGGTATTTTATCTATATTAGATTATTATTATTATTATAAATAAGCAGCAAGATAGAATCATCTTAGTTCAGTTAACATTGTTAAAAGTTAAGCTACCATAACATAAAAATGTTGATGAGTGGCTTCCAGGTTTGGGGCTGCCTTCACTGTGAACGGATCTCACGGCAGGACTGTTTATAAATTGATCTCACTGTAAGGAGAGTGCAGAGAAAGGGGAAGAAAGTTCTCTGCATCCAGCTTATCTGTAACTCTGTTCTCAGAGAAACGCACAGAGGAGTCAGTCCTCCCTAGGCAACTTCCTTGCCTGAATGCAATCTGTCCATGCCAGTTAATGGAAGCCAGCAGTTGATTCTGGAAGGAATGTCCTTCCAGGGGCTAGGAATCCAGGCCCATAACACATGTAGGTAAGAGTGGATCAAGTCCGCCTTGAACAGAGACCCACATCAGTCTAGATCTGATAGTATCTGGGTCTGTTCTCTAATTTAGATGGACCACACGTGGGTAGGTTCAAAGATATGTAAGGATGCTGTATGAAAGGCACTTGGCAGGGTTTGGGGAAAGACTGATCTGTAGGGTGCTGGCTTCTCCCAAGTTACCAGTGAGAACTGACTATCAAGTCTATTGATGGCGAGACCCCCAAATCCAACTGGTTGCTAGACTGAGCTGTCTGCTTTACCAGGTGAGAAAGAGGAAATCTGGACATTAATCCTGACAGCCCCATTGCAGAAGAGTACCTGCCAACCAGTTTATGAAATTCTAGTGATTAAAAAAACAAACAAACCCAATACCCTACTCTTCATACAAGTTAAATCACTCAACATGAGGCCATAGGAGCAAGCCCAGGGAAGTGCAGGTGTTTTCAGATTTGTTTCGTACCTACATCTCACTCAGCATTAGGACCAAGCCCAGTGGTAAGGGAGCACACCCAGGGTTGCAGGCTTCTGTTTGCAGGCAACTTCTGTTGCCTAAGGAGAAACACTTGGCCGTGTGTTCCCTCTAAGTAAGGCCTGCAAAAGCTGGCTGACCTAATTTAAAATATGAGCTCTCATTGCATGAACATTTTCCAAGCCTTCCCTATTTTTTGTTCATTCAGTTCTTATTCCATAAAGTCAGCCCATCTTTATCCAGTCCTAGTGACCTGCATTCCCCAACCCTTGCCTGCCAGAGCACGACTCCTCTCCTGCTAGCCTCTGCCTTCATTGCTTTTATTTGTGGGATTCTAGGGAGGGGATGAGAATGCTTAGAGAAGGGAAGAAAATGTCAAAAATTCTTCTTCTTATGATCATGTTTAGATGAAATATGGGGCTCACCATCAACAAAATTACAAAACAATTCCGCTGGGAGTCCAGACCATTCAGGGTAATTCATCTATGAAAAAGCGAACTTTAATTGTTACTCTTGGCAGTAATCTAAGAGAAGAGTGAAATAGTATACTAAATATTGCCACGTGCAATAGTGAAACGCTCTTTGCCCCCTGCCAGAAGCAGTGGATAGCCCCCTTCAGACTCAGGTTTGGATCTGGTGAGATTCACTCTAAAGCCTCCGCTTCCCCCTCTCCAAAACCAACAGAGGTTTTCAAAAGAGTTGCGTTTTTTATTAGAACCATTTGCTCTTTTTAAGTTGCCAAGAAGGAATAAGTAAAACTAAGACTTTTATTTGGGTTAAAGTTGATTCCTCAGCTTCATGGAGGTCAATGTACTTAGTCTATGAACCTTCTACTAAGAAGTTCATTGCAGTGTTGAACCAACCAAGGTTATGTTTTCATCCCTTCCCCCACCTCATCTTGCTCCCCAAACTCAACCCCTTGACTGCCTGAATTTATAGTAGGGGTTGGAAGCATGTGGAAGCTAATCAAAAGGAAACATACATATGGCAAATTACATCCTGGATTTTCTCGAACAACTGAACTTTCAAATGTTTTTTTTATGCTGCACATAGCATTTACTATTTTGGGACTGTGTCTTGATTTGGGCTTCAGAAAATATGATCCCAACTAGTATTTACAATGCTTTCAATTAAAAGCTCATTGAACACTGCTGCATTAAATAGTTTACAAGCATGGAAAGGTATTTGATAATACTCAAAAGAAGAGGGCTAGTCTTTATCTTTTCTAAAAGTGAAGTCTTCAGTGAAGATGTTAGTCAAAGAACTCTCTTATATGGCACTGGTTAACTGGCATATTGAAAGGTTTTGGCGAAGCATGAGACTCCAATAAGCTCCTTGCAAATAATTTTTAAAATTACACGTTACATTTTCGGCATGAATATTTATATACATTGAGTATAATACACTATGGATATATGGATTTCATACATAAGATATTCTATGTAGTTAATATTATTTAGCTTCTAAACTAAGCTGGGGAAGTTAGGGCCTGGAAAAATTAAAGGACTTGCCCAGGATTATTCAGCTTATTACCAATGATCTGAGGACCAGAACTGCAATTTTTTCCTTCTGTTATGGAATACTGTTTTTCATCTATAGGGATATATAATGATACAAATATTATTTGGGAATAAATGTAAGTCTGCAGATATGACAAAAAGTAATCTTTGTTATAACTTAAATCAATGGTTTAAAATTTAGGTTATCTGAAACCTGAGTAAAGATACTAAACTGTAGGACATCCATTTTATATAATTATTTTCTTTTGATTATAGCATATGTTACGGATGACAACAAACAAAATAGTTACTGTTAGTAAGATAGTTTGAGGGAGCTATAATCCTTATCAGCCATGGGAAAAACAGTTAGCACTTATTATAGCCTGTGTACACTTGCATAAGACTGCATTATGATGCTTCAGAAGAATTTATTAGTTTATGTAAAGTAATATCATAGAATTAGGCCTGTTTTCCTATTTGTGGAAGTTTGGGGGAAAACAAAAACAAAATATATAGAAAGCATAGCCTACCAACTAACAGTGCTACCCTCAAAGGAACAAAAGATACCAGCTGTTATTAACTGGAAGTAATCACTCCAGAAGGTAAGGAATTTTTAAATTCATTGTTACAAATATCACTCAGATAATCAAGGACAGCAAATAGTAAGCTAACGAGGAGCCTCATAGGTCGACAATACTTGGGAGATGGTTACCTTTAAAAAATCTGACCTATGATATGGGAAGCCAAGGAAATCTGCCATAGATATGTTGTTTTAATTTTTTCTAAAAGAGGAATCTGCCTTTTTAATTTTTTTGCTAAGAGATCAACCTCTTCCTGTGTCAGTACAAAATGTAAAGTTTCTGGGGAGGGGTTCTGTTTCCTGCTCTCCATTTAAAATGGGGGAAAATAAAAATATTTTGCCTGTGACAGAAGATGAAAGAAGTTCTCACCCTTAAAACCAGCAGCATTGGTTTTCCAGTCATTAGCGTTCAAATGTCCTGCACGGGAAGTCCTGACAATAACATGCTGCACGTCTCTCCAGGTCAGAAACGGACTGGGGAAAGACAAGGTAAGAATCATTGTACCAAAAAAAAAAAGATGGGGGAAGCAGAGAGTCACAAGCAAATTAAAAAAGCAAAAGCAAAAGGGCAAAGTACTAAAAACAAAGGGTCAGCGATTTGGGTCTGGGATAAGCGAATGCCAAATGCCGCTCTTGTTTTCCACTTGGAGAGGTGACGTTAGTCTTAGGGAGGCAGAAAATGTAACCTTTAATTTGAGAAATAGTGTGATACTAGTATGTAAGGTTTTAAAAGGGTGAGGATATTCAGTTTCCTTAAAAAGGCTCCCAATTCTGGCCCTGTCATCCTGTGTGCAGGATCTTGCATCATCGTTAGAAAATTACACCAAGCTAAAGCCAAAACTGAAGGGCTCTTGAACATTGCTTGTTCACTTATTTAGCCAGGCAGTAGACTTGTAATTTAACAAAGAACTTAGCAATGTTAACCATTCTGGATGGATGTGTGGGATATGAAAAAAGTCTGAATTGAAACTGAGTCTCCATTTTCAGTGTTCTGAAGGAAAGAGGATGTGGTACAGAGCCCAACGCTGGGCACCAAGGCACAGACAGCTATGGGAGTGATTTTAATTTGCAATAAACAGTTATTAAATTATTGAATATATATTATGGCTGCTGGCACAGAAGATCACAGACACTACTGAATGGAAGATACTTTCATCAAAGAACTACAAAACTAATAAACACACAGAAAACAAATCTGAGTACATATTCACAGTCTTTCCTTCTCTTTCAAAGAACATGTTATTTCCTAGAGAGCATTTGACTCAGTGCCTGCAAGAAATTCTAATCAGGATACTTATTCAATTCAATCTTGAATGTGAGCTATGACTCTTTTCTTTTCCTAACTTGGAAATATGGCAACTTATCATGCAGCTTGTGTGGTTATTTTCTTTGCTTCTCATCTACCACCTTCATTTTAGAAAGGATATTTGCAAGGGATGGGTCAGAACATTTGGAGGAGGAGAGAGAATGACTCGCTACCTCCCTTGAGATATGACAGGGGCAGGTGGTAATCTCTGCACCCCCTCATATGGGCATGTATGTACTCTGGTATGTCTCCATGCAGACAGAGAGCCCGCTATCTTTACAGCTAACTTTCACTGATGAAACTGCACACTGCTTCACTTGATACTACATTTTCTTATCATACTCACCACATCCATGTTTTTGAGGGTGGCCTCCTAATGAGAGGGGGCCCAGCGACCTTTTTCTGGCTCCTTCATTTTCTATCTATGTGAAATTGACTTTTCAAAGAGTCAGTTTCCCCACTTAGAATGTGGATGCTAACATCTACTTTGTTGTACCAACTGAATCAAAGTATGGTTGCCCTTTGATCAATGTGGAGGTTAGGGGTACCAGTCCCTGAACAGTCAAAAGTCTGAATATAACTTATAGCTGGGTCTCCATACCCATGGTTCTGCATCCATATATCCAACCAACAGCAGGCTGTGTGGTACACAATTAGTGAAAAAAAAATCTGCATATAAACAGAACTGTGCAGTTCAAATCTATATTGTTCAAGAGTCAACTGTCATGCCAAGTATTTAACCTAGTTCCTGGTGCATAATAAGCCATTAGAAGTGGTAGACAGTACATCATTTTGCTAAAATTAATAGTCATAGTTCCTATTTAATGATCTGAAAATAAAGGAGATGGGGATAGAAAAGTACTACAGAGTTCTTATACCTTTTTGTTATGTTCTCAGATGAAAAATGAGAGAGAGAGATTACTGTCATTTCCAAGGTTTCCATAGGGAACAAGATAGGATCCCGACTATTTTGTAAGACTGCATTAACAAAAGAACTTACACCAAGGAATTAAAACCCAGGCACATGAGTTTTAAAGATATGAGAACAATGAAAGCAGACTTGTTTTTGCTTTGTCTTGATACAATATTTGTTAGGAACCAACTTTAGAACCAGACAAGGTACAACAACTCTCAAGAAAGGGAGGGAGGTTGTGTGCCGGATCCCAGGAAGCAGAAGAATTCTGGTTCTAAAACAGTTAGCATATTTGGTTCTTAGCTAACTAATACTGAATCCACAAAAACACAACAACAACAAAAACCCTTGGTACATTCAATGCGTTACAGTCAGGAAAATTAGAAGAATGAGTCCATGGATAATTCTGAACACTACTCTCAACATAAGATGTTTTAGTTCTGCCTGAAATGCAATGTTACTCTCCTTTCCCTTTTCCAGTCTAGTTATTTGGGTGAGGGGCGAAAAGAACAACAAAAAGTTCAGTGTGGAAAGACATTCTAGTTACTTATTTATGGGAAAGCAAAATCCACTTAAGTGAACATGTATGCTTTTATTTTTTTCATGAGCAAACAGTAAGATACCTAAAAGTACACTTGGATTTGATAAATATATCTAAATCAACCTTGTAATTTTAAAATAACATTTAACACACAGTTGAAACTTTCACATAAATGTTGCCCTTCTGGGGATAAAAAAAAAGAAATCACACAAGTTTTCTTGTTACCTATCACCAGGGTAAAATTCCTTTAGAAATATCAAGCACACAGTTCTGACCATTGGGAAATCATTTCCCCAGTGACCCTTAGCATTAAAAATAGAATAATAATAACAGAACAGGAAACACTTATCTTCTACCTTAGGCACTTGTATTCAGGCACATTCAGGAAGTCTCCTGCATTCAATTCAGCCTGAAGAAATAAGAGTTACTTGCTCTCATGCTGAGTTGCAAAAACTAATTCTTCTTGGAGTGCTCATAATTAGAAGGGAGAAATTAGCTTCAGGAAATTGAAACTACACGTGGAAATAAGGAGGCATTCACATAATTTTACTGTGACATTTGATAATGCACAACTTCAGAAATGATTTAATTTCAAAATTTCCTCAATTTCACCAAAATAAAGTGAGAAAGATAATAGGGGAAACCAATGTGTTTTTGAAGCAGTGGTGTTCCTACCTGGGAGGGTAATTGATCAGCTCGGGAAATAGCCACAGGTTAAGTGACTAGTATCCTGAGAGAACTCTTATTTATGAGAAAGTCTGAGTCACATTTTATGACCTACTTGTTTCATGCTCACAGGGATGATGTAGGAGTGAAGAAGTCATCAAACATGGAATAAGCCACATACAGAGCTAAAGCAGGCTGCCCTGTACCGTGAATACCACAGTACCTGACAGTAACAGAGGGCCCCCTGAAACTTACCCTATTCTGCCAATTACCCAGGACTCACACTCCACTGGCCTCTGACAACCAGCATGCCTCTCACAGCCAAAGCCTCGAAAGCTTTAGGGCAAATAACAATAAAAAAAGCCCAAAGTCTAACCAACCTGGAGAAAAAGAGTGGTACCTCTCAACTCTGAGCCCAGTGACCACCAATCTCATAGTAGGCCACCAGGAAAAAAAAAAGAAACACCACCGAGAGTTATGCCGCATACCCCTTGGGTTTCTTCTTAGAATCATTAACAATTACCCTTGGCCAACAATATACACATAAAGGTCACATGTATAAATGCCTGCAAAATGTGGCTAACTAGTGATGACCTTTCAAGACTACGTGATTTTCTGAGGAGTCCTGTATGTGTCATCTTTCCCTGTAAGGGATTTTTGCAACCTTTGATGACTTCAAAATAGTACCCAACATTTACTGAACACTTGGCCAGGGGCAGGTACTCAATGCTGTATGTGTACATGTACTGTGTAATCTTAAAAAAGCATATGATAGAGGTAAAGTTTTGATTCCCATTTCACAGATGACAAAAGTGAGACTGAGTTCCACATAGTAACTCAAGGACATACATACAGGTAGGTTGTGGTAGAGCTACAGTTCCAACCAGCTGCACTCGGCTGCAGAGTGTGCAGTCAATTGCTATTTAATACCATCTACAGATAGATCCATGAAGCTGAAACCAAAGCACACACAGTGGGTTTTCAGGTGGTTCTCTAACAGCTGGGTAAGGAAGCCAAAGACGGCACATCCTGTCCTCATGGCCGCACAATTTTGTTTCCACTCTGTCAATCTCAACCCAGTTGGCTATGTTTTATTTGCCACTGAATTCAGGAGATTCTTGAGCCTGCATTGAGTTTTCAGGTTCCAAAGGCCTAACTTTGCCACACTTTATCAAAGGTAAACAGAAAGATACTGAGCTAGGAAAAGCCATATTCCTTTTCTAAAATAATATTTTATACTAGATGTCATAACATCCTATCATTCCTCAACATTTGTTATGAACCGGTTGCCTTGCCTGACACACTCACACTTTGATGTGGTTTAAAGCCTGGTTAGGTAACTCCTCTCCAGTTAGGGAGCCTCGGCTGAACCTCATCCCAAACACTTCCAGTGGCCAGCTGCAAAAACAGGATGGGGAACAACACTATCATTACCTGGTGTTTGTGCTGCATTTTTGTTCTGAGCTGTTCAAAGTATTTCGTGGGCCCAACAACAGGTTTAGAAGAAGTAGGACAAATCCTGGTAGAGACATTCTGTCTAGTGCTCCTCATAGGACGTCTAAGTGCAACTGTTTCTGTGGCTAAGTCACTTCAGTCATGTCCGACTCTATGCGATCCCATAGATGGCAGCCCACCAGGCTCCCCCGTCCCTGGGATTCTCCAGGCAAGAACACTGGAGTGGGTCTAAGTGGAACTGCAAGCATTAAAAAAAAAAAATCTCTCCCCAAGAGTTTTCCCAGATAATTCTGCAAACATGTGAATAAATCTGTACTTGGTGGTCCTTAAAAATAAGAACTAATTTTAAAACCCAAATGACTGATTCACCTGCATTTATTAAAAAGAAATAACAACTCACCTTTCCCTCAAACCCCTAGATGGATCTATCATTAGAGGCAGTTTAAGGACAACTGATAAAAAGAACAACCAATGCACATCTTATTACAGAAAGAGACTAGATCAATAAGAGGAGCAACAGCAAATGCAAATAATGAAAACCGTTTCTGAACAGGATGTGCATGTGTGTGCTAAGTTGCTTCAGTCATATCTGACTCTTTGCGACCCCATGGACTGTAGCCCGCCAGGCTCCTCTGTCCATGGGATTCTCCAGGCAAGAATGCTGGCACGGGTTGCCATGCCCTCTTCCAGATCTTTCCAATGCAGGGATTGAACCTGCATCTCTTATGTCTCCTGCATTGGCATGTAGGTTCTTTACTACTAGCACCACCTGGGAAGACCCTAAACAGGACAGTCTTCTTTAAACACAAGAGTGAGTCCATCTAATGCAATGATGAGAGATCACGTGGACCAGACCTATCAGGAAACAGCGTGAGCAATCACCATCATCAAATATCCGACTTACTAAATAGTCAACCCAAAATCTGAGACCAAAGCAGTCTCTTTTTATGTTTCCTAAGATTGTGTAAAAGAAAAATGGGAATAAGTAGCCAAAAATGAATGTCATTGTACAGATGCTAAATAAGTCTGCAATTATGCAAAAGGATTTATTGTGAGTTAGAATAACCAAGATGTGGCAGAAGTGTTTAAAGCATGCAGAGACTGGGAAAAACATTACTCTGACTGCAGCCTATGTGTGCCAACAATGATTCAACAGAACTTTCAACAAAGGGCACCAATCTTCTTTTGTCAGGTAATGAAGACTCCAAGGGGATCAACAGGTGGTGAGTCCCACTGTGAGCAGGAATATATCACTAAAAGGCGTGTACTTGTTTTGTGTTCTAAATTTATTCAAAAGTTCTAGGCCTAATGTTGGGTTGTAAGTGTTTAAAGCATGCAGAGATTGGGAAAAACATTACTCTGACTGCAGCCTATGTGTGCCAACAATGATTCAACAGAACTTTTAACAAAGGGCACCAATCTTCTTTTGTCAGGTAATGAAGACTCCAAGGGGATCAACAGGTGGTGAGTCCCACTGTGAGCAGGAATATATCACTAAAAGGCGTGTACTTGTTTTGTGTTCTAAATTTATTCAAAAGTTCTAGGCCTAATGTTGGGTTGTAGTAACAGAAAACACAATCAATAATACCTCAAGATTTAGAAATATGACTTGTATTGGTATCACTTGGACCCCTGCTTCTGATCCATCCACACCTGAACCAAAGCAGAAAAAAGAAAAAAAACTCGTGCGAGATCAACTAAGTAAAACTTTTGTTGGAAAGTCGGTGTCTAAACATATTTAAGACAGCCCTAATTTACAAAGAAAAATTCTGTCATTTAAACTGAAGTGCTTTCTTTCCATTTTAGATCCTGGCTTATCTGTAGGATTTGTCATTACACCTAAAAGACATCGATTAAGTTTCCTGTAGCCTTGCAAAGATGTTTCGTTTATAAGCTCAATAATCGTTTCCTTGAAGTGCTTTGTTATGTAAATGCTTATGGAATAAAATCTGATGAGAGGTCAGGCACAGGTACTCTAAGCTGAGATCACATGCACTGAAATCAATTCATAGTCATGGAACTTTCTTTCCATCTGCTCTGTGGTACCCTCAATTTTCTCCAAAAATATTACCCTGAGATCACAAATTCTGGCCATTCTAAAGGCCTCTCTCCTAAAAGGAACCGTCTTACCCAGTTGGTGGGAATGTAAATTGGTACAGCCACTATGGAAAATAATAAGGAAACTCTTAAACAACTAAAAATAGAGTTCCCATATGATCTAGTAAGTGCACTCATGGACATATATCTGGAGAAAACTCAGATTCAAAAAGCTACATGTACCCCTACATTCATAGCAGCACTAGTCACAATAGCCAAAACATAGAAGCAACCTAAGTGTCCACTGACCAAAGAAAATGTATATATGTGTACACACACACACAATGGAATATTACATGTCCATAAAAAAGAATGAAATAAATAATGCCATTTTGCAGTGACACTGATGAACCTAGAGATTATCATACAAGTGAAGTCAGACAGAGAAAGACAAATATCACATAATATCACTTATATACAAGAATTTTAAAAAAAATGATGCAAATGAACTTGCAAAACAGAAAAAGACCCACAGACATAGAAAACAAACTTATGGTTACCAAAGGGGAAAGGCGTGGGTGGGGAGGGGGCCATAAATTAAGAGTGTTGGATAAACATATACACACTATTATAACTGAATCACTTTGCTATACACCTGAAACTAATACAACATTGTTAATCAACTCTGCTTCAATCAAAAAAGGAAAAAAAAAAAAAAAAAAAAGGCCTCTCTATGCAACCACAATCGGGAATCTAGATATGACTCTCATTTTTGTCACCAAACTTCGAAATTGTTTGAAGTGGACAGAATATATTGGTATTAAAACTTTCTCCCTAAGTTTATCCTGGTGAAGCTAGGAGAAACTCTAGTCTGGGACAGAAGCTGGAGGACACAGCTCACTCCTTCCTCTCTGCTAATTTTGTAGGCTATCCAGCGCTGGGCATAAATAAATACATTTAGTCTAAGCTAATTGATCCTGTCCCATTGGAAGACACTATGACTCCCATTATGTATTTCTCATTTAAATTTGTTCTCAAAATAATATGAACATAGCTTTCAATCACATGAGATTTATACCAATCTCAATATTGACACATGTGTTTTGGAGACAGAAAGACTTGTAGTTAATGATGATCTACTGCTTAATAGGTCTGTCACCCTAGATCATTTACTAAAACCTTCTGGACTCAGTTTCCCACCTGAAATGCAGAAACAAATTCACCACCTCAAATTCTTGGTTGCAAGAATTTGAAGTAGTGAATATGAAGTGCCTGGCATATAACAGGCTCTCAAAAACTATAGTTGTTATGATTATTTGGGAGGAACAGCTTATCATCTTAGAAAAATTTCGAAGGACCACTTTTTGAATTCATACTAACATTTGATGAACTTCCATTCAATTAAGCTGTTTTCCTCTATCCATCGGGTTGCAAAGAGTTGGACATGACTGAGCAACTAACACTTTCCTTTATGCTCCTAAATTTTAATATTATGTTTTTAGTTTCTATAATAGTTGAGCAAAATAGCATTTTCAACACCTTGACATATTTCTGTTTAGTGAAATAATAATGCTAAGATGTGACAAAAGTTCTGGTTTTAAAAACTGATGTTGGAGGCAGCAAGCTGACTGGTTGGGAAAGAACTGCTTGTACCCATTGTGTTTGTAAAGAATCCTATTTGCGGAAAGATCTCTTTTGATGGCTGGACACTGATGTGACATTGTAGAAAATGGTAAAAATGTTCTTTGATTTGATATCCTAGTGCTTTTTAAGTACCAGATGTTAGAATGAAGACTGGACATACTTATTCGCTTAACTGAACTGCCAGACTGAAGTGTTTTTGAAACTTTTCTATGCAGTTCAAGGATTTGAAGAGTTCTCACCTCAAAAGCCAGCAGGTGAACCCATGGATAGGCAGCAAAAATATTCATTGCATCTCTGTTATTACTATTATTTTAAATCATAGAATTTTTCTCTCATTATTTTTTCCTGTTAAACACAAAATTAAAATGATCATTTTTTTATGCTTTTTGACAAACTATGTTTTTAAATGGAGGCTTTCAACATTCAGCTTTAATTTTGAACTTAAAATTACTAAGCATTTTGGATTCTAGAATTTTAAGTAAATGTTATTCTATTTTAGACACTCTTGGTTTATTATGTCAACTCCTAACAATTTTTCTAATTATTAGACTTCAATAGGAACAGAAAATATTTTTCAAAAATTTCATGCTACACACACACACCAAGGAAAAGATCAACTAAGATGAACAGAAATCTACTAAAATAATTTTGAGGTATTTCAAATAACAATCTTGGCAGACATGATTGGATTGAAAAAAATAATGTTTTAACTTTCCCATACTTCACATTAAGAAAACAAAGTTGACTTGTCACCTAAGGGAAAGTAGATGAGCAAAAAGTAACAAATTCCTCAAACCTCAGCCCTGTCTTCCTATCTGTCTCCCGAATTAAAGAACCAAGATATTAATGGACTGAAAAATCAGGTAGGTAATTCCCTACTATACAAGTACTCTTTTTTAAATTTCAAGGCAGTCCATGTACTAACTCTGATATCTCTCCTGTCTTTATTATCAGTGTCTCAAGAACCAAGATATTAATGGACTGAAAAATCAGGTAGGTAATTCCCTACTATACAAGTACTCTTTTTTAAATTTTAAGGCAGTCCATGTACTAACTCTGATATCTCTCCTGTCTTTATTATCAGTGTCTCAAATTCCCAGAAACTATGACAGAAAATAAAGGATAAATTTCAACTTTCTTTTTTATTGTTTCCACTCCTCTATATGGTGGGATGCCAAAATCTTTCCAGTGAGGAAAGACAGACCTCTGACTAATAAAACATAAGTGGGAGTCTATTGAGCATTTCTGAGATAGTCTCTGCTTTCCTGCTGCAGGCAATGCCTGATCCTCCTTCTCTCTTTCCTTCCTCTTTTTACTTGAATGCAGACATGGTGGCTGGCACTGCAGCAGTCATTAAGGGAAGGTCAAGAGATAATACAGATTTGGCCTTGGTAGCCTTGAGCTTCTAAACCAACATCTTGACTTGAGGATATCCTGTTATACTAGCCACACTTAGCTACTAAATAAAATTCCTAAAATATATATCTCCAAAACTATGGAATATTAGACAGCATTTATTGAGCACTCACTATGTACCAGGAACATTGTGAAAAGTACTCAATATTTATTTTTCATTTCTTTCTCACAGGTACCATTATGAGACAGGTACTACTTTTATTGCTGAAATAAAGGCATCCAAATAAAGAAAGTTTAACAGTCCTGTTCAGGGTCACATGGTTAGCAAGAGCTGAAATTGGCTACAGGCAGTCTAACTCCAGAGCTCTAGATCTGACCTATTCCACCACCATGTCTTGTGCTGGATGAGGGGCCACAAGGGGTAGAGTCAGCGTAACAGTGCTGACTGGCTAGCAAGCCTTCAGTTTGATAGTAGGGGTAGGAAATGATCCTGTGCTCAGTCAGCAGCCTTACTTTGAATGGATCTCTGCCAGCATCTCAGAGCTGACTGAGGATTTTGTCCCTCATCCCACAATTTAATGGCAGATTGGATTAGATCCATGTCTGGATGCTAGCCAGAGCAGTTCAGCATAATACCCTTTTTGAAGCCAGAGTTTCTCATTGAGGAAAAAAAAAATTAAAGCAAAGAATGGAAACAAAGAAAGTAAGGAAGTAAAAAATTTAAAGGTAAAAGAAACATAAGAGGAGAATGTAAAGGACAGGAAAGAAAAGGAAGCTGAGATGTCAAAACAGAAGCTGAGAGAAAGATTACAAAAGAGTATAAAGTGGTATTAGCAAAAGCGGAGTTTGCATTGGAGGGAACAACTTGATACAGGTATGGATATTGGGGAGCTGATGTGGAGAACTGAAATAATGATGTGGGATATGAATGTAAGAATTTTCCACAATTCTTTTTTTTTTTTTAAGGAAAATAGTGAAAGGATGACAAGGAAAGAAACAAATGATAGATTCAAAAGACAGAAAACAGAAACCTGCATCAGGAAACTAGCTTTGTCTTCCTCTGAGAACTGACATCTACTCGTCTTTACTGTTTATTCATCAGATGTTCTGCTGTGTATTTTGTATACATTAGTTCACTTAATGCATACATAACAACTCCACGAGGTAGACGGTATCATTTCTCCATTTTTACAGATGTTACTGAAAAACCCAAATGTTTTGGCTAACCTATAGGAATTAGGGTTTCAAATAGTTGAATATCTTTCTCAAAATCGTAACAGTGACAACCAGAACGGGACTTTGAAGCCAGGTCTCTTAGACTGCAATCTTTGAAGGCCTACGGCAGACTCTATCAGGAATCAAAATCACACCTGATTAAAGATGTCCAAGAGAAGCTGAAAGGACACAATATGTTTCAGGAAATAACAAGAGTTGCACCTCCTAGACTCCCACCAAATAAAACGTAACTCTCAACTTCTAGGTTGTGACTACTATTTTATATTAACACACTTCAGAATTCATGGATTACCTAAGGAGTTTTGGAAGAAAAACTGAACATACACTAGGCCATCTCAACGACTGGCCTGATGAAAAAACAATACTTCTTAAAACACTGCCATTGTTTATCTGACTTTATTATCTGACCACAATGCAGTGAAAAAAAAGTCAATAGTAAATCTCAATAGAAACAGTTTGTTAAACGATTAACACTACTATTCTCAACTGTCATTCTATCAAACAGGAAGACGTTCTTAGAAAATAATGACATGCAGCCAAAAGTATGTTCAGAGGTAAATGTCCATTTCTAAAAATTGTATTAATGTAAAAGGAAAAATAAATGAACCACGATTCAACCAGTAAGATTCATAAAATAACAAAGAGTGATCTTAAGGAAAACAAGAAACAACAACAAAATAAAAATGCAACCAAAGAAAAAGAGCATTACTGAAAAGTAAATCTAAGTACTGACCTTTTAAAAAACAAGAACACAAACATCTAATAAAGAAAATAATATATGTGTATGCTAAGTCACTTCAGTCATGTCCGACTCTGTGCGACCCCATAGACGGCAGCCCACCAGGCTCCCCTGTCCCTGGGATTCTCCAGGCAAGAACACTGGAGTGGGTTGCCATTTCCTTCTCCAATGCATGAAAGTGAAAAGTGAAACTAAAGTCATTCAGTCGTGTCCGACCCTCAGCGACCCCATGGACTGCAGCCTACCAGGGTCCTCTGTCCATGGGATTTTCCAGGCAAGAGTACTGGAGTGGGGTGCCATTGCCTTCTCTGAATACATGTGTATATGCATATTAATATGATTCTATATAATAAATATCTTCTATTGCGATAACACCAAAATCACAACTAGCTGTTGAACACCATTGACAGGGGGATGTTGGAAAACAACAAAAAAGATAACCCCCATGCAAGGACAAAAGGGAAGATGCAAGGAGATGGCTTTCTGTATGCAGGACAAGAAGCAACAGTTCAAATTTGACATGGAACAATGGAGCGGTTCAAAATTGTAAAGGGAGTACCTCAAGGCTGTATATTGTCACTCTGCATATTTATGTCTCTGCATATTTATGTCTCTGCATATTTATGTCACTCTGTATATTCTATGCAGAGTTCAGTTCAGTCTCTCAGTCATGTCTGACTCTTTGAGATCCCATGGACTGCAGCACACGACAGGCCTCCCTGTCCATCACCAACTCCCAGAGTTTACTCAAATTTATGTCCATTGAGTTGGTGATGCCATCCAACCATCTCATGCTCTGTATTCCCCTTCTCCTCTTGCTTTCAATCTTTCCCAGCATCAGGATCTTTTCAAATGAGTCAGTTCTTCACATCAGGTGGCCAAACTATTGGAGTTTCAGCTTCAACATCAGTCCTTCCAATGAACACCCAGGACTGATTTCCTTCAGGATGGATTGGTTGGATCTCCTTGCAGTCCAAGGGACTCTCAAGAGTCTTTTCCAACACCACAGTTCAAAAGCATCAATTCTTCGGTGCTTAGCTTTCTTTATAGTCCAGTTCTCACATCCATACATGAGAACTGGAAAAACCATAGCCTCGACTAGACAGACCTCTGTTGGCAAAGTAATGTCTCTACTTTTTAATATGCTGTCTAGGTTGGTCATAACTTTTAACTATAGCATATACATAAGTATAACATAATATGCAGAGTACATCATGTGAAATGCTGAGTTTGATGGCTCACAAGCTGGACTCAAGATTGCAGAAGAAATATTAACAACTTCAGATATGCAGATAATACCACTCTAATAGCAGAAAGCGACAAGGAACTAAAGAGTCTCTTGGTGAGGATGAAAGGAGAGTGAAAAAGCTGGCTTGAAACTCAACATTCATAATACTGAGATCATGTCATCCAGTCCCATCAGTTCATGGCAAATAAATGGGGAAAAAAGTGGAAACAGTGACAGATTTTATTTTCCCAGGCTCCAAAATCACTGTGGACAGTAGCTGCAGCCATGAAATTAAAAGACACTTGCTCCTTGGAAGAAAAGCTATGACAAACCTAGAAAGTGTATTAAAAAGCAGAGACATCACTTTGATGACAAAGGTCCATCTAGTCAAAGTTATGATTTTTCCAGTAGTCATGCACAGATGTGAGAGTTGGACTATAAAGAAAGCTGAGCACTGAAGTACTGATGCTTTTGCATTGTGGTGCTAGAGAAGACGACTCTTGAGAGTCCCTTGGACAGCAAAAATATCAAACCAGTCAATCCTAAAGGAAATCAGTACTGAATATTCATTGGAAGGACTGAAGCTGAAGCTCCAATACTTTGGCCACCTGCTGTAAAGAGCAACTCAGTGGGAAAAACCCTGATGCTGGGAAAGACTGAGGGCAAGAGAAGAGGGTGACAAAGGATGAGATGATTGGATGGCATCACTGACTTAATTGACATGAGTTTGAGCACACTTTGGGAAACAGTGAAGGACAGGGAAGCCTGACGTGCTGCAGTCCATGGGGTTGCAAAGAGTCAAACATGACTTAGTGACTGAACAACAAATATAATAATGTTGAGAACAAAAATTATTGCCTGCCATATCAGTCAGTAATCACAGGCTTCTCTCGTGGCTCAGTGGTAAAGAATCCACTTGCCAATGCAGGAGACGCAGGTTCAATCCCTGGGTTGGGAAGATGCCCTGGAGAGGGAAATGGCAATCCACTCTAGTATTCTTGCCTGGGAAATCCAATGGACAGAGGAGCCTGGGAGGCTATGGTCCACACTGCAGCAAAACAGTCATACGGGACTTAATGACTAAACCACAACAAATCAGTAATCAAAGGATATTGCAGCCATCAAGCCATCACATTACAGCCACCCCCATGGTAAGCCCTGAGGGAATTCAGGACAGAAACACAGTGTCCATCATCAACAGACCCTGCAGCAACCCCCTCCCCTTTCTGCCCTCAGGTAGCCGAGGTACATATCAAAGGAATGATTTCAGGGAGCCCAGACGCTTGCATCTTCTCATATATAAAAAGCACTAAATTCCTGAACTTGAAATATCTGATTTTCTTTAATTAGTAATAATTATTTGGTGTTCCAACTATATCCTGGCTCCCCACCTTGCCTCTTTGGAGCAGTCTTTCAGAGCTATCTGGGATGCCATGTCCTGCGTTTATGTCCTCAGTTTTGTCCACTGAATAAAACATTAACTCTCAAGTTTTAGACTGTGCTTTTTCAGTCGACAATATACAGTCTATCTGTCTGTCTATCTATCTATCTATCTGTCTATCTATCTATCTATACATACACATACTGGTATCACATACAATTCAATTGCAGCTTTACATATATATATGCACACTCACAGATATATGTGCGCATGTGTGCATGCATGCTCTGTCCTTCAGTTGTGTCCAGCTCTTCGCAGTCCTTTGTACTGTAGCCCACCAGGCTCCTCCATTTATAGGATTCTCCAGGCAAGAATGCCAGAGTGGGTTGTCATGCCCTGCTCCAGGGGATCGTCTTGATATACATAATTCTCCATCTATCTATATATCATTGGCTAAAATTTTTAAAAACTCATATAAAATGGACATCACTCTGGAGAATATAAATGAAGAAATTAAAATTGAGAAAATTTACCAGAGACATGCCTTTCAAAGAGGCTCTAGAGCCAGATGATTTCCTTTAAACTTATAAGGACAGCAATCCTAAGTGTCTCCAGAGGAAAAAATATTGCAAAATTGCACAATTTATCTTGTGAATTTTACATTGCTTGGTATCAAAAACTGGCAGAGACAGAGGCCAGCTTCAAGGTCAAATAAATCGGGGTTAGGAAGTCTGGCTCTTCATTTATTACCTATGTTACCTTTAACAAGAGGAATAAAAAAAAAAAAAGAATACTTTAAAAGGTTCTGTTTATCTGCCACAAGTACACGATTATTATTACCAAGCTGCTACCAAGAACACACACACATTATTCATTAAAAGAAATTATAAATTTCTACAAAGAAAAATACACACAAAAGCATAAAATATTGTAAAGCCAAACCAGTAGCATATTAAAGAACTAATTTAATTCATGAATATAAGAATAAAATATATTAAGAAATCTATTATCCTAGTAAGTCACATGAACAATTCTAGATGAGACACTATATATTAATCTCAACAGATACTGAGGAAAAAATTGAAATTCCATTCTTAACAAAATCTTTATAATGCTGTGCTGCTATACAATTGGCTTTCTTTTTCTGACTTATCACAAACAAACATCAATAAAAAGTGAAAAAAAAAAGGTAAGTAAAAATACCTCCCAAAATCTAGTGAAAATCAGGACCAAGACATGAAAGCCTCCTGTCATTCTTGATATTTAACACTTCAGATGGTTAGTTAATAGAAATATTGTCATGGTATCAGCTTCCATATACCTAAATTTATTTAATTCTAGTCACAATCTGGTGATTCTAGGTTATTAACTCGAGTTTCAGATGAAGAAACTGAAACTGAAGGTTAAGAAACTTAGTTTTCACTTGCTCAAGGCTACACAGGTAAAACTGGTGTAGAGACGGGTTTGGAACCGCAATCAACCTGACTCCAAGAACTGAACTTACAGTGGCCAATTTATACAATAAGAACAAACATCAAAAATATTTAAATGAACAGAGGTAATTATTACTATCAGATGCTATGTATTAAAAAAAAACACCGCAAGGTAATCAGTTACAGTGTAATGTAATTAAAGAGGGAAGAGATAAGAAACACAGAAAAATAATAGCTCTGTAAGCAACCATCAATTAAAGGCATAATGAGAGTGAGAGTGAAGTCTTTCGGTCGTGTCCGACTCTTTGTGACCCCATGGACTGTAGCCTACCAGGCTCCTCCATCCATGGGATTTTCCAGGCAAGAGTACTGGAGTGGGTTGTCATTTCCTTCTCCAGCATATGGTAATAGCAAAAGCAAATACTGACTATTCTAAAAATATCTAATTCTCAAAGTATGGAACTAAAGACAAGTCTAAAACTTTGGAAAATCAACTTCTATAAAGAGATTAGGCTTCATGTAACTTTCATAAATTATCACTGGTACTGTTTTTGGAACAGAGCAAAATGATGCTAAATTTTATCTGGAAAGATGAACAGAATAATAATGGTCAAAAAGCAGGGTGACAAACACACACTATGGAGAACAGTATGGAGATTCCTTAAAAAAAGAGGAATAAAACTACCATATGGCCTAATGATTCCACTACTGGGCATATACCCTAAGGAAACCATAACTGAAAAAGACACATGCACACAATGTTCACTGCAGCACTATTTACAATAGTAGGACATGGAAAAGGAAAGATATACCCATGTGAATGCAGAGTTCCAAAGAATAGCAAAGAGAGATAAGAAAGCCTTCCTCAGTGATCAATGCAAAGAAATAGGGGAAAACAACAGAATGGGAAAGAATAGAGATCTCTTCAAGAAAATTAGAGATACCAGGGGAACATTTCATGCAAAGATGGGCTCGATAAAAGACAGAAACCGTATGGACCTAATAGAAGCAGAAGATATTAAGAAGAGGTGGCAAGAATACACAGAAGAACTGTACAAAAAAGATCTTCACCATCCAGATTATCACAATGGTGTGATCACTCACCTAGAGCCAGACATCCTGGAATGTGAAGTCAAGTGGGCCTTAGGAAGCATCACTATGAACCAAGCTAGTGGAGGTGATGGAATTCCAGTTGAGCTATTTCAAATCCTGAAAGATGATGCTGTGAAAGTGCTGCACTCAATATGCCAGCAAATTTGGAAAACTCAGCAGTGGCCACAGGACTGGAAAAGGTCAGTTTTCATTCCAATCCCTAAGAAAGGCAATGCCAAAGAATGCTCAAACTACCGCACAATTGCACTCATCTCACACGCTAGTAAAGTAATGCTCAAAATTCTCCAAGCCAGATTTCAGCAATATGTGAACCGTGAACTTCCAGATGCTCAAGCTGGTTTTAGAAAAGGCAGAGGAACCAGAGCTCAAATTGCCAACATCCGCTGGATCATGGAAAGAGCAAGAGAGTTCCAGAAAAACATCTATATCTGCTTTACTGACTATGCCAAAGCCTTTGACTGTGTGGATCGCAATAAACTGTGGAAAATTCTCAAAGAGATGGGAATACCAGACCACCTGACCTGCCTCCTGAGATATCTGTATGCAGGTCAGGAAGCAACAGTTAGAACTGGACATGGAACAACAGACTGGTTCCAAATAGGAAAAGGACTACGTCAAGGCTGTATATTGTCACCCTGCTTATTTAACTTATATGCAGAGTACATCATGAGAAATGCTGGACTGGAAGAAGCACAAGATGGAAATAAGATTGCCAGGAGAAATATCAATAACTTCAGATATGTAGATGACACCACTCTCATGGCAGAAAGTGAAGAAGAGCTAAAGAGCCTCTTGATGAAAGTGAAAGAGGAGAGTGAAAAAGTTGGTTTAAAGCTCAACTTTCAGAAAATGAAGATCACGGCATCTGGTCCCATCACTTCATGGCAAATAGATGGGGAAACAGTGGCTAACTTTATTTTTTGGGGGCTTCAAAATCACTGCAGATGGTGATCGCAGCCATAAAAGTAAAAGATGTTTATTCCTTGGAAGAAAAGTTATGACCAATCTAGACAGCATATCAAAAAGCAGAGACATTACTTTGTCAGCAAAGGTCTGTTTTGTCAAGGCTATGGTTTTTCCAGGGGTCTTGTATGGATGTGAGAGTTGCACTATAAAGAAAGCTGAGCGCTGAAGAATTGATGCTTTTGAACTGTGGTGTTGAAGAAGATCTTTGAGAGTCCCTTGGACTGTAAGGAGGTCCAAGCAGTCCATCCTAAAGGAGATCAGTCCTGGGTGTTCATTGGAAGGACAGATGTTGAAGCTGAAACTCCAATACTTTGGCCACCTGATGCGAAGAGCTGACTCATTTGAAAAGATCCTGATGCTGGGAAAGATTGAGGGTAGGAGGAGAAGGGGATGACAGAGGATGAGATGGTTGGATGGCATCACCGACTCAATGGATATGGGTTTGGGTGGACTCCAGGAGTGGTGATGGACAGAGAGGCCTGGCGTGCTGCGGTTCATGGGGTCACAAAGAGTCGGACATGACTGAGCGACTGAACTGAACTGAACTGAGGACATGGAAGCAACCTAGAGTTTATTGACAGATGAATGGATAAAAATTTGTGGTATATATACACAATGGAATGTTACTCAACCACAAAAAGGGACACATTTGAGTAAGTTCTAATGAGGTAGATGAACCTAGAACCTATTATACAGCATGAAATAAGTCAGAAAGAGAAAGATAGATATTGTATATTAACGCATATATATGGAATCTAGAAAGATGGTACTGATGAACTGTCTGCAAGGCAGAGATAGAGATGTAGATAGAGAGAATGGACTGATGGATACAGGAAAGGAAGGAGAGGGTGAGAAGAACGGCAAGAGGAGCACTGAAACATGCGCATTCTCATGTGTAAAATGAGACAGCTGGTGGGAATTTGCTGTATGACGCAGGGAGCTTAAATCTGACGCTCTGTGCACCTAGAGGGCTAGTGGGATGGCGTGGGAGGTGGGAGGTGGGTTCAAGAGGGAGGGTACCTGTGTATACCTATAGCTGATTCCAATTGGTATATGGCAGAAACAAACACAATATTATAGAGATATTACCCTCTAATTAAAGATAAATAATTTTTAAAAATAGGGTAAAAATAAAAGGTGATTGGAAAATTTTTGTAGGTTGATACAATTCAGCTATAAACTTGTGAAACTTAAAAAAACGTAAGGTGATACTATAATGTCAAAAAAATTGTCAGAATAATAGAAAAGGGAACTCTAAAACAGGCCTTCATAAATGCAGCAATTTGAATGGGAAACAAATTGTTTTGTGAGGAGGTAGATTACTTAACAAATGACATTGGGCAAATGGAGAACTCTATAAAAATTCAATCTAGATTTTCACACTGAACACCAAAATAAGCTCCAGTTGATTAGATACTAACACTGAAAAATGAAAAAACTGATTAGATTTTAACATTGAATTGCATCAAGAAAACACTAGATGCAAATGGAAATTGTTAATTAATAGATTTTGAGATGGGAAAGGACTAACCTAAGAGTTATTAACCTGGGGTACTAGATGAACCTGTGCGACAGCAAATCCCCTGCTATGTATGTTTGGGCTTATTCCGTGGGGTCACACAGAGTCAGACACTACTGAAGCGACTTAGCAGCAGCAGCAGCACGCGGAAAGCATACCTAGCTTTCATCAGCATACAGAAAATTCTCCAGGAGGTACCAAAAGATGAGGTGTGATGAACTGAAGAACTTATAGAGAACACAAATATTTGACTAAATAATAGCTAAAAAATAAAGATATAGACTGTCTATGTCAAAACAGTATGAAGAAAATTCAAAAGCAAATGACAAATCAATAAAATATTTGTAATAACTATGGTTGGGGGTAACATATTGAGATTACTGTAAGAAAAGTATTAATAACATGAAAGATTAGGTGATATATAGAGAATTCATAGCATTCCTACCCTTCTGACTGACAATGAAATACATTTCTGAAATTCCATTTGAATATTAATTCTTAAAATTTAGGAATTTCTAATACCCAGTTTCCAACAGGAGAAGACACGACCCACAGAAACTTGAAATCTGAATCTTCCTTGATTACACAATCGAGAAAGCATTATTTGGTTGAAAAGTATGGTAAAAAAGTTAACGAAGAGATGACAAAATACACAACAAAATCTGAAGAAAAGCAACATGCAGATTTATATTCTTTTTTTAACAAAGAGTATGTATTATTTTAGTGATAATCTAGTTATAAAAATGGTCCTACTGCTGATAATATTAGTGGCTATGGTGTTGCTCTTCCTAGGATCTTTCAATGTTAAATATTTATTTGCTTCGAAGAAGTTAGTGGCAGAGGAATCAGTGGATGACTGATAACTTCTAATTTTGCCAAATAGAGAGAGCCTTATTTATTTCTCATAATTAAGAAACCTTTATATAAAAATAGTACATAATTCCCTAATAAATCACTTAAACAGTTTTTAACTAAAAAAAACACAACTTCATTTTTAAAATAAGCTACATTACATTACTAATCTTCTCCTTTGCCTAGTGATCTTCAAACGCTCTCACTAAACAGCATCTCTACAGACCAGATGGTCTCTGGGCAACCTTCCAATGTTATGATGTCTCACACAAACTGATAACAATTATTTTATGTTCCAGGTATGGTATCACATGTAATTGAGAGTTTTAGCACAATGAAAATTATAAAATTGAATACATCTGTTATGGAAAATGAGGCTATGAGATGTCAACTCCAATGGCACCAAAATTCAGAGCAATGAATAAAAATTCAGCATGACTAATATGATCACTTCCATAACATGCTCTCTCCAGGAAGCTCTCTACAACAGTCTTTCAAGTCAGCTGTAAAGGTTTCCAACAGCTAAATAACAAGCAGACTCTTCTGAAAGCCTATCTTAAATTTCACTCAAATTCTCCTTTTTCTTCCCCAAATTCCTCAATTGTGGACCACGTTTTTCAGATATACTGGTGGTACACATCAAAGACAAATATTAAGATTTTTGCTGCATTCTTTCTGACTGGATGAACAATTGTAATCTTTGAAGTGATACTCACCAGTTTCATATACAGGCATGTATTTAAGTTTGGTTGTAGGAATTTAAAAAAATTATAGATCATACAGGCTTTTCTCCCTTTTATTTGGCCTTCTGTTGCCTTCTTGGTCATGACTGCAGCACCATTGCATGAAAAAAGGTGAAACCTGGTTAATTCTGCAATCAAACAATAACTCAATAAAACTCACAAAACACAGGTATAAGTTGGATCACTTTAAGGACCCTTGTCTTTGATGGCCTTGCCTTATCTTTATTTGCTATTACTGATCTTTTTCTACTCTTACTCTATTTTCTGTCACAGTATTATGTTTTATTTTTTCTTTCATAGCACTTAATGTTAGTGTAATTGTCTTTAATCAATGGAATGTATGCTTTACAGGAGCCAGGTCCAAAGGATCCCATACACTTGTACTCAATCTGCTCTACCATGCCTGGTATCTCTGGCATGGAACATATGTGTTTTGCTTATAGGTATCCTCTAGTTCCAAGCATATTACCAGGCACATATTGTGACTATGGTGCTAAAGATTATAACTATGACTGTAAGATGCAATACAATTTCAGAAATGTGAAAAAAATGCTTATTTCAAAATAAAGAAGTGATGGTAACAAGTATGACACAATAAACTTTTTTTTTTTTTTTTTTGCTGTCAAAGTGAGGAATAACAAGGTAAAAACTAGGGGAAAGGCAGAGATTGAGAAAGACCTTAAAAATGGAAGAGGCTTGGACACATTTAAAATACTGAAGAAAAAACTCAGGAGAGAGACAGGGACTTTAAATACAGAGATGAGCTCAACAATAGAGCAAAATTCCTGAGAGCAGGGAGGAGGTGGGAGCAAGATAAGAAGCGAAGGAATTTGTCAATAAATGGATCTATGACAACCTACAAGACCTTCCAGAATTAATGCCAAAAGAAGATGTCCTTTTCACCATAGGGGAGGGGAGTGGAATGCAATAGTAGGAAGTCAAGAGATACCTGGAGTAACAGGCAAATTTGACCTTGGAGTACAAAATGAAGCAGGGCAAAGGCTAACAGAATTTTGCCAAGAGAATGCACTGCTCATAGCAAATACTCTCTTCCAACAACACAAGAGATGACTCTACACATGGGCCTCACCAGATGGTCAACACCGAAATCAGATTGATTATATTCTCTGCAGCCAAAAATGGAGAAGCTCTACACAGTCAGCAAAAACAACATCAGGAGCTGACTGTGGCTCAGATCATGAACTCTTTATTGCCAAATTCAGACTTAAACTGAAGAAAGTAAGGAAAACCACTAGGCCAGTCAGGTTTGACCTAAATCAAATCTGTTATGATTATACAGTGGAAGTGACAAATAGATTCAAGGGATTAGATCTGATAGACAGAGTGCCTGAAGAACTATGGACAGAGGTTCATGACATTGTATAGGGGGTGGTGATCAAGACATCTGCAAGAAAAACAAATGCAAAAAGGCAAAGTGGTTGTCTGAGGAGGCCTTACAAATAGCTGAGAAATGAAGAGAAGCTAAAGGCAAGGAGAAAAGGAAAGATATACCCAATTCAATGCAGAGTTCCAAAGAATAGCAAGGAGAGATAAGAAACCCTTCTTAAGTGAACAATGCAAAGAAATAGAGGAAAATAATACGATGGGAAGGACTAGAGATTCCTTCATGAAATTTAGAGATACCAGTGAACATTTCATGCAAAGATAAAGGACAGAAATGGTATGGATCTCAGAGAAGCAGAAGATATTAAAAAGAAGTGGCAAGAATACACAGAAGAACTATACAAAAAAGTTCTTAATGACCAGGTAACCACGACGGTGTGATCATTCACTTAGAGCCAGATATCCTGGAGTGTGAAGTCAAGTAGACCTTAGGAAGCATCACCACGAACAAAGCTAGTAGAAGTGATAGAATTCTAGGTGAGCTATTTCAAATCCTAAGAGATGATGCTGTTAACATGTTCCACTCAATATGCCAACACGTTTGGAAAACTCAGCAGTGGCCACAGGACAGGAAAAGGTCAATTTTCATTCCAATCCCAAAGAACAGCAAAGCCAAAGAATGTTCATACTACTGCACAACTGCACTCATTTCACATGCTAGCAAGGTAATGCTCAAAATCCTTCAGGCTAGACTTTCAACAGTACATGAACCGAGAACTTCAAGATGTTCAAGCTGGATTTAGAAAAGGCAGAGGAACCAGAGGTCAAATTGCAACATCCACTGGGTCATAGAGAAAGCAAGGGAATTCCACAAAAACATCTACTGCTGCTTCACTGACTACACTAAAGCCGTTGACTGTGTGGATCAGAACAAACTGTGGAAAATTCTTAAAGAGATGGGAATACCAAACCACCTTACCTGCCTTCTGAGAAATCTGTATGCAGGTCAAGAAGCAACAGTTAGAGTCACGGAACCATGAACTGGTTCAAAATTGGGAAAGGAGTACATCAAAGCTGTATGTTGTCACCCTGCTTATTTAACTTATATGCAGAGTACATCATGTGAACTGCTGGGCTGGATGAACTTGAAATCAAGATTGCTGGGAAAAATATCAATAACCTCAGATATGCAGATGACACCATCCTTATGGCAGAAAGTGAAGAGGAACTAGAGAGTCTCTTGATGAAGGTAAAAGAAGAGAGTGAAAAACCTGGCTTAAAACTCAACATTTAAAAAACTATCACCATGGCATCGAGTCCCATTACTTAATGCCCAATCAGTCAGTTCAGTTCAGTTGCTCAGTTGTGTCCGACTCTTTGCAACCCCATGAATCGCAGCACGCCAGGCCTCCCTGTCCATCACCAACTCCTGGAGTTCACTCAGACTCATGTCCATTGAGTCAGTGATGTCATCCAGCCATCTCATCCTCTGTCGTCCCCTTCTCCTCCTGTCCCCAATCCCTCCCAGCATCAGAGTCTTTTCCAATGAGTCAACTCTTTGCATGAGGTGGCCAGAGTATTGGAGTTTCAGCTTCAGCATCATTCCTTCCAAAGAAATCCCAGGGTTGATCTCCTTCAGAATGGACTGGTTGGATCTCCTTGCAGTCCAAGGGACTCTCAAGAGTCTTCTCCAACACCACAGTTCAAAAGCATCAATTCTTCGGCACTCAGCTTTCTTCACAGTCCAACTCTCACATCCATACATGACCACAGGAAAAACCATAACCTTGACTAGATGGACCTTTGTTGGCAAAGTAATGTCTCTGCTTTTGAATATGCTATCTAGGTTGGTCATAACTTTTCTTCCAAGGAGTAAGCGTCTTTTAATTTCATAGCTGCAGTCACCATGTGCAATGATTTTGGAACCCCAAAAAATAAAGTCTGACACTGTTTCCACTGTTTCCTCATCTGTTTCCCATGAAGTGATGGGACCAGATGCCATGATCTTTGTTTTCTGAATGTTGAGCTTTAAGCCAACTTTTTCACTCTCCACTTTCTCTTTCATCAAGAGGCCTTTTCGTTCCTCTTTACTTTCTGCCATAAGGGTGGTGTCATCTGTATATCTAAGGTTATTGATATTTCTTCTGGCAATCTTGATTCCAGCTTGTGCTTCTTCCAGCCCAGCGTTTCTCATGATGTACTCTGCATATAAGTAGATGGGGAAAAAATGGAAACAGTAACAGATTTTATTTTCTTGGGGTTCACAATCACTGCAGATAGTGACTGCAGTGACTGCAGAAATTAAAAGACACTTGCTCCTTGGAAGAAAAGCTATGACAAACCTATACAGCATATTGAAAAGCAGAGACATTACTTTAATGACAAACGTATGTATAGTCCAAGCTATGTTTTTTTTTTTGTGGTAGTCATGTATGGATGTGAGAGTTGGACCATAAAGAAAGCTCAGCACCAAAGAATTGATGCTTTCAAACTGTGGTATTGGAGAAGACTCTTGAGAATCCCTTGGACAGCAAGGAGATCAAACCAGTCAATCCTAAAGGAAATCAATCCAGAATTTTCATTGGAAGGATTGATGCTAAAGCCAAAGCTCTAATACTTTTCCACCTGATGCAAAGAGCTGACTCACTGGAAAAGACCCTAATACTGGGAAAGATTGAGAAGGGGGAGACAGAGGATGAGATGGTTGGATGGCATCATTGACTCAAAGGACATGAGTCTGAGCAAACTGGGAGACAATGAAGGACAGGAAGGCCTGGTGCGTTGCACTCCATGGGGTTGCAGAATCAGACATGACTGAGGGACTGAACAACAATAATTTTCTTAAATGAATTAATCAATACTTAGAGTTAAGAATGGGGCTTCCAAGATAGCTCAGTGATAAAGAATCCACCTGCCAATGCAGGACATGTCAGTTCCATCCCTGGGTCAAGAAGGTCCCTTGGAGAAGGAAATGGCAACCCACTCCAGTATTCTTGTCTGGGAAATCCCATGGACAGAGAAACTCAGTAGGCTACACTCCATGGGGTCAGAAAGAGCTGGACATGACTAAACAACAACAAAAAGAGAGTTAAGGCTAAACTTGTCATTACACCCCACTGACTCCAGCTACTTGAATAGATATTTTTCTATACTTTCGAGAGACCCAAGGGAGAGGTTCCTCCTAGCCTGCTTCCTCCATTCCCTCCCTTCATTTCTTCATTATATAAGTATTTGATTGCCTGCCATGTGTCAGACACAGATCTTCTTGCTGGGGCTACAGCAGCATACCCAGTTTCAAGAGAGCTTACAGTCAGGTGGGGGTGCTCTTATGATCCATGGGTCACTTGCAATTGAATCACCCGAAGTATTTTGAGGACTTTGGAATCTGCATTTTTGAACAAGATTCCATATGACTCACATGCACATTAAAGCTGAGAAAACTTTCTTCAGATAAACAGGTTCCTACTGTATAGCATTGGGAACTATATTCAATATCCTGTGACAAACGATAATAGAAAAGAATATGAAAAATGCATATATATGTATAACTTAATCACTTAGCTGTATAGCAGAAATTAGCACAACACTGTGAATCCACTACAAAAAAATTTTTTTCAAAGTATAGATCAAGTCCGTCTTCTTTTGTAAAATTTTCCTAAATCATCCGTGTTCAAAATTTCATCACCCTTCTCCAAACTCTCAGCTCTTATGCTTCAGAGCAGCCATTTATAAATCATGTCTTATTATGGCTCTTAAAATAGATAGATGATGTAATGTAATGGGGGCCTCTGGTGTCACACTACTTTGAGTTCAACTTCTTACCTGTGCAAGTTTCTAGGCCTCAGTTTCCACATCTGAAATACTGTGATATTGTCTACCTTGTAAGCACTGCTTTGAGGATTAAATGAGATGACCAATGACAATACTGAGCACAATATTTGGCACAGACTAAGAATCCAATAAAAGCTGACAGCTACTTTTATTTTACTTTCTTGTATTTGTATGCACTACTTCCACACTCAGTTGGGGCCAGTGGCAAGAAGAATCTTTTGCCTATACACAGTATGTCACAGTCAGATGTGCTATGATCTTTATTGGCTATGATGGGAGTACCAACTTTTGCAGGCCTACTAGGTTTTTTTTCCTATAATATTCAAAGAACATAAAACTTTACTTCATCTCACACATATGGTTACTCAATAAGATTCGGAATCAGAATGCAGAGAGAAATGAACATTTAATCCAAGATGATAAGAAACTAATCTTCTAACAACAAAAGTTTTATGTACGCTTCATTTCAGGTATCATAGTTTATTTCACTACAAACTTGTTGCTTTGAACTTTTGACATATCAAATGCTACAAATGACTTGTTGATGTCAGGATGAATAAATCCTATATGTTAGTGAAATGACATGCCTTCCAATCTGTCATGTGTATTTCTCTTATTTATTTGTCTCTCATATTGATGGCAAAGTGTATTATAATTAAAATTCTTTACAAAGAGAGAAAGTCTGCTGAAACCAGTTCAGTTCAGTTCAGTTGCTCAATTGTGTCTGACTCTTTGTGACCCCATGGACTGCAGCATGCCAGGCCTCCCTGTCCATCACCAACTCCCAGAGTTCACCCAAACCCATGTCCATCGAGTCGGTGATGCCATCCAACCATCTCATCCTCTGTCGTCCCCGTCTCCTCTTGCCCTCAATCTTTCCCAGCATCAGGGTCTTTTCAAATGAGTCAGTTCTTCGCATCAGGTGGCCAAAGTGTTGGAGTTTCAGCTTCAACATCAGTTCTTCCAATGTACACCCAGGACTGATCTCCTTTAGGATGGACTGGTTGGATCTCCTTGCAGTCCAAGGGATTCTCAAGAGTCTTCTCCAACACCACAGTTCAAAAGCATCAGTTCTTCAGTGTTGAGCTTTCTTTATAGTCCAACTCTCACATCCATACATGACTACTGGGAAAACCATAGCCTTGACTAGACAGACGTTTGTTGACAAAGTACTGTCTCTGCTTTTGAATATGCTGTCTAGATTGGTCATAACTTTCCTTCCAAGGACTAAGCATCTTTTAATTTCATGGCTGCAGTCACCACCTGCAGTTATCACTTAAATGCAAAAACTAGATGCTAGTGTCACTAGGAACAAGTATGCTCTTCTGAAAAAAATGACACAAAAATGTCTGAGAAGTAAAAAATTGTAGGTCAAGACAATGTGGGCATAGGCAAGATTGATTCAAAATGCAGCCCAAGAACACTTGGTATAAAAGTAGATTTGAATTTTAACTGGGTTTCAATATAGAGCTGACAAACTTCAAATACAAAGATAGTGGTATTTGAGGAAGCCATAATGACAATAAGTCATTTTGCAGAATGTACTGAAATATGCTTTGATTCAAGTGATTAAGTACCAGATTATGATGTGAAACTATAATGACCCCAAGAAAAAAGTCAGCTTCTTTTATTCCTAGCAAGTTAAATTATATTTGCTAGTATTTGGAGTGTTACCATAGACACTATCAAGAACAAAAATTTCCTGGCAATGGATATAATCCACAAACCCTCATGAGACTAAATATAAATACTGAATTTTACATACTTCTTATAAACCCAATAATACATCAGTAGGCTTGCTAAGCAATTTTATGGTATGCATAAAAAGTAATTTGCTATTAACACCCTATTTATATTAAAGAATATGGCAGCAGATGAGCAATTTATAATGTAAATAAATCTATTCTCTTTAATTTTCTTTCTCTTTTTTAAAAGGTAAAATTTCTTAGACATTTATAGCCATCATGGTCTCAGTGAAGTATTTCCTGAGGATTAATTAATAAACTTTGAGGGAGCTGATACACCAAAGCACAGTCAATAATTGCAGGAGAAATTTGCTACAGGTCTTGTTGTCACAAGACCTGTAAACCTAGGGATCTTATTCCATTGGGCATTTCTGCTTCTTCTAATTCTCAGGATCCTATATGAAGAGTAAAGGGTATTTGTTTCAATAAATGGTATGTAATCCACCCAAGAGCTCAGCTGAGAAACTAGAACTCAGACTTGAGGTTTTCCTTTCCCAAACACATGATCTAATTCCCTCTCTGTTTGCTGTACCTGCAAAGTGTACAGCAGATCTATCCAATTCTCTCTGTCTGTGTTACCATCACCTAGAACAGGCTATCCTACCCTCTCCTGAACCATGGCTCTAACTTCCAAAATGGTGTACCTGTCTTGTTCCCACACTAGGACTTCTCCAAGGAGAATCTGGAACGACCTTTAAAAAATTTAATCAAAGTTTAAGTCTGCCTCCTTAGAACACTCCATAGATCTCTATCATGGTTACCTACTATGATGCCATATGTAAACTGGACTTTTCTAACCCTCTCCTCAAACTAGCCATATAGATCTTACTACTAAAAACTTGGACAGGGAGGCCTGGCGTGCTTCGATTCATGGGGTCGCAAAGAGTCAGGCACGACTAAGCGACTGAACTGAACTGAACTAAAAACTAGAAACCTTGTTCTAGACACATGGTCTTCCCAGCTGGCTCCTCCCTCTCCCTGAAATGCACAGGCCAGTTCTTTACAAGACAGGCTTCTTCTGTTTCAGGAATCAGCTGCAATGTGGCTTCCTCCCAGTAATCTGTCCTTAACCACTGTATGCAAAAATATCTGTTATTCTCTGTTATCCTACCCTGTTTTTCTTAGTGCTTATGATTTGCTTTTGTTTTTTTAATAGACTGCCTCATCAAATAGGATGAAAGTTCCACCTCTGTCAATCTACCAGTCAATTAACAACCCCTAGCATAGAACAGATAACCAGCAGACCATTAATACATGTTTGTTGAATGAATGAATGAATGATTCTATCTAAGGTCTATGTTTAGTTCAGTTCATTTCAGTCGCTCAGTTGTGTCCGACTCTTTGCGACCCCATGGACTGCAGCATGCCAGGAGTTGTCCAGCATCAACTTCCGGAGTTTACTCAGACTCATGTCCATTGAGTCGGTGATGCCATCCAACCATCTCATCCTCTGTCATCCCCTTCTCCTCCCGCCTTCTATCTTTCCCAGTATCAAGGTCTTTTCAAATGAGTCAGCTTTTCGCATCAGGTGGCCAAAGTATTGGAGTTTCAGCTTCAACATCAGTCCTTCCAATGAACATTCAGGACTGATCTCCTTTAGGATGGACTGGTTGGATCTCCTTGCAGTCCAAGGGACTCTCAAGAGTCTCCAACACCACAGTTCAAAAGCATTAATTCTTTGGTGCTGAGCTTTCTATATAGTCCAATTCTCACATCCATACATGATTACTGGAAAAACCATAGCCTTGACTAGACAGACGGACCTTTGTTGACAAAGTAATGTTGCTGCTTTTTAATATGCTGTCTTGGTTGGTCATAACTTTCCTTCCAAGGAGTAAGTGTCTTTTAATTTCATGGCTGCAATCACCATCTTCAGTGATTTTGGAGCGCAAAATATAAAGTCTGACACTGTTTCCACTGTTTCCCCATCTATTTCCCATCATGGGACTGGATGCCATGATCTTAGTTTTCTGAATGTTGAGCTTTAAGCTGACTTTTTCACTCTCCTCTTTCACTTTCATCAAGAGACTCTTTAGTTCTTCACTTTCTGCAATGAGTGGTGTCATCTGCATATTGGAGGTTATTGATATTTCTCCCAGCAATCTTGAAGCTTGTGCTTCATCCAGCCCATATGAGAAACTCATATATGTACTCTGCATATAAGTTAAATAAGTAGGGTGACAATATACAGCCTTGATGTACTCCTTTTCCAGTTTGGAAACGGTCCGGAAATAGTGTGTTGTTCCATGTCCAGTTCTAATAGTTTTTTCCTGACCTGCATACAGATATCTTAGGAGACAGGTCAGGTGGTCTGGTATTCCCATCTCTTTCAGAATTTTCCACAGTTTATTGTGATCCACACAGTCAAAGGCTTTGGCATAGTCAATAAAGCAAAAATAGATGTTTGTTTTTTTTCTGGAACTCTTTAGCTTTTTTGATGATCCAGCGGATGTTGGCAATTTGATCTCTCATTCGTCTCTCTTTTCTAAAACCAGCTTGAATATCTGGAAGTTCACGGTTCATGTATTGCTGAAATCTGGCTTGGAAAATTTTGAGCATTTCTTTACTAGCATGTGAGAAGAGCGCAATTGTGCGGTAGTTTGAACCTTCTTTTGCATTGCCCTTCTTTGGGATTTGAATGAAAACTGACCTTTTCCAGTCCTGTGGCCACTGCTGAGTTTTCCAAATTTGCTGGCTATTGAGTGCAGCACTTTCACAGCATCATCTTTCAGGATTTGAAACAGCTCAACTGGAATTCCATCACCTCCACTAGCTTGGTTCGTAGTGATGCTTCCTAAGGCCCACTTGACTTCACATTCCAGGATGTCTGGCTCTAGGTGAGTGATCACACCATCGTGATTATCTGGGTCATGAAGATCATTTTTGTACAGTTTTTCTGTGTTCTTGCCACCTTTTCTTAATATCTTCTGCTTCTGATAGGTCCATACCATTTTGTCCTTTATTGTGCCCATCTTTGCATGAAAAGTTCCTTTGGTATCTCTAATTTTCTTGAAGAGATCTCTAGTCTTTCCCATTCTATTGTTTTCCTCTATTTCTTTGCATTGATCACTGAGGAAGGCTTTCTTATCTGCTTGCTATTCTTTGGAACTCTGCATTCAAATGGGTATATCTTTCCTTTTCTTCTTTGCTGTTCACTTCTCTTCTTTTCACAGCTATTTATAAGGACTCCTCAGACAGCCATTTTGCTTTTTTGCATTTCTTTTTCTTGGGGATGGTCTTGATCACTATCACGAACCTCTGACCATAGTTCATCAGCCACTCTATCTATCAGAACTAGTCCCTTAAATCTATTTCTCACTTCCACTCTATAGTGGTAAGGGATTTGATTTAGGTTATACCTGAATGGTCTAGTGGTTTTCCCTACTTTCTTCAATTTAAATCTGAATTTGGCAATAAGGAGTTCATGATCTGAGCCACAGTCAGCTCCTGGTCTTGTTTTTCCTGACTGTATAGAGCTTCTCCATCTTTGGCTGTAAAGAATATATCAATCTGATTTCAGTGTTGACCATTTGGTGATGTCCTTGTGTCGAGTTACCAATACCCATCGTCTCTTTATACAACTTTTAGAGATAAGAAAAATGAGAAATTTCCTTCCAAACTCCTTTCTTCTATACCCCCTCTTTTTTTGTGTGGACCTAAACTGGGAAAAACTTCCTAACATGTGTTTTTTTCAGAGTGGTGTCATTACTTATGAAATTCTCAGATATAGTGTCCTTTCAGACAGATTTCTGTCAAGGTGGTAGAGAGGATCACATATCACAGATAATTCTATCAGTGCTATCAAATCAGTCAAATCCCAGAGGACACTGTAAAGACCTTTCCCACTCCCAATCTTTCAGCATTACTGCTTAGGTTAAATCACAATTTGAATATTTAGAACATGAGACATTTCTATATATGACACTTGAAAATGACATTTGATCAGCTATATGTGAAAAACTCTGGGGATTGCAACAAGACTGAGAACTATTATTAAGAAATAACCTTTCTTATAAGAAATAATCTTTATTATTACAGTATTAAGAGCAACATACTTTCAGCGAATAATAACCTGATAGCTTCTCTGTTCTCAGTTGAGTCTCTGAGCAACTCAATCATCCATCAAGTTTTTTAGTTTCCTTATCTTAGGAAGGAGATGGAAAACACTGGCTAAATCTCAACAGAATACAAGGTGAATGAGCCTAATGACCAGGACCTTTCTAGCAGTAAAGGATAACTTTGAAAGGTCCATTGTTTTAAACCACTGACCATCAGTTAAGGTACAAAGTTGAGTTCAATGAAAATTGGCTCTACAATATTTGAACTTGAAAAGTGCTAGAGGATAGTGTACTGTCTGTGTGTGTGTAGACATAACAAAGCTATTTTCAAGCACAGTCCTGGCAGAAGGCCCGTGGTAACTGCTCTGTGGGTCTGGTTACAATTATTTCACTATAGGGAACAACCCAGTGCAGTACATCCCTTTTCTGTCTGCTCAGCCTCACATGGAAATATGTGCTGTTTTTACTTCACAAACCCCTTTTTTCAGCCCTCCTCCTTGACTACGTTTTAATTTTCTGTCCCCCTGTTGCAGAATATAGCCCAGCCATTCATGCCAGAAATCTCAGCTCAGTTCAATGCCAGAACTACAACACTACAATACAGGAGAAACATTAAGAGTATGTGAAAGGAAGGGCATGTGTAATACCGCCTTCTTTACCCTGTAATTATACAGATTCTGGGCATACAGGCCTGTAAACTCATATCTGTGCACGTGCTAAGTTCTTGTTGAAATAAATAAAACTCTCCTAAAAGGAAAGAACTGGTATATCCACTGTTATTTTACCTCAATCACCAAATGCATTCATGCTCTCCGCCCACTGCAACATTTCATACAACTGAATGTGGCCCTTGGGAGAATTGTTAATGGAACATTTTATCCTGAAATGTGGTTCTAATTAAAACAAAACAAAGAAGATAAGAACAGTTTACAAGGTATCAGGCCTAAGATGCTAACTCCAATATTTAGAAATGTTTATGCCTATCAGATACTTTCTATGTGGTCTCCCTTCAAGACGGTTGGTTTGAGAACTTTGAACCCCTAAATGAGTTACTTTAACTTGTTTTTTAAAAACTCCAGACTCCTTTTCAATTGTCTTATGTATTAACTTCTCAAAATAATTGCATTTCAAATTTTTTTGGCAGTGGCCCATATTTTTCCTGCATTGGAAGTACACACGAGTAAGAGAGAGATCACAATGAAAGGTAAAACAGACATGAAGTGGCTGATGAATGGGAACTGCATAAAATTTATACAGATGGACATTTGGGGCTTATAAGAAATGCAGATGGTAGGTTCAATTACCTAAGAAAAGAATGTTGGGGATAGTATTTTGAAACCAACAGCATATGGTGTGAATCATCCTGTGGTCCAACACATCTTTAATTCTTTGCATGTAGATCTTTCTATGTCTCACATTATCCCTTTCACCCAGATTAAGCCCAGGTCTAAGGTACCATTAGTAAACTGGGTAGGATGAATTGGAGCAGTGCATGGGGTCGCAAAGAGTCGGACACCACTGAGCGACTGAACTGAACTGAACTGATGGGAGACATTGCTAGGCAGCATCAAGGAGAGAAACTGTAAAGTAAAAATATATCAAATTGAGCAATTCCGTTAACTTCATTTCCTTTGTACAAAAAATAAGAAAGTTGAAATACATGGATATTTAATGTTTATTTAGAATCTACCTTGTTCAAAATATTGTACGTAAGGTGTCATGACACCAAGGTTCCAGTTTGGATCATCAAGTCTGATATAGATTTTCATCCAAATCCTGTACCCTCTACCACCTTTCCACCAAAACTACTTCAATGACTTTCTTAAACTGTTTAGATATGAATGTTAGTGTCCATTTGCACCCCTAATGAGATTAAAAGATCCTCTCAGGACAAGTGACATATTTTACAAATATTTAAATTATGCCCTGCCTAATTCACTTAGCTCCTATCATGATGCTTTAAAAATTATTTTTAGTATACAATAGATGTTGATTACATATACATTAATAAAGACTGTAAAGTACAATCTTTACTCTCAAGGAATTTAAGCCTTGTTTGGAAGCTAATACATACGAAAACATCTTCTGTACAAGAACAGAAACTGTCTTAGTTATCTAGAACTATATTCTTCCTTTATATATCCTACAGTCTTGTTCTAGATATATCTATATGGTATATTCTATAAACCAACAGTCATAGCACAACTGAAATAAGAAAGAACAGACAGATAAACAGAAAGTAGATAAGCCTACCTAGGAATGTGTGTGTATGCATGCATGCATATATGGAGCATACCA